>NC_134092.1:35399373-35715801 GCF_000715075.1 Nicotiana tabacum | reverse complement strand
TCATGAGGGCATGTCAGTTTGAGCAGCTACTAAAGCCTGGTATTGCGGTTATAGCCAGAGTGCGGCCGCACAATTTAGATCGTGCCTGCAGAACTTGGAAGTGCGGACCACAAAAAAAAGTGCAATCAGCACTATGGGAGATCAGATTTGGTACTAAATGAGATTTTTGGACTTTTATTTCATTATTCACCACTTTAGAGACTTGGGAGCTCGTGTTTGAAGGGTTTCAGCCTAGACCTTCATCGACAAGCTTGGGGTAAGTGATTCTAACATATATCTATGAGATTTATATGGACCTATCACTAGATTTAACATCAAAACATGGGAATTAACAAGAGAAATTGGGGTTTTTTGTCTAAACGTTTCTAAAGTGAATAAGTGAGTTTTGAACATCGATTATCGGAGTCGAAATTTGGATGATTTTGATACGGTTGGACTCGTTATCTAATGGGTGTTTGGATTTTGTAAATCTTGTCGGGTTCCGAGATGTGGGCCCGGGGTTGACTTATTGACTTTCTTTAAAGAACTTAGCTTTATCATATGTAATTGATTTCTATAGCTTGTATTGATTGTATTAAGTTGCTTGTGGATATATTCAAGTCATTCAGAGGCCGATTCACGAGGCAAGGGCTTGTTGGAGTTGTGATTTGTGCGGTTTGAGGTTAGTAACACTTCTAAACTTGATACCGAGGGTATGAATTCCTGGATTTTATATTATGTGGTTGGTGTTGAGGTGACACACGTGTTAGGCGACGGACGTGTGACCGTGCACCGTAGTAATTGTGACTCGGTTGATTTCGTGTTGTTATCAAACCTTATTGCTATTCATGCAATCCTTACGTGTTCGAGTTATTGAGCTGAAATCCATGTTTGAAATCATGTTTAGGATATATGCTTATTCCGTTGGGACCCACTGAGGTCATGTATGCTGCTGAATTGTTTGCTTAAACTGCAAACTTTAGACTTAGTCACATTCATCATTTGCATATTATATCTCAGTCTCTGTTTTCATTTATTGTTATATCATGTTATCATTGTTTGGGATGATTGGCATGTTATTTGTGAGACCGAGAGACTGGAGAGATTGATGACTAAGTCGGGGCCTGAGGGCCGGATTGTGAGTGATATTGATGGGATCGGGTTGCACACCGCAACGGGTATTATTGATTCATGGTGGGATCGGGTAGCATGCCGCAACAAGTTTTATTAGTGCTTGGGTAGGATCCGCCCCTCCAGAGTCTGACATACTAGCAGTGAGCACAGGTACCGTACAATGCTAAGTGATTGAGTGTGATGAGTGAGAGTTGAGACAGTCAGATTGAGTACTCTGAGAGCATGAGTACATGGGAGTATCATTGTGATGTAATGCATTTGACATACATATTTGCTTGTGTAGACATAGAGATGTAACATTCCTCATGCTAGCTATACTTGGCATATTTTTCCATATTGAGCTTAATTGTTGAATTTGAATGTATGTCTACATTTTTCGTACTGGGTATAAACTGTTTATGAGATTTCTCTGAATATTTCTATCATTTTCCTGTTATGCTTTTACTATTATTATCTGGATTTGGACTGTACCTTTCTGAGCGCGTCGCTGCTTTTAGCCCAAGGTTAGTCCTGTTACTTATTGAGTACAATAGGTCAGTTGTACTCATACTATACTCCGCACTTCCTGTGTAGATCCAGGTTCATCTGGACCCGGTGGTTACTAGACTCAGAGCAGTATCTACTATGAGACATTTGAGGTAGCTGCTTTGACGCCCACAGACCTTGACTCTTCTTCTTTTTAGTTTTATTCTGTACTGTTCTACCTTTCAGACAATTGTATTAGAAATAACGAAAGGTGTTGACACTTAGTAGCTCATGCACTCGGTGACATCCGTATTTTGGGGATTTTGTATTTGAGCCGCAGTTACTCTTATCGATTATTATGAGATTTTTCACTGTTAAACTTATTTCATCATGTTTTCAATTTAAAATGGGTATTTTATTTTTGGTTGTCGGCTTGACTAGTACTATGATAGGCGCCATCACGACATGTTGAAAATTGGGTCGTGACAGTAGCATATAACAAAGATATGTGCAAAGGCATGTATACACCCCGAAGCTAGCAAATAAAGAATATATGCAACAAAATCATGTATACATCCAAGAAAATTGCATTTAGAGAAGAAATGCAATAACAAAAACAAAACACTAGCCAATCTTTCCTCATAGATGCAATAGCCGAACCAAAACCAATGATCAGCTTTCCTCATACCACGTGTACACCATCAAGAGAGAAACATGAGAGGGTGACCCTAGGGGGATGGATCCTTATTCACATGCTGCACGGACAACTCATATTCTGCACGGACATCTCATGTGCCAATAATTATAACTGCATGGACAACGCACGTGCCAATAATAACCACCACACAGATAACTCACGTGCCAATAATAACAACCGCATGCATAGATAACTCACGTGCCAATAATATATCAACTGCATGAACTACTCACGTGCTGCACGGACAACTGACGTGCTAATAATAATAATATCTTGGATCCGCACGGACAACTCACATGTTGCACGGACAACTCACGTGATGCATGGATAACTCACGTGATGCATAGAAAACTCACGTGCCAATAACAACAATATATCAGATCTACATGGATAATACACATGATGCACAAACAACTCACGTGCCAATAATATATCAACCGTATAGATAACTCACGTGTTGCACGGAAAACTCATGTCTTAATAACAACAATATCTTAGATCTGCACGGACAACTCATGTTCTATCATACCTCAACCGCATGGACAACTCACGTTCCAATAATCATAACAGCACGGTGTGTTCACTTGCTACTAGTCCAATCCATATCACACGGAAAGCATATACACAAGAATACATGTACAAAAATAATGGATATCAAATTTCATACTCATGGACTGGTGTAACTGACATGCTAAGGTGTATGCATGTACGAAGTGTGCTACCATATCTCAAATCAGGTAATTACATCACGAAAGTGGCAATTATCAGGTTTAATAAGGAGATTAACCTCTATGTAACCTCAAACATGGTTTAGATAGCTCACAAAAAGGAGTACAAACGTAAGAAACATCACAACATGAAGCTTAGCAATCAATTCGAGGCATATCATATCTTAAGCACTACCCCGAACATGAATAATATCCCGGTGCATGCACATGGGCTCAACCCCTCGCATGTTTGCCACCTATAGCAGGTAACTACCACAAAATAACTTAGGAAACTAGTGCCTAAACAGATTTTAGGTAATATAGTTACCCTAATTAAGTCAAAACAATACTCTAAAACAAAATCTCGCATGAATCGACCTCCGAACGACTCGAATCTAGCCAAAAGAAACTCAAAAATATCAAACAATGCCATAGAAAATAAACTCAAGTGATAAAGGTCGAATCTTTAATAAAAAATACTCAAAGTCAACCAAAAGGTTAACCAAGACCTACCTTGAAAACCTATATAACTTACAAATTCCGATGACTCATTCGAATACGAGTCCAACCAAACTAGTTTCATCGAAATCCGACTCTGAATCAATGTTAAAAATCTGATTTTTCACTCTAGAAAAATTTTGACAAAAAACCCCAAAATTTTCTTTTAGATTCATCAATAAAATACCAAAATTAAAGATGGAATCACGTATAATAATCAAATCCGAGTAAAAAATACTTACCCCAACCCAAGTGGTGAAAATTCCCTACAAAATCACCCAAATCCGAGCTTCCAATCTCAATATATGGTAAAATGTGTTCTAAGTCCAAAAATAATAGATTATATGCACTGCCTAACAGTACCTTACTCACGTTGAGAAAACCTTTATGGTAGTGATTTGGAGATGCGACATGTTGAAGGTTATATGAAGAAGGTGGATCAAGTTTATTTTGTCAGAAAATTCAGGCCAAGGGGAAGAATTGTTAGGTGTTTCTCCTAATTCTTTTACCATATGTGGTTTTTATATTCCATAAAGGAAGGACAATATATTTACTATAATTGATTTTACCTTTTATAAAAAGAAAAAATATGATTCTTCCGTATTTGTTTAGTCATAATTCTTGGAGGAGAATGTTTTGGACTTCTATAAATTGAGGATCATTCCTTCTCATTCAGGGGCATCCACAATGTAGTCTTAAGGCGTTTGAGAGTCTTTTTTAGGGGGAGAATTTATGATACAAGTGTTAGCATGCCACTTGTGTGTGCCTCTTTGTGAGGTTGTTCTTTCGATATTTTGTACTCTCATTTATATAGTGAATTGCTCATCTCCGCCTGTGTACATGGATTGATCGAACCACACTAATATTTATCTCTTTTGGTTTATTTCTATTTTATTATCTAATTTATCGTCGTTCAAGATTTATTTTGCTAACTTTTGCATGGTACCTGATTATTTCGATCTTAATAGTATGTTCATTGATGGTCGTAACATTTTGCATGTGGCAATCAAGTATCGCCAGATGCAGATTTTTGACATAATTGAGAACATGGAATGCCAAAAGGAGGCTCAAAGAATAATCACCCACTAGGAAAATTCCATATTACACATGGTTAGTGTAAAAGATGATAGTGAAATTGCAGTTTTGAGAAGCCCTGCTTTGCTATTGCAGGCGAATTTTCTCATGCTTAAGGTAAACTCAATACTTAATTCCTCGTCATAAGATGGTCTTGTTTACGTAATTTTTATCTGCTCTAATATCATGTTGAATTGCATGAACTATTGATATTTTATACTTCAATACCACACAAGAGGGGGAGTGATTTGTGTGGTACCCAATTTTCGTAGGCACTGATTTATTGAAGTAGATGGTTCTTCAGTGGGTTCCTTATGATATAGTTGCATAATAAAGTAATGCAGAAAATAAAGAACACGGTGATTTTTACGTGAAAAAAATATCCGACTCAAAAGGTGCAAAAACCATGACCTACTACCCAGTAGGATTTTTCCAAACACATCATTAAACGCAAAGCAAAAATAAAGTTTACAAAACTCTTACAAACCTAAGTATTAAACTTTAACCTTTATAGCAACACACTGGAGGCTGTTGCAACTACTTCAAAGTAACTCTAACTTGAATATAACAACTCAAGTACCTAGTACAATTACTTCTAATGAAAGCTGAAAGTACAATTCAAAATGCCTACTACATTTTGAACTAAAAATAAAGACAGATACATAAAACGCTTTATAGAATTTGTCCCTCAATCTGGTTCATGTAGCTTCAGAATCACACTCTAGATTCTCATAGGAATTGCTCACAAAATGACTTGCTATTTTGCTCTCAATTCGTGCTTAACTTTAGTATGTGTGCGTAGAGCGTACCTGTAATAGATACCAACACTTAATATATATCGAGTTAGTAAATAAGAAATAACAAGAAATCTATTACTTTACTCTTCCTTGGTGGAAAATTTCTAGTTAATTTCAACCTCTGACACTTTCCTTATATTGGATTAAATCCTCTTCAAGTAAGGAGTCATGCTCCTTATCACATATGTAATCTTTTTGTTCAGGTTTATTAGAAATAAATCACTTACAGTCAGACATCTCTATAACAACATCTTTATATAACAGTCATTCACTATAAAAGCCAAGTTTTCCTCAGAACATATTTTTTGAGTTATATTTTATCTCTCTATAATAGCTTTTTACCTATAACAACAACGACCATATTTATAGCAGAACGCTCTTTGGAAAATTACCCCTCTATAATAGCCATATAGAATCATTAAGATTACAAATAATAGTTTTAAAAATATGCACGCAATCATTTCCATTAAATAAAGTTTCTATATTGCATAAGATATAAGATTTGAAGATTTGCACATATTATCTTTTCCATGGGACAAATTCCAAAAAATATTTAGTGTCACAACCCAAAATCCAACTAGTTGTGATGGCACCTAACCCATCCCGTTAGATAAGCTAATTTCCAACTAACCAATTTCAATAATAATTATTAAAGCTAATTAAAAGAAAATATCTAAAATCAATACATCTCCCCAAGAACTGGTAGTACAAATCATGAGCTTCTAAGAATAGAGTATACAAAGCGGAAATAAAATAAATACATAGTCTGTTTGAATAATACATAAACAGAGCTTTTATAAATCTAAGGCTACCCTGAACAAGAGGCAGCTACAACAGGAACGCAGGTACATCTTCAAATCCGGCAACCATCGAACACAGCAACAACGGCAGCCAATATCTGCACGCAATGTGCAGAAATGTAGTATCAGTACAACCGACCCCATGTACTGAGTAAGTAACAAACCTAGCCTTAGGTTTAAAGTAGTAACGAGCTTGTACCAAGGTCTGAGTCCAACTTCCATAACCAACAATAGTTCATAACAATATTAAACAAGTAATACCAAAAGTAACTCAAAGAATAAATGCTCAGCTAAATCATGACTTCTGAAAATAGTTCTGCCTTTCAAATACATCAATAAAAACCCAAATCATTTACCGAAGTTACCAAAAATATGAATAAGTTTGAAAACAGTAATTTTTCCAAAATCCTTTCAATAATGAATAAAATATCTCATTTTCTTTCCAGATAACCAGTGTAAAACAAATGCATCACTTTACCCATATGTCAACATGTGTGAGAAATCATGAATAATGTGATACCGTACAGCATGAGAAAAACACATCTCTATGCATATATGTCATGTGTGCATGTCAATGCAATGTGTCTCAGAGATTGTACTCATGTACTCACACTCTCAGAGTACTCAATCTCACCGTCTCGCATTCTCTCTCACTATGCTCAGCACACTCAATCACTCAGCGCTATACAATACCTGCTGCGGCGTGCAGCCCGATCCCTGTTTATAGTCGACTACGCTCACTTGGGGTATGTACAGACTCATGAGGGGCTCCTACAACCCAAGCGCTATAAGCACGGACAACTCACGTGCTATAATAATATCTGGATCCGCACGGCCAAATCACGTGCTATAATAATATCTGGATCCGCACGGACAACTCACGTGCTATAATAATATATGGATCCGCACGGCTAACTCACGTGCTATAATAATATCTGGATCCGTACAGCCAACTCACGTGCTGCACTGCCAACTTAATAATAATAATAATATATATAAAGCCAACATGGCCTGCTGCGTGCAGCCCGATCCCAAAACTATCTTCACAATCAGGCCTTCGGCCTCCCTCAGTCATCAATCTCTCCAGTCTCTCTCATGGGCTCACAATGTCATGAGAATAGCCCAAAATGATAATATGATGTATCAATAAATAACAATAGAGACTAAGATATGATATGCAATGAAATGAATATGACTGAGTATGAATTTTCAATTTAAAATAAATATTTCACAACAATATGACCTATGTGGGTCCCAATAATACTGGCACATAGCCTCAACATGAATTTTAATATGCTTTTCAGTTCAATTTCTTTAACTCATAAAATCGCATGGAAAATACCAAGATTATTTAACTACAAAATTCCACAGAAACAATTATGTCACAATTTCTATAGTGCACGCCCATATGCCTGTCACCTAGCATGTGCGTCACCTCCCAACAATTTACGAAATACATATATTCAGGGTTCATACCCTCAACTCCAAGATTAGAAGAGTTACTTACGTCGAACACACCAAATCTAATGTCGAGCAAGCTAAAAAATGCTCCAGAAATTCCATTTTGCGTGTATCAACTTCCAAATGGCTCGAATCTAGTCACAATTAATTTGATTTAGCTCACAAAAATTATAGGAATTAATTCCATATCAAAATACTAATATTTTCCAAAAATCCGAAATTACGCCCTAAAAATACCCGTGAGGCCCATGTCTTGGAATCCGATAAAACTCACAAAATCCGAACCCCCATTCAACCACGAGTCCAACCATACCAAAATTACTCAAATCTGACCATAACACGGCCTTCAAATCCTCAATTAAAGTCTATGAAGTTTTCTACTATTTTCAACCCAAAACACTAATTTGTTGATAAAAATAATAATAGATTCGTGTAATTTAACCAAAACCGAGTTAGAATCACTTACCCCCATCCATATGGTGAATATGGCCTCAAACATCGCTTCAATCCGAGCTCTATAGCTCCAAATGTGTTAAAATGGCCGAAACCTTAAAATATATCTTCTGTCCAGGCATTTACTCTTCGCGATCGCGAAGAACAAAAATTTCCAGCCCAAAATTTGCCTTCCGCGATCGCGAAGAACAAATGCCCAGCTCTTCCAGACAGCCTCTAGTATAATGGTCACAACTTTTCGTACAAAACTCCAAATTGCAATTGGTTTAGCTTTCTGAAACCTAGACACCAAGGGCTATAACTTTCTTTTGTACACCAAAGGCAGCCCTGTGCAACAGAGAATTTCCAAACTCTTCCCAGACAACCTATAGTGTATCCACCATAACCTTTTGTACACAACTCCAAATGACATTTGGTTTACATTTCTGACAACTAGACATCAAGGGCTACAACTTTTATTTTTGGATCATCTCCAAATTCCTTATAGATTGCGAGATATAAGCTTCCAAAGTCGGGTCAGTGCAGTAGGATTTTCCTCTACGCGATCGCGAAATGTCTTCCGCGATCGCGATTCACAGTGCCCAAACAACAAAATTGCTCTTCACGATCGCGACCATTTGTCCGCGATTGCGATGCATACCTCTGTGGCCAAAAACCAGCAACTAAGAATGACTTAGAAATGGTCCGAAACCACCCCGAAACTCACCCGAGTCTCTCGGGACCTCAACCAAATATATCAACAAGTCCTAAAACATCATACGAACTTAGTCGAAGCCTCAAATCACATCAAACAACGCTAAAACGACGAATCATGTCTCAATTCAAGCCTACTGAACTTTGAACTTTCAAATTCTATATCTAGTGCCAAAATACATTAAATCAATCCGGAATGACTTCAAATTTTACACACAAGTAATAAATGACATAATGAAGCTATTCCAATTTCCAGAATCGGATTCCGACCTCGATATCAAAAAGTCAACCCCCGGTCAAACTTTTAAAAAATTCAACTTTCAGCATTTCAAGCCTAATTCCACTACGGACCTCCAAATAATTTTTCGGAAATGCTCCTAAGTCTAAAATCACCATATTGAGCTATTGGAATCATCAGAATTAAATTTCGAGGTCGTTTACACATAAGTCGTCATCTGGTCACCATTTTAACTTAAGCTTTAAACCTTGGAACTAAGTGTTCCAATTTATTCCAAAACCTCACCGGACCTGAACCAATTACCCCGGCAAGTCACACAACAACTGTAAAGCCCAATTTGAGCAGTAAATAGGGAAATAGGGTTGTACTACTCAAAACGACCGGTCGGGTCGTTACATTCTCCCCCACTTAAATATGTGTTTGTCCTCGAACGTGCCAAGAGTTGTTTCCAAGCCATCAAATCACTGTTCCATCTTACCACACACGTACTCGGGGGTGAACCCATGTCACCCTATTCCATATGAGCTTGACAACACAATACAACTGAAATCATTGATTTAACTTTAGCCCATAAACCTTGGAATTTAATTTCTAACCTTTAGAATTTCTTTCAAGATACGAATCTTACATTTACACCATGTATGAGTTTGAACAAGCTGTATCAAGCCATAACCATAACCATAACCACTGTCGATAATAAAAGAAACACGCTAAATTTCATGACCACTTACCAGATCAACAAGTCATGGAGCTCTCTCGCCCCAACCAGAACCGTAATCACTTTCTAAGTCGACTTTCAATATTATACTCCCGAATATACCAAAATTAAACTTGATAGTACCCATTCCAGGTCCAATGACCTTATATTACTAAACATAACTGTTCCACAGACATACCGCACCAATATAACTCAGAGCCACAACCCGTGCAATTCATGCACCAATAAGCAACTATTCAAATATACCCAGCATGGAAAATGACTCAAATGAGAGAACTGCCCCGCCAGATTAACAAGTACCGCCATAACAAAACATTGAAAATTCATCATACATCGTAGAACCATCACCCGATTCTAACACAAGGTTCATATTATATACCCCGAGCCACCCTGCTCCAAATTAATAACGACGGAGAGGCAAATGACAAAAATGCCACACAAAACCTGAAAGGACATAACCATTACGCTATCGCTCATGCAATACCCAAATACTCATCACGCTCAAATTCTGCTATAAGGCTCAAATAGAACTGCACCATTTGTGCACATAACCAATGAATCACAACTCCTCGTAGCATAAAGGAGTAACTCACAGATCATTTCAGAACATGAATAAGTTCAACATCAACCGAATGACACGTCCCTCCACAATAGCAGTATGGAACCAAACCATCCCGGCTCGGTATAGAATACACATCCTAATTGGGCCTATCAATGGACCCCCAAATCACTCTGGTTACCCACAAATAGATAAAAATCCCTCTGAAAATCCATAATGACTGAATCATAATACATTCTATCATCTGGCTAGCTTCGACCACAACTTCACAGTCCACAACCATGAAACAATTTGTTCCTGACAACTCCTAGTCTCCAAATCCATAGAACACACGCACCACCATTTCTGGTCCCACATCCACCGCCCGAATGTCTAACACTTCTCTCATACACGATCATCCCACGAGAAATACTTTAAAAGTTCTTCTGTGCCACTTGGCAAAATTTAAATATCAGCAGTCTATCAACCATGTGAGTACCGCAATACTAATTAAACATCCGTAAGTCAAAATACAATGCGCCTTCTGAAATACGCACCCTTCTCACATAACACCAAGTAGTAATCGTATTCATCTAGTCATTTTGAACCGCCCATGTTGTCTAAGAATTCATGACCATTCTGCCCAAACTTCGTTACCTTCCTTCAAGACTGAACGACCACCTTGTACATGTAAATCTAACTTCCGTACAACACATAACATATATCTTGCCATCATGTGAAAAGCACAAGAATCTCATTATTAACTCTGGTCACCAGCAAATTATATATACGGTTAGTGAGAAACTTTTATCTTGATTCCTTCCAAGAGGAAATCACAATACACAACATGTTTCTCACACTAGTAGAAAATATCCGGTTCAAACCATGTTAGAAACCATCAAGAACACTTTGAAATCCATTTGCACATAACCAAGCTATTAGATCTAAATTCCTCTAACTCGACCAAACCACGTAGGTCACCAAACCCAAGAATATTACCACCAAAACATCTGTAGAGTCTCACTACATCATAATCACCCATATAAATACCACAACCGAAACATCCACTCTGAGAATACCTTATTTGAGTCTAAGGCCGTTTCATTCACCTTCCTGATACCAAAATATAAAATCCATAATGATATACAAAAATGCCACAAGTCTCGACACCATCCAACTTAAATCTCAGATTTTATCCATACACAAGTCCGGAGAAATTCTCAATTGCTATATAAAATTCTCAAACCCACTAGAATTTTCTCGGGAGTCACCCACTTTGCTAAAATCTAATTGCACCACCCAAATGGGTCAAAAGACACATGCCCCATTAGCACAACAACACTCAAAGAAGTAACTCTACTTTAATACCCACAATCAAATTCATACTCCGTGCATACTACATATTTTGAAAATAACAACTCACTCACCCCATGATTTTCACATACTCATAAAGTACAATATAACCCGTATCCAAGAATTCGTTTACTCAAGTCATTCTCGAACTCCATCTCTGCAAGTCATAGCTAATCCACAAGTATGCCTCGGACCAAAACTAAAATTTAATATATAACCATGACATTAAGTTGTCTGCAGCAGGCTCCCCCACTTGGCTCAAAGCCATAAATTTAAACACGCCATAACTCACAATATCCATACTCTACTACTGCCCTAATACTTCCGTCAGTTCAACGAAAAATTCTTCTCAAGCTCATACAATGCCAACCATAAAAATACCCCAAATCATCTGCTAAGCTCGCAATCATTCTTTTGACACTCAAGTCAACTTTCCAGCCAGATTCAAATTCAAATCTCCACACATACGCCCTGCTAGCGGAAAAGTAACTCTCCACACACATATAAGGAACACACCTACGTAGATTACTCTCCAGGAGATAACCCACCTCCCTAGCCTCAAATTGGCATCTTCTTATTTCTTTTCGCAGTCACAATTACTATGCAATTACTTAGTCAATCAGAGTCCAAACTCATTACCCAGACATGAGAATTTAATTTACCCCAAAATTTAACAATATGAAAGATCCTTCAAAACATTCATACTCGAGAGTGTACGTCACATTAAAACGAAAATCAAGCACCCAATGGCCATTTCTTTACATTTTAAGGAAACACTTCTCGTCACGTTCAAATCGTCTTAACACATCCCGCGGTCACATCATACCCATCATACCGCCATTCCACCGCTCATCGAGCCACAAATTCCACTGTAGGGTCATTACCGGACATATGAGTCCAATTGTACAAGTATTACTTGTTTAACTGGTAGTACAAATCATGAGCTTCTAAGAATAGAGTATACAAAGCGAAAATGAAATAAATACATAGTCTGTTTGAATAATACATAAACAGAGCTTTTATAAATCTAAGGCTACCCTGAACAAGAGGCAGCTACAACAGGAACGCAGGTACATCTTCAAATCCGGCAACCATCGAACACAGCAACAACGGCAGCCAATATCTGCACGCAATGTGCAGAAGTGTAGTATCAGTACAACCGACCCCATATACTGAGTAAGTAACAAACCTAGCCTTAGGCCGAAAGTAGTGACGAGCTTGTACCAAGGTCAGAGTCCAACTTCCATAACCAACAATAGTTCATAACAATATTAAACAAGTAATACCAGAAGTAACTCAAAGAATAAATGCTCAGCTAAATCATGACTTCTGAAAATAGTTCTGCCTTTCAAGTACATCAATAAAAACCCAAATCGTTTACCGAAGTTACCAAAAATATGAATAAGTTTGAAAACAGTAATTTTTCCAAAATCCTTTCAATAATGAATAAAATATCTCATTTTCTTTCCAGATAACCAGTGTAAAACAAATGCATCACTTTACCCATCTTTCAACATGTGTGAGAAATCTTGCATAATGTGATACCGTACAGCATGAGAAAAATACATCTCTATGCATATATTTCATGTGTGCATGTCAATGCAATGTATCTCAGAGATTGTACTCATGTACTCACACTCTCAGAGTACTCAATCTCATTGTCTCGCATTCTCTCTCACTATGCTCAGCACACTCAATCACTCAGTGCTATACAATACATGCTGCGGCGTGCAGCCCGATCCCTGTTTATAGTCGACTACGCTCACTGGGGGTGTGTACAGACTCATGAGGGGCTCCTACAGCCCAAGCGCTATAAGCACGGACAACTCACGTGCTATAATAATATCTGGATCCGCACGGCCAACTCACGTGCTATAATAATATCTGGATCCGCACGGACAACTCACGTGCTATAATAATATCTGGATCCGCATGGCCAACTCACGTGCTATAATAATATCTGGATCCGCACGGCCAACTCACATGCTGCACGGCCAATTCACGTGCAATAATAATATATATAAAGCCAACATGGCCTGTTGCGGCGTGCAGCCCGTTCCCATAAATATCCTCACAAATCAGGCTCTCGGCCTCACTCAGTCATCAATCTCTCCAGTCTCTAGGGCTCACAATGTCATGAAAATAGCCCAAAATGATGATCTTTTGTATCAATAAATAACAACAGAGACTGAGATATGATATGCAATGAAATGAATATGACTGAGAATGAATTTTCAATTTAAAATAAATATTTCACAACAATATGACCTCTGTGGGTCCCAATAATACTGGTACATAGCCTCAACATGATTTTTAATATGCTTTTCAGCTCAATTTCTTTAACTCATAAAATCGCATGGAAAATGCCATCATTTAACTACAAAGTTCCACATAAATAATTATGTCACAATTTCTATAGTGCACGCCCACACGCCCATCACCTAGCATGTGCGTCACCTCCCAACAATTTACGAAATACATATATTCAGGGTTCATACCCTCAACTACAAGATTAGAAGAGTTCCTTACCTCGAACAAGCCAAATCTAATGTCGAGCAAGCTAAACAATGCTCCATAAATTCCATTCTGCGCGTATCAACTTCCAAATGGCTCGAATCTAGTCACAATTAATTTGATTTAGCTCACAAAAATTATAGGAATTAATTCCATATCAAAATACAAATATTTTCTAAATATTCGAAATTACGCCCCAAAAATCACCCGTGGGGCCCACGTCTCGGAATCCGATAAAACTCATAAAATCTGAACCCCCATTCAACCACGAGTCCAACCATACCAAAATTACTCAAATCTGACCACAACTCGGCCTTCAAATCCTCAATTAAAGTCTATGAATTTTTCTACTATTTTCAACCCAAAACACTAATTTGTTGATAAAAACAATAATAGATTCGTGTAATTTAACCAAAACCGAGTTAGAATCACTTACCCCCATCCATATGGTGAAAATCGCCTCAAAATTCGCTTCAATCCGAGCTCCATAGCTCCAAATGTGTTAAAATGGCTGAAACCTTAAAAAATATCTTCTGTCCAGGCATTTACTCTTCGCGATCGCGGAAAAAGCTTCGCGATCGCGAAGAACAAAAATTTCCAGCCCAAAATTTGCCTTCCGTGATCGCAAAGAACAAATGCCCAGCTCTTCCAGACAGCCTTTAGTATAATGGTGATAACTTTTCATACAAAACTCCAAATTGCAATTGATTTAGCTTTCTGAAACCTAGACACCAAGGGCTATAACTTTTATTTGTTTCTCATCTCCCAATTCCTTATACATTCCTATATATAAGCTTCCAAAAGCAGCCTTATGCAATAGAGAATTTCCAAACTCTTCCCAGACAGCCTATAGTGTATCCACCATAACTTTTTGGACACAACTCCAAATGACATTTGGTTTATATTTATGAAAACTAGACATCAAGGGATACAACTTTCATTTTTGGATCATTTCCAAATTCCTTATAGATTGCGAGATATAAGCTTCCAAAGTCGGGTTAGTGCAACAGGATTTTCCTCTACACGATCGCGAAATGGCTTTCGCGATCGCGATTCACAGTGCCCAAACAACAAAATTGCTCTTCGCGATCGCGACCATTTGTCCGCGATCGCGATGCATACCTCTGTGGCCAAAAACCAGCAACTAAGAATGGCCTAGAAATGGTCCGAAACCACCCCGAAACTCACCCGAGCCCCTCGGGACCTCAACCAAATGTACCAACAAGTCCTAAAACATCATACGAACTTAGTCGAAGCCTCGAATAACATCAAACAACGCTAAAACTATGAATCATGCCCCAATTCAAGCCTAATGAACTTAGAACTTTCAAATTCTATATCTTGTGCCAAACTACATCAAATCAATCCGGAATGACTTCAAATTTTGCACACAAGTCATAAATGACATAACGAAGCTATTCCAATTTTCAGAACCGGATTCCGACCTCGATATCAAAATGTCAACCCCCGGTCAAACTTTCAAAAAATTCAACTTTCGGCATTTCAAGCCTAATTCCACTACGGACCTCCAAATAATTTTCTGGACACACTCCTATATCCAAAATCACAGTACGGAGCTATTGGAATCATCAAAATTAAATTCCGAGGTCATTTACACATAGGTCGACATCCGGTCACCATTTTAACTTAAGCTTTAAACCTTGGAACTAAGTGTTCCAATTCATTCCTAAACCTTGCCGGACCCGAACCAATTGCCTCGACAAGTCACACAACAACTGTAAAGCCCAATTTGAGTAGTAAATGGGGAAACGAGGTTGTAATACTCAAAACGACTGGTCGGGTCGTTACATTTAGATAGAAAATTTAATTGTTAATCTCTTAGATTGTATTCAAAGTAAATTTATTGGATACCTTTTTGCTGAAAATTTGGACATGAATTTTCGCCATTTCAAGCGTTATATCGCTAGTAAGAGAATAAATCTACAAAAACAAGCTACAATTACAAAGTTCTTCCATCAATCTTGAAATAATTTAATTTTCTTGGTAGCTTTAAAATGTTTGCCTTAGAGTTTAAATCTTTATACATTTAGTTATGAATTGATTAATAATGTATTATCTTTCTTCAATATTTAACTAGTGAAATATGCATATCTTTTGAGATTTTAAATTTGAATAATTTTCTTATCTTTTATATATAACATTAAAAAGGAAAAATAATTGATTTTTTGATAATTTTTATCTATAACAGCCAAAACAATATTTAAACATCAAATGTTGTTATAAGTGTATAACAGTCATTCACTATAAAAGCAAAAAAATATCGAAACAAACGGGGCTGTTATAGAGAGGGTTGACTGTATATATTTATCCCTTGTATGTGCACACCTTTTGCTTGATCCTAACTGTAATCTGCGTACAGTACATATGAACCCGGTTCATACATTTGTTCCTTTGTAAAATAATCAAAACATACAATGCTTAAGTAAATAATTTTTTCCTTTTTGATGATGACAAGCTTCGTGCTTTTCAGACTCATAGAACCTGTTTCAACTCAGCTCAACATCAAACATAAAATAAGAAATTTTTTATTTAAAATCACAAATCATCAAAGACCGGGTTCATTAGGTTATAAACATCATAGTCCTAATGAAAGCACAACATATCTCCCCTTTTAGCATTATCAAAAAATTACATAATTAAGTTAAGTAAGCAGATTTTAGTAAATATTACTCATGGCCACTGGGGCAACTGCAAATGCAATCACGGATTCAAATATCTCTATCTTTAATCTAAGGATAATAGCCATCTAAAAATTTCAATATCAAACTTTTTTAGCAAAAGAATGATTGTCATTAATAGATACCATCCTACTATAAACATTAAAGAACCATAAAGAAAAGCCAAAACAGAAAAATCACACTTGGGTCTTAGAAAGGACTCGTTACTACTGGCTAGGAAGGGTTCAATATTTGAAAGGACCGGGTTCTTGGTTCTTGGCTTGAATCAGTTTAAGAGTATCTCGAAGAATTCCATCATTCTTCTCCTTCTCTTTTGCCAACTTAGCCTTGAGATAATCCCTCTTTGCTTCTACATCAGCAAGCCTATCCTTCAGCCTCTTAATATCAGCATCCTTTACCTCGCTTTCTTGCTCCAACGCCCTAAGCCTGTTAATTTTCGTTACCCCCTTAGATGAACAAAGTTCTTTGGGGACAACCTAGACTTGATAGTCATAATTTGTTAACGTCTCACCCCAAAGTAATCCATGCTATTGCAAACATACCATTTCTTGAGAGGGACCTTGAAATATTCAAAAATAATAGTCAGGATAAAGCCATAGGGAAGGGCATGACACTTGGTCTCATAACCCACCTTTTGACTAAACTGGATCAAAAAGCTTCGCCAATTGATCTATTTGCCATTGCCCAGCAATTCCATAAAGACCAAGTCCATGAAGTTGTTTTGATGCCTCTTTTCCTGCCTAAGCAAAACCACCTTGTTGACGAACTTAAAGAGCACCTTGTGAAAAGGCTTCAATTCATGCTTATACACAGCTCTAGGTTGTTATGCCTTTTCATTATTCCCAAAATTTTTGGTAATAGCCAAAGAGGTAGGAAGGTCATCTAGAATAGGCCACTTTAGTTTGGTATAATTACTATACCTTACAGCAGGTATATGTAAGATGTCCCCAAGCTCCTTGTAATCTAAGCCAATCCTAATTCCTTTGACTTCACTGGTCACTCTCCCCTCGTTCACCTCATAATTCAAAAAGAACTCAAATATTTCTTCCCTAGCAAATCTTCCTTTAATCTGAAGAACTAGTCCTTCCAACCATAGGTCTCCAACTTCTCCAATAACTGGATCATCCTTCTTCCCCAATATCTCGAAAAATTCTCCCCTTTAGAATAGTTCTTTTCTGGAATCTCAAGTTCTTATCCTCCTCATCATTAGTTTCTTCTTCACTATTGTCTTTCACTACTTTAGCTTTTTTGCCATTTTTGGCAGACTTAGTTCTTTTTGACACAATTAAGCCCTCTGTGTCAGCCTCTGCTTCTTGAAACTTCTTTTGAGAAGTCTTTCTTTTTTTTTCCACTAAAGGCGGGTACTTCCACATCCTTAACCTGGACCATTTCACTCGACTCACCAGCCTTTTTCTTTCCTTTTAAAGTAGCTTTCTTAACACTCTCAGCTAAGACCTTACTTAGATTGACCTCACTCTACTTCTTCTGGATACTTGTAGTTCTTCCTCTTGTGAGAGGAATTGCTAGGGATAGAAGGAGTAGCCTTTCTCTTAGTGCCTCTCGTACCCTTTCAAGGAGTCTTTCCACTTGTACCCCTTTTCTTCATAGGATTGTAACTATCTGAAACATTTGGCAACAGATCATGAAGGGGGCTCTCGTGTATTTGAACCAGAGAAGGAACTGGTTCATGTATCTATTACCTAATCCTAACCAGTCCCTCTGTTGCACTTTTTTCACCAGAACCATCACTTCTCTCCTGTGATTCTATCCCTATAGCCCCCTCATCAACATTCACTTCACTCCAGACAACCATTGCACCCATTTTCTCATCCAACCCATAACTAGTGGGTGGATCAAATCCAACCACGTGTTTTTCTTCCTTCCCCTTACATTAGCCTCATCACCTTCACTCTCTTTTTCTTTGTCCTTTTGATTTTTACAATGAATAACAGCCTCACCACCAGTAGCCCCTCATTTAGTACCAGCAACAGACTCAACTAGCACAAATCGAGTTTTACAATTTTCCTCTATTATAGACTCAATAGTAGAAGTGGGAACCTCAGAGGTTACATGTTCAATTTCAGATGAAATTGGTTCTTTCCCCTCAATCATGGACTAAAATGATTTCTTAGAATTCAGGGATCTCTTTGCTTTGCTTGCTTTTAGTGTCTCACTTAATTTCTATGCTTGTTCTTTGCTCACCACTGCACAGACAACTCACGTGTCATTAATGTATCATCCGCACGGACAACTTATGTGCTGCACGGATAACTTACGTGTCATTAATGTATCTATCGCACGGACAACTCACATGCTGCACGGATAACTCACGTGCCAATAATAATAATATCTTGGATCCGTACGAACATCTCACGTGCTATACAGATAACTCACGTGCCAATAATATATCAATCGCACGAACAACTCATGTGTTCCACGGAAAACTGACGTGCCAATAATAATAATATATTGGATCCGCACAGACAACTTACATGTTTCACGGATAACTCACATGCCAATAATATATCAACTGCACATACAATTCACGTGATGCACGGACAACTAGCGTGATGCATAGACAACTCACGTTCCACTAACAACAATATCTTGGATCCACAAGTACAACTCACATGTTGCACGGACAACTCACATGCCAATAATATATCAACCGCATAGATAACTTACGTGTTGCATAGACAACTCATGTGTTAATAATAACAATATCTCGGATCTGCACGGACAACTCGCTTGCTATCATACCTCAATGGCATGTACAACTCATGTGCCAATAATCACAACCGCATGGTGTGATCACGTGCTACCAGTCCAATCCATATCACACAGAAAGCAGATACACAAGAATACATGTACAAAAATAATAGATATCAAATTGCATACTCATGGACTGGTGTAAGTGACATGATAAGGTGTATGCATGTGTGAAGTGTGCTAACATATCTCAAATTAGGCAATTACATCACGAAAGTGGCGATTATCAGGTTTAATCAGGAGATTAACCTCTATGTAACCTTAAATATGGTTTAGATAGCTCACAAAAAGGAGTACAAATGTAAGAAACATCACAACATGAAGCTTAGAAATCAATTAGAGGAATATCATATCCTAAGCACTACCCCCGAGCATGAATAATATCCCGGTGCACACACTTGGAATCAACCCCTCGCATGTTTCCCACCCATAGCACGTAACTATCACAAAATAACTAAGTAAACTAGTGCCTAAGACAATTTTAGGTAAGATACTTACCTCAAGCAAGCCAAAACAATACTCAAGAAACACCATCTCGCGCGAATCAACCTCCGAACGACTCAAATCTAGCCAAAAATAACTCAAAAACATCAAACAATGCCATAGAAAACAAACCCAAGTGATAAAGGTCGAATCTTTAATCAAATACTCAAAGTCAACCAAAAGGTCAACCGAGACCTACCTCGAAAACCAAAAAAACTTAAAAATTTCTATAACCCATTCGAATACGAGTCCAACCATACTAGTTTCATCAAAATCCGCCTCTGAATCGATGCTAAAAATCTGATTTTTCACTTTAGAAAAGTTTTGACAAAACCCCTCAATTTTTCTTTTTACATTCATCAATTAAATGCCAAATCAAAGATGGAGTCATGTATAATAATCAAATCTGAGTAAAAAATACTTAGCCCAACCCAAGTGGTGAAAATTCCCTCCAAAATCGCCCAAATTCGAGCTCCCAATCTCAATATATGGTAAAATTAGTTCCAAGTCCGAAAATAATAGATTGTATGCACTGCCCAGCAATACCTTACGCATTTGCTGCTGTACCCTCGCGATCGCAATGCCCAAAAGACACACTACCCTAAGAAATGCTTCGCGAAGGCGATGGCCAATTGGCCCCAAGCTCGGATGAACAGCCGCAGACGCAACCTCAGCTGACATCTGACCCCCAACACATCGCAGACGTGATTCACTATACGCGAATGCGAAGAACTATAATCCCAATGCTCCGCGAACGCGCTCCCCCATCACAAATGCTATGCATAAACCTCCATCCGATTCTCAATACACTGTGAGATCGCAATGCACACCCACGACACCAGAAAACAGAGAAAAACCAATAGTCAAACATGAAAGAAAATGGTCTGAAACCACCCCAAAACTCACCCGAGCCCCTCGGGACCCCGTCCGAACATACCAACAAGTTTCAAAACATAACACAAACCTACTCGAGCCCTAAAATCACACATAATAACATCAAAATCATGAATCGCACCACAATTCAAGCTTAATGAACTATTTCAAATTTTCAAATTCCAAACTTATGTCGAACACGTCCAAACAACTCGGAATCACCTCAAATTTTACACACAAGTTCCATATGACATAAAGATCTTTTTCCAACTCCCGGGAATAACAATCTGAATGAAATAATACCAAAGTCAACTTCCGATCAAACCTATGAACTTTCCAAACCTTCAAATTGCCAACTTTCGCCAATCAGAGCCAAAAATCTTCTACAAATATCCAAATGCAAATTCGGGTATACGCCCAAGTACAAAATTACCATTCAAACCTAACGGAACCATTAAAAGTCCGATCCAAGGTCAAATACACAAAAGTCAAACTTGGTCAACTTCTCCAACTTAAAGCTTCCAAATTAAAAGTCATTCTTCCAAATCAATCCTGAACCACTCGGAAACCAAAATCGACCCTACACATAAGTCATAACACATCATATGAAGCTACTAAAGACCTCAAATCATTGAATGAATTGCTAATCCTTAAAATGAACAGTCGGGTCATTACATTTTCCCCTATTTAAACATATGTTCATTCTCGAACATGCCAAGAGTCGTTCCAAAGCCATCAAATCACTATATAAACTCACCATGCACATAACCTTAGGTGATCTCATGTCACCACAACCCATACAATCCCGTCAATACAACATAACTAAAGATTCATTCCTCAACCTTAATCCGTGAACCTTAGAACCAAATAACATCCAAAATATATTATAAGATCCAATTCTCGCATCTATACATTATATAGGTCTGAACAAGCTGTATCAAGCCATAACAATAACCCTAGATATAATCACAAAATATACCACATAACTCAGATACTCATAGCAATAACATCCGACAATAATAGTTGCTCTTTAACAAACCTAGTACTTGAAACATACCTCATATCAAATAAAACCTTGTTTTGAACCTTCGTACACTGCTAATGATGA
Organism: Nicotiana tabacum; assembly: GCF_000715075.1. NCBI lineage: Eukaryota > Viridiplantae > Streptophyta > Magnoliopsida > Solanales > Solanaceae > Nicotiana > Nicotiana tabacum. Next base: position 35,693,750 of record NC_134092.1, on the reverse strand, counting down.
AAGAAACATGTAGAAACTCATAACCACTCATCAACACAACATGTCATGGAGTTCTCTCTCGACCGCTAAGAACCATAGCAAAATTCTGAGCTGGCTAATGATATTATACTTCCAAACATACCTTAATCGAATCCAATAGCATTGATTCCCGGTCCACTAGCCTCGTCTTATCCAATACAAGTTGCTTGAACAACATGCCACAACAATACCACCTAGAGCCATATACCATGCCATCCACACACCAAATAAGCAATAACTCGAATGTGACCAATGATGAAAGGAGAATCAAATGAGAGAATAGTCCCGCAAGCTCAACATATGAACCCATCTCATAGAGGATAAACAAAACACACGAAACAAGCACAAAGGATCATATCCCAACATCACTCTACTGTGTCACGTAGTCCCATCCAACATACTGATCCCCTTAGAATACCCATCGAATCGTAATGCTCACAATCAACAAACACTTGTGTACCAACATCAAACATGACAAGAGCATGACCATATCCAAGAATAAACAGATAGAACAATATACCACAGATAGGAAGACCACAACCAACGCACAATCCACCATTCAACACCCCAAGAGCTGTCTCGCTCGAATTTCACAACAAAGCCTAAACAGAACCGCATCATAAGTGTAAATAGTCAAGAATCTCACAAGTGTGTGGAGTAAACAAACCTGATCCGATGTAGAACACACATTCTCATTAGGGCCTACCAATAGGTCTCCAAATCAACTCTGATCATCCAAGTATTGGTAAATAACCTTCCAAAAGCACCTAGTAACTTATCCATAACACATACCATTAGCTGTCTAACTTTGCCATTTCTTCACAGTCCGTAACAAAGGAACAATCTGCCTTTGAAAACCAGTCTTCAAATCCCAAGAATATAAGAATCTTCATATCCAATCCATCATCTTATGAGAAACACTCCCGTGAGTCTTTCATGCCACGTAGCAAAATCTGAACATCGACAATCAACAACCCGGCGATTACCGTAATACTAATCAAGCATCCGCAAGTCAAAACACCATATGCCTTTGGAATTCACACCCTTCTCAGGAGATACTATATAGTACCAGTATTCTCCTAAACATCTGAAACTATCCATGCTGTCTAGAATTGATGACCTCCTCTTCGAAACAGAATCGCAACCTTGTGCATTCCAATCTCAATCCCACACGACACACCACATCAATTATTCCAGCATATAAAAACATGAGAATCCCATTATTAACTCTGAATCACAAGTAGGATAGACACCCTCATCAACTAGGAACCTTCCACTTGATCCCATCCAGGAGAAAATCACAACACGCAACAAACTCCCCATGCATGTAGAAAGCATTCGTCCCAAGCTAGGGCAAAAGCCATCGAGAACTCTTCGAAACCCATTTGCAAATAACCAAACTGTCAAACTGAACCTCTAATCCAACCAAGTCATGCAAACTGCCAAACCCAAGAGCATTACCACAAAACACTTGTAGAGTCTCACCACACCAAGGAATTGATCAGCTTTATTACTATGCTGACCCAAACTACTACCAAGCTGACCCATTTCTTCAAATTCTCCTCGACTTGACTTCAAGTTTGCACTTTTCCTACATAGTACACTATGATCCTTAACCTGTAAGGCCCCATAAAATTTTGCCAAGGAATTCTAGTTTTGTGGTGCTGAGGTCGAGTAATGTGTACAGATGTAGTAGTTAAAGAATGCATCGAGGTGTTGGATGGAAATTTTTGGCAGAAGAAGGCAATTATGTGGTCTATTTCGCGATCGCAGAACCATTTTGTGGGCCACATAATCATCGCGGGGTTGAGCAGAAAATTATTGAATTTTGAAGGTCATTTTGTGGTTCATTCTGTGATTGCATATCCATTTCGCGGTCCGCACACCCATCGCAGATTTTGTATGAATAATTTTATTGGGTGATTATGCAGTCCATTCTGCAGCCGCATAAGTGGTTTGCGGAACGCAGACAGATCACAGACCTGTCTAGACCATCCTAGATTTTGGGCATCACTTTTGCGGTCCATTTTGCGGACCACATATCTGTTCTGCGGTCAATTATGCGACCGCGCACCTGAGTTCGGAGGGTCCATTTTTCTATTTTTATAACCCATCCCCATTTTGATAAATAGCCTTTAGGGCTTATTTTGGGACGATTACCTGATGATTTTAGAGAGAGGTAAGAGCATTTTAGAGAGAGAGAATGAGGAAACCTAAAACTCTAATCATCCAATCTTGCACCAACCTTCAAGAATCAAGTAAACCAATCACTAGATTATCATCTATCCGAGTAAGTCCTACTCCTAAGCTTTCATGCAAGAGGTTATGAGTTCTAGTATATTGTGGGGGTTGGAAATAGGCCATGCATGTGACAATATGTTGTAGTATGTGGGATTAATGAACCATTTTGGTTAGTTTCTTGTTGAAATTGGTTGAGGGAGAAAGGGATTACCATTGTAGAGCTTCATAGTATATTTTGCATGCTAGGTGTTTGACAAAATTCCTAAGAGAGTTACACCATGAGAATCCTCTTAATTATTATCCGATTTTCGCTATCTTCCTATAGATTGTTATTGCTAGAAGTGTTGGGACGTTGTAGTAACTTAAGGAAAGCTCAAACAAGGTATGTTGGCTAAACTCCTCCTTTAGAATTGAGTTTCCTCAATGGCCTTGGAAGTCCCGTGCTGCTCATTATAAATTTATTATTCCAAAAAAGCCTTGTGTAAAAAGATATATGCGTTCAATTTGTATTCCAAACATTCTTGTTATGTTGAGTTACTATTTGAGAAGGTGATTAAGCACGGGTTGTGTGTTAATATGTAATGATTTGAAAACGTGTTTCTAATAAAAACTAGCATGTCGAATTGTGTAAGAAATCACATGTGCCTAAGACCCTTAATTTGGTTAGTTGCTCAAATGTGTATTTAAAGTCTTGAGTAGAAATGTCTTATTGTTGATAATCTATAAGGATGCTTGAAAGTGAAAGAGGTGGGTTGGAGATATAAAGTGTAGCCAACGTGCCATGAATGAAAGTTATACTTGTGGCCAGTGGTGCCGAGGAAATGAAATGATGTGAGAAAGGTTATGAAATAGGCCTTGATTCAACTGTTCCAAATTGACTTCGAAAATAGATTTTCCTAAAAGCTTATGTATCCAAACTATGCCCAAATGTGGATGTTTTAACTAATGTTATGCTTTGTGAGTATTGTCAATATGTTTTAAGCCCTTATAAATTCATGAGTTGAAATTGTGTATTGCTCTTCTGGGGGAAAGTATTTCAAGAGTAAATTATGTGTTAATCGTTTATGATTTTAACTTGTGCTTCGATTGCCAATTATTCTACTTCATTTCTTGAAAAGAAATCCATTGTGTTTAAAGTCTTCGTTAATAATAAACCTAACGTTGTGATTTCTATAATATTCTATTTGTTGATATTTGTGATGATGATCCATGAAAGTTAAGAAATAAAAGTGTGGAATATGAGATACGGCCATGGTGCCAAGAATGAAAAATCATAAGTATGGCCAAGAGAGCCAAGGAAATAACGATGTTGTGAATGGTTGAAAATACTAATGAAGGTATTTATAGTGTGAAAGATAATGAGGTGAATATAACATATGTTTGTACTTTTGTTTACCTTGTGTGCAAAACAAAAAAGTTTTTGGGAGTATCATTAGCAAACCGAGGAAGGGTGGGTCGTAAGGCCCACACCCGAAACTACACGTGCCAGTGTAGGAGTGGATTGTGATTATTCCCCTTATTTGGGATGAGATTAAAATATTGATATGATTGTGATTATTCTCCTTAATTGGGATGAGATTGTTGATAGCCCTGGATTTAATGTCGGCTCACACGGCATAAGTGGGGAGACGACCTAGCCGGTCGGGTGGTGATCGGATGCCATGTTGCACGCATGGTGGTACTACTATTGGTAACGCCCTTTTTTTGCATCACATGTCAAACCACATTGTTCATGGGGAGATGGCCTAGCCGATCAGGCGTGATCGGACTCCGTGCTAAAAATACGGTGGTATATCGGTGCTAATAATCTCCCAACCAAAAATATATATTATTTTTCATATTTTAAAAATTGTTATGTTTTAACTAGGCATTTGAATATTGTTGATTGTGACTTGCTGTTTCTATGGTTGTCCCTTTTCTTATATTGGCATTCCATTTTTAAAGAGAATATTTAGCTTACATACTAGTACTATTCCATATGTACTAACGTCCCTTTTGCCGGGGGCGCTGCATCTTAAATGGATGCAGGTGGATTCGTCAACGGGTAGTTTTGATCCTCGTTAGCAGTTACTCTCTATTGAGTAGATTTTTGGTGAGCCCTACTCTGTCCCGGGCTTCATGTCATTTGACGTTGTACTTTATGTTTTGAGGTATAACTGAGGCCTTGTCGCCGGCACTTCCATTCTTCTCTTCTGTTGTACTTAGAGGCTTCGTAGATAGGTTGTGAGTGGTGTTTGATGTTGGGAATTAAATTAGTAAGTGTTGGTATTTGGGCAAACATGTTTTCATAATATCTATAAACATGTAATATTTTGGAAATCATAAATGAATATTCTTTAGTAATGGAAAAAGATTGTGGAACACTTGACTCTTCTCATGTCTATCACTTGTACTGATTCTTATATTGTTAATGGGCAAGGTTGGGTAGAAGGAATCTAGTAGGCTTGCTTAATCGGGGTATCTCAGTTGAGCGCCGGTCGCGCTCCCCGAGGTCGGGGCGTGACACAACCCAAAGCTCATGTCAAGTGATCTTAGCATGAAACCACATCGTCCTACAGCCCATAAGCCATTGTATTCCCTGTTGTACCCTATTTTGCACTAGTCAAAACAAGATTCAACTTGTGATTTTTCTGTGTTGATGAAAGAGAGTCGCCACCTAAAATTTAAAGGTATACAAGGGTACCTATTTAATTAATAAAGTCATTTTTGTATTAGTCCGTAACCATTGAGATCATAGGTAATGGTTCTTGTTCCTCTAAGGGGAAGGTGTTAGGCACCCCTTAAAATCTACCTGAGGTAGCTCCATAGGACTTAGACTAGATTTAGGACTAATTGGTTGTATTATGCTTAACTAGTCTTAAAGTGGTATGACTTACTTACAAAAGGTGTATAGTTTAAAAGGGTATGGATTTATAGAGGGGTTTTAAAAAATAATGTAAGTGAATATATGCTTGAGAGAGCTGGAAAATGTGTGTATGATGTTTGTATTTAGGAAAACATGTGAAAAAAGAGCTAAGTTATAAAACACTTTGTTTCTAAAGCACAGATGTTCATGTTACTCTAATGTGATGAAGATATTATGAAAGTAAGCCTAAGATATACCTTGGATTCTTAAATATTAGACTTGAAGAGATCGTTTGATAATCTGTATTTGAGCGGCAACACCTTGGTTTTCGAAAAGAGTTGATTTCCTTTTTGAAGGTCAAATTTGCGATTCAATTTTGGTTATCCTTTGAAAGAGGGACTGCCATCTCTTGATAAGCTTTGGGCTTCAAAATCTCTAAGAATTAGCAAAAATAAAACATAGAAAATTAATGGTATCACAACTTATGATTAGTGAATGGAGGACTAGTTACTAACTAATACTTCTTTTAATCTTATGTTCTTTAAGGCTTGACTAAGTTGTTCACATTATTTAAGGTATAAAGTAAAGCATTCAATCCAATAAGATAATTGTTTCATACATGTGTGAGATGAAACAGTAAGAGTGCAGTAAAAGTAATGAGGCAATAAATCTAAGGTAGACAGACCCAGCAATAGCAATAACAGGTGACGGCAGACTTCGAACTTTAAGAATACAACAATGCTGGACATGGGCTTGAGTTCCTTGAGAAATCAACAGTCCCAAATAATTGTACATATTCAAAAGAAAAGAGAAAGTCATTAGACACACATTCTGTATATCCAGTCATGCATGAAATGCATAAGCAAATGACTTGAGCAAAATATAACAAACTAACAATACTCAAATATTATGAGAGGTTATACTAATGTGGCGGTTATGTATGGTAAATAATTTACATTGAAAAACTTTCGTTGTCATTAAACACTAAACCCAAAGAGAAAAATAAGTATCAATAGATTAAAGGCTAAGGGTAGAGTTCCACTCAAGGTCAAATCCCCCTTTTGAATCCCTCGACACTTCAAAGTTCCCAAGAGTCTCAAGGCCCAGGGCAATGCTTGTGTCAGGGAGAGTATCCCAACCAAGAGTTAAACTCTGTTCCCAAATACCCCTAACCACTAACGACTCATTTTTCCCTATAGGTTTAAGTGACAATAAGGCTCTTTCAATGTAAACCAATTACCATGACAATATCACACCACAGAAGTGTATTCCTCTCTCAGGAGGGCCAAACAAAATACTTTAAGGCTACAAGACAACTAATCTGTATTATAACAACCATATTTCTAAACTAAATGAGTGGTCAACACATTAAACATGTCCAAAGAGATAGGCTTCAAACACTTATAGAGGCAGTGGTATTAGCATACTACTGTTGAAGAACCAAACACTTGAGATCAAGCACCTTAAGTATTGATAAAGAGCACACAGTTCAGATTTGCAATAATTTATGAATATAAATGCCTTTTCCCTAACATACTAGTCATAGATTGACTTAACTTAAGTCTAACACACATAGATTAACAATACTATTTGAAACCCTTGAAAGTATCAACAAAGGTTCAGACAAACAGTCATAGTTAGAACCGCTGCATGTGCTATTAGAGATACCAGAATATAATCAAAGCTTTTAACATGACTACAAGTTTACAAATTCAAATGGAGTTCCTAACAATGCTTAACAAGATCTCAAACTATCAGTCTTACTTAACTTTGAAATTGATGACAGAACCACTTATTTATAAGAGTGTTAATCTCATTATGAAATAGGCAAACTACTATATCCAAGCAGTAGAAATAAGATGTTTCCCTTAGCGTTCACATTCTAGGTTAAATTTAGATGAAAGGGAAAGAGAGAACTGTGTGCAAGATAGTGCACAGAAGCATGAAATCATGAAGGTTAGATAGTAATGCATGTAGAACTTTCATTCAACTATACACAGAGATATTTCAACTAAGGTTATGATCTTACAAAACATGATGAGTTTCAGCCATTATAAAATCAGGTCAAAAATATCATAAAGTGGGGGGGGGGTTAAAGACCGGGAGATCTTATACTAAGCAGACTTAATTTAGCTGTATAAACTAAAGATTAACATCTAAACATGATGGAGTTATACCCAGCTTATAAAATAGTTAACAATCAACTACAGTAGACATGACTATAACCTAATTCATGAGAGACAACCTGATCATAACAGAACATATGCAAAATGGTTTCTGGTGTTTATAAGAGTTGACCTAGTTACCTTAGTGGGATTGTTCCATATGAAGCGACTTAGTGATGTGATTAGCAGTTAAACATAGATATAAGGCTTTCATAGTAATGTCTCAAAGGTTGCTTAAGGTCAACAAACACTTATATGAAGAAAGAAAGAACCTTGAACACTTAAACTTCACATGCTTCTACTAAGTGATGAAGGATTAAACTATGTGCATTCATGTATGTTCTAGTTGGAGTCATCAAACAGCAACCTCAAATACATAACAACAGAATACAGAAAAAATTAAAGATCACAACAGAGCATTAAAGAAAATCTGAAGTCTAGGCAAATATGAGAAGTCATTAAGGCATATTAAGAAACTTAATCGTGTAAACTATTTGATTCAGAATGGAAGTCATCAACGTCACATAACAACTCAATCACTACTGATTAAAGATACTCAAAAGTATAACAATAACTATAGATTAACAACACCTCATTATGAACTGGAATAAATATCTATACACTAATGACAAACATCATAAACGAAAATAGTTAATTGAAAGATAGAAGCATATCCATGATTTTCGAACAAGGCATCAAAAGAGATAAGGGTGGACGTATACTGACCTTTTCTAGGGCAGTAGACCAAACAGGGGTTCAACTTAGTCGCGTAGCATCTAAAACTTCAAGCTTGAGCAGTGAAAGAACTCAAAAAAAACAAGAGAAGTAAAGATTAATCAGAGAGAACCTAGGCTTCTAAATCTTAATGATCTTTGATATTCGTATGAAATTTTTGACTCTTGTTAGATCTGGTTGTTGAGAGCATTCAAGGCTCTATTTATAATGCCAATTAATGGCTTACGGTTCTATAGATTCAAACTCGGTATTGGAAAGTGACGAAGGGTGAGTGACGATGGCAAGGTGAGTGAAATCAGAGACAAACAGAGGGAAAATTAGCGAGATATTTACCTGAGCGGGGGAAGGCTGACCGTTGGAAGCAAAAATCAACGGACAAAGCTAGGAGACCCAGAGGTCACAGTGTTTGACCTCTAGGTATAGAATATTCATCATGAGAATCTGAAGAAGCTCTACGCATGCTTCTATTTAACATAACATAAGAGAAATCTGAAGATTTGATGTTTCATTTTTAAGCTAGGGTTTTCAGATATGGGCGATTAAATCTTAAAGACAAAAATGGCAAAGAGTTCAGTGAGGATCGTGGGTATGATGGACAGAAAGTATGATTTATGGGTGATTTGAGACCTTGCACGAATTTGTGCAAGGTTCTCTTAACTGATTAGGGTGATGGGTTTGAGAGAAATGAGAGAGAAAGGAGAAAGAAGGGCGGCTGGGCAGCAGGGAAATGATTTAGGGTTTGAGAAGGATTGGTCATCTCTAGGGGTACGATTATTGTTGGGAGATGGGATAACAACCCTGATAATTCATGTTTTAAATGATTTTAAGGAGAAAATGTGAGGGCCATTAGATATTCTGGTTTTGACGGCTGAGATTTAATGGTAGGCTAGAAACTCATATTTTAGTCATAGTTTGCACTCTAATCACTGCATTTTACTTGGAGTTGAGCTTAAATAATCATGATTTGAGCTTATTACGTGTTTTATACTTTGTAGGAGATGGTGCCGAGTTTAGAAGATGTTCTAAAGCTAAATCAAATAATTGGAGCTTAGAAGTCTGAGTAAAAGCCAAGGAATTAAATCAGGATCGCGTACGAGGCTCGTGGACAGGCGTTGCATACAAACGTTGGAAGAAAGAGCAAGGGCTAGAGGAAAATTTACTAATGTGTCGCACAAGGTGTGGCATTGAGCATCGCATTAGTACAAAATTTCATAAGAAGTTTGAGAAGTTCAGAGACTTGGAATTTTTGGGTCTGACAGAAAAATACACTAATGCCAGGCATAGTGTGTGGCATAGAGCGTAGAATCAGTACAAAATTTTGTCAGACAAGATAAGTTCAGAGAGTTTACAACCGAACAAATTGCATTAATGCTACACACCCTGCGTAGCATAGTGCGACGCATTAAGTGTAAAAAGTTTGTAGGTTTTCTCACTTCGGCTCAAAGAGGGTAGTTTCATCCGGGTTTGTTCCTACTTCGTATAAATACACTAGAAACACATTTTGGAGAGGACTTTTGACATACTTTCGACCTAAGGAAGATAAGGAGTTGGAAGAACACAAGCACAAGGATTTCATCATTTCATTCCTCAATCAAGTACCGAGTTTGGATCGAATCTATGTTTTCCTATACTTTAATTATATTTGTGATGAATTTCTCCATGTCTATGTAGTAGTTCCCTTTAGGGTTTGATGGATTTGGTGTATTGATGATTTTTTGTGGATTATAACTCTAGTTTTATGTATTGAATCATTTTGGAAGATTTAATTATTGCATCTATATTCACTAGTTCATGTAATCGAGAGAGGCATAACTTGTGATATCTTTGCATTATATTGTTGGTTGAATTCATAGATTCTTCTAAATAATCGAAAGAGGCTAGTTGAATCATTGATTAAACCTAGTTAGGAGAATAATCAAAAGAGGTTTTCCTAAAGAACAATCCACTACGCATTCTTGCATATCTTCACAGTGCTTAATTTTGTTCATCTCGTGAGGTTAAGACTTAATCGAGAGAGGAGTTTCTGCTGAATATTTGAACCAATAATTGAGTGAATTCGAGAGACTCACTTAAACATTAGAAGTAAATTATCTAGAGTTAGATCCCGAATAATTATCTTGCACCTATCCTATCAAAAACCTACCTTCTCCCACTGATAACCTTATTTGCTTATTCCTTGTCCCGATAGTCACTAGTCAATAGCTTTAGATTCTTAGTTAATTTTAATTATTAATCATATAAATCTCAACTTTTGATCCACCTGGATAGCAATCAAACTAGAAACTACGAGAATACTATTTAAATCCAATCCCTGTGGATACAATATTATACTATACTATCTTTGATTAGCGAGCATAATTTAAGTGTGTGTTTTGCACTGGTCAAATTTTGGCACCGTTTCCTGGGATTGGCAATCAATAATATTCAAAATAATTTTTGGTGCTAATTTAGGAATTAACTTTTATCTTTTTTTTATTTTTTTATTTCGTTAACTTGTCTTCGAGATTTCTTTTGTAGTACCTGACAAGTGCTAGGTAGAAAACTTGAAGAATTGTTCCTAGTATTGAACTCTAATTGTTGTTGAAGATGGAGTACAACCAGCCTAAGAAAACGGTTAAAGAGTTAGCAGCAGAATATTATTATAAGTCTGCTACTTGTTTTAAATGTAGTGGAAATCATCTATGGGTTGACTATCAAAAAGGTAAGTATTCCTCCTATGGTTCATATTTTGAAAAGTCTCACTCTATTTCTAGTCCGTACAGGTATGACATTTCATATGGGCACAATTTTAACTCTGGTTGGGATGAATACCCTTATTATGACTGGAATGAAAGCGAAGTGAAACAACCACCTCAAGAGGAGAATGGTAGTTTAGAAAAGCTTATGTATAAGTTCATGAATAGTGTTGAAGAAATATTTACACAAAATCAAGAAAGACTTATATAGTAAATATACTTTTAGAAAGCTCATTGCATAGTGATAGTGAATATATGGAGGAGATGTCCTGTGAGAATGAGTCTACCCAAGCGAATGAGCATCTACAAAGAGAGCTTTCCACTCTGCAAGAGGACTATGATTCAACTGAGATGATTGAAAATAAGGTTTTGGTTTACTGTGAAGTAATGGAGGAAGAGTTCAAACCCCTATCCACCTTTCCACATTTACAACCGTTAGTAGAAGAGAATGAGAAGCAAATGGTCTTGGACATGCTGCAGGAATATTCACATGACCTTTCTTCTTCGTTTTCTTATTCTAACATTGATCATAAGGATTTTATTTTTGGGAATTTACATGAATATGCATGGATAGATCATGTGAAAGAATGCAGGAACAAGTTGAGGATTATCATGCTAGAATAATTTACTGCTCGTAATAAGACCAAGAAAGAAAGAAAAGAGCGGGGCTTGCAGATATCCTTAGAGGACATAAGTCTGATGAGCTCCATAAAGAATCCCAAGGAGCAAAAATGAGGAATGAATTCAGATTTAGAGGTGGAGTTCATAAGTTCTCGAAAGCGAAAAAAATTCAGGGGAGTTTTCTTTACCTCTTGCTTTTTATTTGTGTGTCATGGGGACATGCCACAATTTAAAGTGTGGGGTGGGTAATTTATACATGTATAAATGTGTTTGTAATCATTTCTTTTGATTGAAAAAAAAATTGACTTTTCCTGACAATGGATTTCCTCGGCTGTCTTCTTGAGGGATTAAAGTCGGAAAAAAAAACCTTTAGTCGTTTATTTGTGTTTTGTTTTCTTAGGCAGTATAACAATTCCCCCTTGGTTTTTCTTTGTGCCGCAGTTCTTTTCCAAGGGTTTTGCTTGAACCGGGTGTAGTTAATTTTTCTTTAGTATGAGAAGTAAGTCTTGTGCTAGGATATTAAATGAAGATGACTTTCCTTGACTTTGTTGTGCCTTGAGAGTAGTAAGTGTCTTAGTTGTGACGCCTAGGCTCAGTTCTTGACTCATAGATAAGTGCCTTAAATTGTATGATCTTAACTTTGCTTAACTATTTTGACTAGAGAGTCGGGATAGATCTGATCCTAAGTGAGTTATGTGCCAATGTGTGTGAGGTTTTGTGATATTATGTGCATGTCGTTTGATGTCTAGAACTTGTCCCGTGTGTTTCCAAAATGAAATAGTAGTTTTATTCAGTCTTGGAAGTGATATAGGTGTTTCTTTGTTGAGCTAGTTATATGCTTTTACCCACCTAATTGTTATGTATCTTAGTTAACCCCTTTGAGCCTGTAATCTTGTTTCTTTGGTAACCACATTACAAGCATTACCTATTTTTTAGATTGACCATCTATTTGAACCTTTTACCTCTCGTGAGCACTTGAATTTGTTATAAACTTTGTAAAAGTAGAGTGGGTGTGTTGGTTTGGCTTTTGGGTGGATCTATTGAAATAGGAGAAAGGTGATTTATTTTGAAAAAAGTAAGAGCCACTTGAATTGAAAAAAAAAAGAAAAAAAGTAGTTGTACTGTTGTGAAAAATATTCCTTGATAGTGATAACTCTTGATGTATTTGTGCTTAAAGAAGTTGGGAGTTGACGTATATTGATGTGAAGGTGGAGTTTTGGTTTCACATAAGTGTGGGGTGTTAATTGCTAATGTATATGTATTAAAGTGCTTAGGGAGGTGTAGTCACTATATCTTAATGTATCCTACCTATTTTGTAGCCTACATTACAACCAAATAAAGTCCTACTTGATCCTTGATTGAATGAGCCCAATTAGTAGAGTATTACACTACGGGCAAGCCTATGGTACGTCTCTTGTGGCATATGAATGTTATTTCTGAGAGTGAGTGAATTCTTTCTATATTGAGTTCCTAATTGTTCTTAATTTTCATTGTGTTGAACTACTCTCTGTTATTGTGTGAGGGCACTTGATTCACGAAGGAAAGGTAATGTCGTTGAACTCTTTGTTAGAGTAAGTGAGTAGGTTGTGAAATATGCATGGTGCTTGAGTCAAATCTTGAGGCAAGGATGTTACGTTAGGGTGCTTAGTTTGTTCTAAATTTTCTTGGTATGATGCATCAAGGAAGTTGTTTGATAAGAAAGTCGTCTCTATGTCAAGTGCAGTTTGATTGCTCGAGGACGAGCAATGATTTAAGTGTGGGGTGTTGATGGTAGGCTAAAAAATTGTATTTTAGTCATAGTTTACACTCTAATCACTGAATTTTACTTGGAGTTGAGCTTAAATAATTGTGATTTGCGCTTATTACGTGTTTTATGCTTTGTAGGAGATGATGCCGAGTTAAAAAGATGTTCTGGAGCTAAATCGAATAATTGGTGCTTTGAAGTTTGAGTAAAAGCCAAGGAATAAAATCGGGATTGCGTCCGAGGCTCGTGGACCGGCGTTGCATACGAAAGTTGGAAGAAAGATCAAGGGCTATAGCAAAATGTACTAGTGCGTCGCCTAAGGCATGGCATTGAGCGTCGCATTAGTACAAAAGTTCGTCAGAAGTTTGAGAAGTTCAGAGACTTGGAGTTTTTGGGTATGACAGAAAAATACACTAATGCTAGACATAGTGCGTGGCATAGTGCGTAGAATCAGTACAAAATTTTGTCAGACAAGCTAAGTAGCATAGTGCGACGCATGAAGTGTAAAACGTTTGTAGATTTTCTCACTTCGGCTCAAAGAGGGTAGTTTCATCTGGGTTCGTTCCTACTTGGTATAAATACACTAGAAACACGCTTTTGAGAGGACTTTTGACATACTTTCGACATAAGGAAGATAAGGAAGAGTTGGAAAAATACAAGCACAAGGATTTCATCATTCCTTCCTCACTCAAGTCCCGAGTTTGGATCGAATCTATGTTTTCCTATACTTTAATTATATTTGTGATGAATTTGTCCATGTCTATGGAGTAGTTCCCTTTAGGTTTGATGAATTTGGTGTATTGATGATTGTTTGTGGATTATAACTCTAGTTTTATGTATTGAATCGTTTTGGAAGATTTAATTATTGCATCTATATTCACTAGTTCATGTAATCGAGAGAGGCATAACTTGTAATATCTTTGCATTATATTGTTGGTTGAGTTCATAGATTCTTCTAAATAATCGAAAGAGGCTAGTTGAATCATTGATTAAACCTAGTTAAGAGAATAATCGCAAGAGATTTTCCTAAAGACCAATCCACTACACATTCTTGCATATCTTCACAGTGCTTAATTTGGTTCATCTCGTGAGGTTAAGACTTAATCGAGAGAGGAGTTTCTGCTGAACGTTTGAACCAATAATTGAGTGAATTCGAGAGAATCACTTGAACATTAGAAGTGAATTATCTAGAGTTAGATCCCGAATAATTATCTTGCACCTATCCTATCAAAACCCTACCTTCTCCCACTGATTACCTTATTTTCTTATTCCTTGTCACTAGTCAATTACTTTAGATTCTTAGTTATATTTAATTATTAATCATATAAATCTCAATTTTTGATCCACATGGATAGCAATCAAGCTAGAAACTACGAGAATATTGTTGAAATCCAATCCACGTAGATACGATATTATACTATACTATCTTTAATTTAGTGAGCATAAAGTGTATGTTTTGTGCTCGTCAAGATTAAACCCTAAGAGATTAAAGAATAAAAGAAAAAAGGAGATTAAACATGGACTGTTGATGAAATAGATCAACGGTCCAGATCTGTTGTGTTTTATCTATGAGTGAGGGAGACTGGTAATGTGGCGTGCTCTAATTGGTTTAAATAGAGTGGCCAGGATTGCCAACTTGGAATGAAGGGGAGACTCGGACACTTCCCAGTTGGGATAAGGTTGCATCGGGGGTCAGCTCTCAGCCTGTTTTTACTTTCCTTGGTAATGGATACACTGACGCGAGACAATCAAGGGGAGGTAATATGTTGTATGTTATTCGCAAATGATATTGTATTGATTGACAAGACACAAAGAGGTGTAAACGCGATACTGGAGATTAGATACCCTAGAATCTAAAGGGTTCAAATTGAGCAAGACCAAGACAGAATACTTGGAGTGCAAGTTCAGTGACGGGACCAGTGAAGCAGACAGAGATGTGGGGATTGATACACACGTTATCCATGAGAGAGATAGGTTCAAGTATTTTTGGTCTATTATCCAATGAAATAGGAAAATATATTAGGATGTTACACATCGTATTGGAGTGGGGTGGGTGAAGTGGAGGCTAGTATCTGGTGTTTTATGTGATAAGAATGTTCCTCCTAAACTTAAAGGAAAGTTTTATAAAGTGGTGGTTAGACCGACTATGTTGTATGGGGTTAAGTTCTAGCCGGTCAAAAACTCACATGTCCAGAAAATGAGAGTAGGAGAGATGAGGATGTTGAGATGGATGTGTGGGCTTACCATGATGGATAAGATTAGGAATGAAGATATCCGAGCCAGAGTAAGAGTGTCTCTGGTGGAGGATAAGATACGGGAAGTTCGGCGTAAATGGTTTGGGCATGTGAAGAGGAGAATTGTAGATGCCCTAGTGAGGAGTTGTGAGAGATTGGCGCTAGAGGGGCTGAGAAGAGGTAGAGGCAGGCCAAAGAAGTATTGGATATAGGTGATTAGGCAAGATATGATGTTACTCCAGCTTATCGAGGACATGACCCTTAATAGGAAGGTGTGGAGGTCAAGAATCAAGGTACACATCTAGTAGTTAGTCGAGAGTATTAGTGTTAGTCTTGTATTTTATTATCTTGTTGGATTATTCTATTACTTGTTGTTCTTTTCGTTTTTGATTTCTTACTATATTGTTGTTGTTACTGCTTGGTGCTATTATTTTTTTCTTGACTTTCGTGAGACGAGGGTCTACCTGAAATAACCTCTCTATTTTTTTAGGAGGGGGGGGGAAGGTCTGTATACATGATCGGGTCCAAGCCTACACTACTATTGAGTAGTGAGGGTGGTCGATGCAGGTTTAAGCCAACTAGGTCGGGATCGAATCCACAAGGAGTTAACGTTTGGAATTAGGTTTATATCTAAGCTAGATGCGGGTTTTGAATCTAATTACACTTCCACAAGTTTGGGTTTGATTTCTACTTCTAACTTTACTCTAAAGATTACAATAATTGAAACTAAGGACAATATTTTTGTTGTTGTTATTCAAATGTTTAAAGAGACTAGGGTAGTGACTTCTACCTAGGTGGATATCTAACGGGTAGCAAAATCTAGGGCAAGATTGATTAGTTGGGATTACGGGTAGTTACTCTATACCTCTCGATAGTTTGAGTAATTTTGCACAATTTGGCTTTCTCAAGTCCAAATGGGTATTCATGCGCTCAAGTTGGGTATTACTATCTCTAGGTTTAACCCTTTAATTGGGGCTATCAATTTCTTGAGTTCACCTCAATTCCTTGTTAGCCTAGTTTTCCTAGACTTAGTCCCTCTTTCTCAAGTAGAGACTAAGTCATAAGGGCATGAATCAATGTTTGCAATCATTAATTCTTGAGTTCTAGCAAGAACTAGGCTAAATATCACTAACACATTCACATTCAAGCCCTAAAATCAAATACCAATTAAATACCTACACTAGGGTTGGGTCACAACCCTAGCTATGGGTTTAGCTACTCATGGAAATAACAGAAATTAAAGATGAAATGAAGATAAAATCCATAATATTAATTTATGGAATGAAAATCTAATGTTAAGAAGTGAATCTAGTACAAACTTTCCGAAAATAGAAAAGTCAGCCGTCTCAGGTGCTCATACCCAACATAACATAACCTAAAAATGACAAAACATTCTATTTATACTAAGCTGAAAATAACTGACAAAAATGTCACTGCGGAGCTTGTCCGGGCGCGTAATTCTGAGTGCGGCCGCACTCTTGTTTTCGCGGCTGCATAATTCTGATGCGGTCCGCATTCTTCTCTTTTGGATCTGGGTTGAGCTGAACTTTTGCGGACCGCATAATTCTAAGGGCGGCCATGCTCCAGATTATGCGGCCGCATAAAAATGATGCGTTCCGCACTTGCTTGAGTTTGGCTTGAAATCAACTCTCTGATTCTTCATCTTGCGAACCACATAATTTCAATCGCGGACGCACAAGGGACTTCCGCGGCCGCACAATTATGGCGCGGTCCGCACTTCTCTCTTTTGCTCAAGTTGTCAACTCTCTGAATCTCAGTCATCGCGGTCCGCATAATTTCAATTGCGGCCGCACAGGGACTTTCGCGGCCGCAAATCTAGGGTGCGGTCCGCGCTCATCATTTAGCCCAAAATCACACTCTCTGAATCTCCCTCTTGCGGACCGCATAATTATAATCGCGGCCGCATCATGGCTTTCGCGGCCGCACAATATTTGTGCTATCCGCACTTCAAACCTCTTTGCCCAGCCTTGGTTTTTGTTCAACTTTTGACTCCTTTGTGAGTTGATTTTGATTCCTTTGGCTCATTTTGAACAATTCCTGCAAGCAAGCATATTTCGTTAGTTTCCGGGAATATCTTCAAGCATTTTTGGCCTAAAACACAAGTAAAAGAGAGCAAATAATAGGTTTAAATCCCTACTTATCAACTCCCCCAAACTTAAGCTTTTGCTTGTCCTCAAGCAAATAAGGTAATTCCAACCTCCACTAGAAAAAAAGATATTTCAGCTGGCCTAAGGTGAATCAATCATGCATCAATTAGGACTAACAATTACCCTCAACACAAATGAATTATCAACAACACCATGTTTTGACCTTTTGAGTACCATAGTTGTAATGTGACACTAGAGCATCAAGAATTGACTTAATTCACCAAGGAAGCTCGCTCTATCACGTAGGTCATTGTGGAACCCAAACTCCTCCTCCTCTACTCTCCATGTGCAAATCTCACTTTAGAATGTAACACTCAAAACAAGGATTGTTAAGAAGTGCGCTCATCTCTCTCAAAAGAATGTCACAAGTACGGCTCTAAGTACCATAAGCTTGCCCCTTATGTAAATCACCACTTATGTAAGCTCACTCAACTTGAAATCATATAGGGATTTTGCGGGAATGTAATGAACGCTTTTGGATCAAGGTAGGACTTATCGGCATATGATTGTTTCATCTTTCCTTAAGCACTCCATTCCCTCTTTTTGGCTCATACTTTCTTGACTCTTTGACTCATTTTCTTCTTCATTAGGGGAAGTAGAGAGACGCAATGTCACTCTTCCTTGCTCATGACAATCATTTTTCTCCTTTTCTAATCACTCCATGCCTTTCATCATTGCTTTCTTTGAATCCCTTCAACTTTCTACTTTATTCACTTTCTTTTTAACATATTTCTTTTTGGCCTTTCTTCCTTTTCTTTGCCTCCCCTTTTCTTCATTTCATTGTTTTTGTTCTTTGTACCTTTTATCACTTTCACATTCCTCGTCTCTCCCCCAAACTTATGCTTTTGCCAATTGTATCAAGAATGCTAAAAAAAGATCGGGTGCCAAGAAAGGGTCATTATAAAACGAATAAAGGCTTATAACATGGCTATTGAATGAAAAAGGGCTTCGACTCAAAGGGGTTGACTAGGGATATCACATTGGTAGGCTGCGGAAGCTTTCAAGTTTAAAAATTGGAATCAAGGAGAGCCTACAATCATTTCTCAAGTCGAGCTACACTTAGAATTTTGCCTAGACAAACATTCAGGGCAAGTTCTAGACTTATTGGCACGGAACTTGAACTTGCAATTCAATACCTCATCTCTCAAGCTGCTGGATTGTTAAATAGAATAGAGTCGAGGGCCCACAACAACCCTAGCTAAGATTGAAAATCACAAATGGCTCAAAGAAACCAATCGATGATTGTTTTAGTCAACACAAGAGTTTAAAGGTCACAACTAGAGCTATTCTTTGCCAATCAACTTGTTTCTAACCATAAGGTCGAAGGTAAATGTGTTAGTACCAAGTGAAGCCTGCTTGAGACATTTTTATTCATTACTACTATATATACAAAAACATAAAGAAAACGGACTCAATCCCTTAAGAAGGTTGTCACGCCATCCATCGTTGGGAAGAGCCACCCGGTTCACACAACATCCACCTTTGAAAAGAATCGTGGCATTAAGGAAACCAAAGGCTTATTGTTCACACAAAACGTAAAAAGAAGCTAACAACTTAAAAAGAAGCTACTAAAATAAATAAGAAGATATGCTACTAAGAAAAAACAACGAAAGAAGTTATGAAGTAAACTACGGAAAGTAGACTGAATATGTACAAAATGAAGTAAAGCGAATATATACATAATAGAAATGAATATATACATCGAATGGTAAGAATATATACATACCAAAAGTGAAAATAAAGATAAATAAATATAAAGAAAAATAGTATAGTGGTTATTACATACCAAATGTCATCAAATCAAAATGGACCACCCCCCAAATGAAAAATACCATTGTCCTCAATGCTCATAACAAATAAGAATAGGGAAAAGGGTAGAGAGTAGAGAAAACTCCCTATGTGGTCTCTGTCTGCATCGGGTCCTCAACATGGACGGCATCCTCAGCATGCATGGTCTCATCAGCACCCTCTATATCCTCTAACTGGATCTCCACAACCTCTGACTGGGGGACTATGGGGTTGCTGAGCATCTGAATCAGCTCCTCAGCAATGTGTGAAGTGGCAGCCGGCTCCTCAGACGGGCCGGCTGCTGCCTATGATGCCTCGGGCACTGCTGCATATACTGCTGGGACTGTCTCCTCCATGAGTAGTTCCAGTGTAATATAACCAGCATAAGCAATCTTCTCAACCTCTTTGCTCAACTTCTCCACCGACTTCTTAGATGCCTGAGTCTTTCGCATCTTCTTCACCTGCTTCCCCAAATCCTTGATAATCCTCCCATGTGTATCAAGAGTCTCCCGGATCTTCTTCTGGTTGTCCAGAATCTTCTTCTGGTTGTGTAGAATATTCTTCAAAGAGTCCTCCACCGATGGAGGTACCTGAAGCTTTGATGGGGCTGAAGACTGTGCTGCCACTGCACTGGATATGGCAGACAGCTTTCTGGTAGCTGCCTGCATCCAGTTGTTGAGATCAGATAGTGTCTGTGAAACCTGCAGTGCAGTTTGAGGGTAGGTAGAAGATGTGGGCACTGACAGTGGCACTAAAAGGGATGTTCCGGAGGAAGGAGGAGGCATGGCAGCTGCTCCGACAGAAGTACCGGCTGCAGTGGAGGGCTCGGCAACTGACCCGGTGGCCACTACCCCTGGCTCTTCAGACTGGCTAGTGGAGGTAGTGGCTTTACCCTTGAATTTAGGGTTGTCCGCTCCCTGGAGGTGGTACCATGAGAAAGGCTTTTTAGCCTTCACCTCCACATCAAAATGTCTCGTCTCTACCCCTTGGTATTGGAAATACTCTGTGAGGAAGTTGGGGTAGGGATACAATCTTTCTTCTTTCTGCACTGCATTGGAGATGCTGTAGGACATCAAGTTTCCTACATTAATAGGATAGCCTGCCATGATGGAAACTACCAACACTGCCCGGGGGAGTCGAAGGACATTCTCATGGTGGCACGGGTCAAGATGGCTGCACACGAATGTTTTCCACCATTTTGCTTCAAAGTTAAGGGTGGCTCTGACAATTTGAACTCCTGCTGTGAGCCATGCAGCTGTTGTCCCCGGAATAGCAAGTATCTCAGCTAGCCATGGGCGAACTGCACCACCCAAGGCTAGCTTCTCTAGGTGTTGCACTGCCTCGACCTCCTCAAACCCTACATATCTGTTCAGCGCATGGCCATCAAACCGGATTTTCAAGTTCCGGACCTACGTCACCTTTGTACCCTTTTTTGATGTGGGCAACATTGGCATAAAATTCCTTGACGAGGTATTCAATGGCATCTTGAAACCAGCCGGTGAACCATTTCCATCCTTTTCTCTCCGTAAATTGCTTTAGGACATTCGAATTGTGCTGGCTTAGGTCTTTGGTTATGAATTATCACTCAAGAGTGAGCGACCTTTGGGGTCACCATTCCCGAAATTTTGCATACGCCTTCTCACTTACAAATCTATCAGCCTACCCCTCAAGCTTCCTTGATCTAGACAGGCCTCCCACAATTGTGTCACCCCCTCTCCCGTCATTCGGGACCTCATCATCATCATCTAAATTGATTGGAGTAGCTGTTGTGGAAGGTGTTGTAGCAGGTGGGAAAGATGGTTCAGATGCCTGACTACCTCCCTCCGAGCCATCAGAAGAACTAGAGGAGGAGGTAGGTTCATTGACTAAATGAAGTCTATTGGGGAATTGTTGTGATTGTGCCCCAGGTTGTGGTTGTACAGAATCCCCCTCAGAGGTTTCTCGAGATGGGAGGTATTCACTAGTGTCTGAGGAGTCCGGAGTTGGTATAATTAGAGTAGTCTTTTTGCGCAAGACTTTCTAGACTGATAGTGGCATGTTAGGTTTTCCTCTACCCCAGCCTCGGGAGGATTCTGCCCTCCCTTTGGAAGTATCACCTCGACCACGGGAACGCACCATTGTCTGCAACACACGAGTATTGAAAGGTAGTTAGAATTGGGGTTCAACATGTGTTATTGAATTAAAGTTGAAAAGAAAGACACTGCTTCTCAGAACAGGGCAGCGTGGAAAGCACAAAAATGACTGCGACTGCGGACTGCCCATCGCGGACCACACAAAAATGAGTGCGTCCGCATAATACCAATCGCGGACCGCACAAAATTTAGTGTGGTCGCGAAGATCCCAGATTCAGACTACTGGTTCTTTGAAGTTACCTCAGTGCGAACCGCATACTTTTGAATGCGGCCACAAAAACCAACTGCGGACCACGAAAAATTGAGTGTGGCCGCACAAACTTAGCAATGATAAGTGCCTTCAACCTAGGGTATCGTAGACCGCAGAATTTTGTATGCGGCCGCATACCCTAGCACGGACCGCACAAAAATATGTACAACCGTAAAATTCACATCAGAGAGGCACTGAAGTATGATTAACACTAGGGTTTTCACTAATTATGCATGATTTGTGGCAATTAAACAATAAAAACTACTAACCCCAGCCCCCATTATGCATTCAAACACTACCCACATGCTTCTAAGCAAGAATCAAGCATCAATTTGACATTTTTGGCATGAATCTAACCCTAGATAAAAAGAAAACTAAAACAAAGAGAAAAGAAAAGAAAAGGATGAAATTAACTCATTGAAATCAACATACCAGTAAAGAAATGTAGTAGGAAATCAACACTTGATGAATATGGGATGAGATTGAAAACAAGAAAGAGTGCAATGTGCTTTAGTCTAGCTTGAGAGGTCAGAGTGTGTAAAGTGTGAATAGTCTCAAAAAGTCCTTTTTATACTCTGACGATGTTGGCCCACCGACTTACCTGAGTGCGGCCGCACAATTTTGGTGCGGTCCGCACTCTTTACCTTTTCTAACTCAGCAGTTTATTCAGTGACGCGGTCCGCATAAAAATGGCTACGGCCGCACAATTTGTGTGGTCTGCAAAATTTTAATCACGGCTGCGAATCCTTAAGGGATTTTGTCAGGCCAAACTTCAGAGAGTTGGCATTTTCCATCTTTTAGTTGTGCGACCGCACACAGAATTGTGCGGCGGTGAAGGGCTTGTGCGGTCCGCACAATTTCACCACTTGGCCAATTTTTGTCTTGTCAATTTTCTTCATTGCACACCCAATTCCTGCATACACTTCACAACCAGTTAGTCCAAAACAATACCTAATCTGACAAGAAAATCAAAAGAAAGAAAAATACATGGGTTGCCTCCCAAGAAGCGCCTGATTTAACATCGCGGCACGACGCATATTACCATCATTCATTTGAAATGGAGCAATGCCACAATGTGGCCATCATCAACCTTACCAAGGAAGTGCTTCACCCGGTACCCATTGACTCTAAAGATCTCACCATTCTTATTTTTCAAATCAAGAGCACCAAAAGGAGTCACGTGTACCACTTCAAAAGGACCACTCCACTTTGATTTAAGCTTTCCCGGAAACATCTGTAACCGAGAGTTGAATAAAAGAACAAAGTCACCTTCTTTGTATTCTTTGTTTCGGGTATACTTATCATGTAGGTACTTCATCTTGTCCTTATACATTGAGTAAGCATGGAACCGGAACTCATTAAGTTCATTCAATTGCTCCACCCGAAGATTGGCAGCTACATCCCACTCAAGGTTCAATTTCTTCAATGCCTACATGGCCTTATGCTCTAATTCTACCGGAAGGTGACATGCTTTCCCAAACACCAACCGATATGTATACATACCAATTGGAGTATTTTAAGATGTTCTATAGGCCGAAAGAGCATCATCAAGTTTCCTTGACCAATCAGTCTGATTTGCATTGACGGTCTTGGATAGAACACTCTTGATCTCCTTGTTAGAGACTTCAACCTGTCCACTTGCCTGGGGGTGATAGGGGTTGACACCTTGTGAGTGACACCATACTTGGAGAGTAAAGTGTCAAAGGCTTTGTTGCAAAAATGTGAATCCACATCACTAATGATGGCCCTTGGGGTGCCGAACCTTGTGAATATGTTTTTCTTCAAGAAATCCATCACACTCCGTGCTTTATTGTTGGGCAAAGCCATAGCTTCAACCCATTTGGAAATGTAATCCAGAGCAACAAGAATATAGGTGTTCCCACACGATCTCACTAATGGACCCATAGAGTCGATGCCCCACACATCAAAAATATCAATCTCGAGGATGGTGGTGAGAGGCATCTCATTTTTCTTGGAGATCCCACCGGCCCTTTGGCAATCATCACAACGCTTAACGAGCTCTCTAGTGTCTTTGTACAATGTAGGCCAATAGAATCCACAGCTTAGGACCTTTGTAGCAGTTCTAGCCCCACCATGGTGACCACCATAGGGCGAAGAATGGCAAGCTTCAAGAATACCCAATTGCTCTTCTGGTACACATCTTCAGATAACACCATCAATACAAATTTTGAAGAGATATGGCTCATCCCAATAGTATTCCAGGCAGTCCCGTTTGAGCTTCTTCCTTTGGTTTGAGGAGAACTCATTCGGAACAATGCCACTGACAAGATAGTTGGCCACATCGGCAAACTATGGCATCCCAGTCATAGAAATGGAAAGGAGTTTTTCATCGGGAAATGAATCATTGATCTCAAGGCCATCATGTGGCCTCCCCTCCTCCTCCAATCGGGACAAGTGGTCCGCCACTTGATTCTCACTACTCTTTCGGTCTTGAATCTCTAGATCAAACTCTTGCAATAGAAGCACCCACCGCATCAACCTTGCCTTAGAGTCTTTCTTGCTCATCAAATAACGAAGTGCTGCATGGTCGGTGTGAACAATCACCTTTGTACCCATTAGGTACGGGCGGAATTCTCCATAGCAAAGACAATGGCTAGAAGTTCGTTCTCGGTCACTGTATAGTTGACTTAGGCCTCGTTCATGGTCTTACTAACATAGTAGACCGGGTGAAAGATCTTATTATTTCGTTGCCCCAATACCGCACCAACTGCCACATTGCTTGCATCACACATGAGCTCAAATGGTAAGCTCTAATTTGGCGCGGTAAAAATAGGAGTGGTAGTCAACTTTTACTTGAGTAGTTCAAATGCCTTCATACAATCTTCATTGAAAAGGAACTTGGCATTTTTCTCTAAGAGTTTGCACAAGGGTTTTACCACCTTAGAAAAGTCCTTGATGAATCGGTAGTAAAACCCCGCATGACCTAGAAAGCTTCTCACTCCTTTTACGGAAGTAGGGGAAGGGATTTTGGATATCACTTCAATTTTTGCTTTATCAACCTCAATACCATTCTTGGAAATCATGTGACAGAGGACAATGCCCTCCTCGACCATAAAGTGACATTTCTCCTAATTCAGCACCAAGTTAGTTTCTTCACAACGTGCCAATACCTTATCCAAGTTATCCAAGCACTCTTCAAAAGAATCCCCCACGATAGAGAAATCATCCATGAAACCCTCGAGAAAGTCCTCCACCATATCGGTGAAGATGGACATCATACATCGCTGAAAAGTTGCTGGTGCATTGCATAACACGAATGACATCCACGAGAATGCGAAAGTGCCATATGGACAAGTGAAGGTGTTCTTCTCTTGGTCTTCAAGTGCAATAAAAATCTAGTTATATCTAGAATATCCATCTAAGAAGTAATAATAAGCACGTCGGCTAACCTATCCAACATTTGATCAAGAAATGGAAGCGGAAAATAGTCTTTCCGCGTAACTTTGTTGAGCTTTCTATAATCCATGCACACTCTCCACCCGGTGTCAGTTCTTGTGGGGATCAATTCATTTTTGTCATTTGTTATCACAATCATGGCCCCTTTCTTTGGGACACATTGCACCGGCAATGTCCACGAACTATCGGAAATGGGGTAAACCACCCCGGCATCCAACCACTTGATGATCTCTTTATTTACTACCTCTTGCATGGCCTAATTCAATCGTCTTTGATGTTCCACAGAGGGTTTGGTATCCTCCTCCAAAATGATTTTGTGCATGCAAAAGGCAGGGCTTATACCTCGAATATCCGCCAATGTCTAACCTATTGCTTTCTTCCTCCTTTTAAGCACCGCAAGGGTGGCATCTACCTGCACATTAGTTAAGCACGAGGAAAGAATAACAGGTAAAGTAGAACAAGGGCCTAGAAACTCAAACCTGAGGTGTGAAGGCAAAGGCTTTAACTCCAAGGTGGGAGGCTCCTCGATTGAGGGCTTTGTTGGTGGAGTCTTCCGGTTTTCGAGATCCAAGGAAAGTTTTCGGGGGTTAAAAGTATATGATCCCATTCCTTGCAAAGCATTGACACATTCTACAAAGCCTTCTTTCTCATCCTCATCATGATTCAACAACACAATTTCCAAGGTATCTTCCACATTTATCATAGCACTTTTGTCATCAACAATTACTTCGGTCACAAGATCCATGAACGAATACACTTCGTTGCTATTTGGCTGCCTCATTGAGTTACAAACATGGAACACCACTTTTTCATTGCCCACCCGAAAGGTGAGCTCTCCAGCTTCCACATCAACTAAGGCCTTCCCTGTAGTAAGGAAAGGTCTCCCCATAATGATTGGCACCTCGTAGTCATCATCACAGTCATGTATCACAAAATCTGCGGGAAGGATGAACTTGTCGACCCTAACTACCACATCATCAATTATCCCCAATGGCCTTTTCATTGTCCGATCCACCATTTGCAACCTCATGGATGTGGGTCTTGGTTGCTCAATCCCCAACGTTTTGAATACAGAATAGGGCATCAAGTTAATGCTTGCCCCCAAATCACATAAAGCTTTGGCGAAATTGGCACTCCCAATAGTGCACGGGATTGTGAAAGCACCGGGGTCTTCCAACTTTGGATCCATGAAGTGTATCATAGCACTCACTTGATGTGTCATTTTGATCATTTCACAGTTCATTGATCTCTTCTTTGTTACAAAATCCTTCATGAACTTGTCATATCCCAGCATTTGTTCTAAGGCTTCAACCAATGGCACATTTATGGACAAACTTTTCATCATATCAATGAATTTCTTGAATTAATTCTCATTATTTTGATTTTGCAAGTCTTTGAGGGTATGGAGGAGGAGGCCTTGGCATTGGTACCTTAGCCTTTGGCACTACCGGTTCCGGCATGTCAGTCACGTGCTCCCTAGACGGGTTCACTTCTTCTTGCGTCTCCTCCACATTTTCATCAATATCAATCCTCGTTTCTTCATTAGCTTGAACATCATTGCTTGGCTCATCATCATCTTGCACCAACACATCATCACCCACATGTCTTCTTTGGTTTGAGGTACTAGCAACTCCACCTCTCCCACTTCTTGTTGTCACTGTCATTGCATGCTCAGCATTCCCACCTTTCGGTTTCACCACGGTATCACTAGGTAGTGCCCCCTTTGGGCGAGTATTTAAAGCTTGAGAAATTTGGCCAAGTTGAACCTCTAAGTTGCGGATAAAAGTGTTGTGGAGGCTAATTGGGCATCGGAGTCGGCGTTTTTCTCCATCATTTGCTTAAACATGTTTTCAATCCGTCCCATTTCACTATTGGAAGAACAAGGACCTTGCGAAGGATATGGAGGCGGGTTGTTTGGTTGTTGATACATTGGGGGCCTCTGAAAGCCCGACCCCTAATTTCCTTGATTGTTATTGTTCCAACCCCCTTGATTATTGTTGTTCCCCCAATTGCTTTGATTATTGCCACTCTAATTACCTTGATTATTTCCTCCCCAATTGCCTTGATTACCCCAATTTCTTTAATTATTGTTGTTGCCACCACTCCAATTTCCTTAGTGGCCTTGGTTGTTCCAGTTTCCTTGGTTTCCTTGTGATCTCTATTGTTGTTGATTTGGAGCATTGCTTCTTTGACCTTGATAATTGTTGACATATTGAACCTCTTCATCTTGCTCATCATATGAATCATCTTGATTATACCCACTATTACTTTGCTCAAATTGTTCCAGATGGTTTTGTACTTGTTGACCTCGTTGGCGTCTATTATTTACCATTATGTTCACCCCTTCCATAGCATTCACCTGTTTTGACCCTTGAACCTATTGAAGTTGAGCCTTGGCCAATTGGTTCATGGTGGTTGCCAACTCTGCAATAGCTTGCCCATGATCATGTAGCTCCTTGTGTAGGAGAATAACATTTGGATCACACTGAGGAACATTGGCTCTACTTTGCCATGCCGAAGAGGTGTCCACCATCTCATCAAAGATTTCACAAGCTTCAGAATAAGGCGTGTTCATGAAGTTACCCCCAGCGAGTTGATTTACCACACACTGATTTGTTGTGTTGATCCCCCTGTATAAGGTTTGTTGGATCATGGACTCGGTCATATCATTGTTCGGGCATTCTTTGACCATGGTGCGATATCTTTCCCACATCTCGTGCAATGGCTCATTGGGCTCTTGTTTGTAAGCTAAATTTCATCCCTTTGTGTAGCCATGTGCCCTAGAGAGAAGAATTTGGCAATGAACTTCTTGTCCAACTCATCCCAAGTGTGGATGGAATGATTGGGCAATCTCTCTAACCAGTCCAAAGCCTTTCCCTGTAGAGAAAAGGGAAACAGCCTTAATCGCAGTGCATTCTCGGTGACATTTGTTTTCTTGCTTCCCCAATAAGTATCGACGAAACCCTTGAGATGCTTGTAGGCATTTTGGTGTGGAGCTCCGGTGATGAAACCTCGCTGCTCAAGCAGTGTAAGAATCACGTTGGTAATTTGGAAGTTCCTCGCCCTAATCCGGGGCGGGACTATTGCACTTGCATAGCCCTCATTCCGCAACACCCGGTGTGCTTCTCTTGGTGGAGGTGGTCGGCCTCGCCTGTTTACTTGAGGCTTGGGATGAACCTCATCCACTTGATCATCATCTACCTCCTCCCCCAATGGTAAATTTCCGAGGGGCTCGTTGTTAAGGGCCATTTTGTACCTAAAAGCAATTCACAAACAAAATTAGTGACTCGGAAGGAAAGAAAGACAAAACATACAAATACCTAGATATATAGATAAATACGTTTAACTCCCCGGCAACGGCACCAAAAATTGATCGGATCCAAGCCTACAATACTATTGAGTAGCGAGGGTGGTCGATGCAGTTTTAACCCAACTAGATCGGAATCGAATCCACAGGGAGTTAATATTTGGAATTAGGTTTATGTCTAAGCTAGATGCGGGTTTTGAATCTAATTACACTTCCACAAGTTTGGGTTTGATTTCTACTTCTAACTTTACTCTAAAGATTACAATAGTTGAAACTAAGGACAATATTTTTGTTGTTGTTTTTCAAATGTTTAAAGAGACTGGGGTAGTGATTTCTACCTAGGTGGATATCTAACAGGTAGAAAAATATAGGGAAAGCTTGATTAGTTGAGATTGTAATATAGCTATCACACTCAGGTACTCACTCTATACCTCTCGGTAGTTTGAGTGATTTTGCCCAATTTGATTTTCTCAAGTCCAAATGGGTATTTATGCAAATCAAGTGATATTAGCTCAAGTTGAGTATTACTATCTCAATTGATATTAGCTCAAGTTGAGTATTACTATCTCTAGGATTAACCCTTTAATTGGGGCTATCAATTTCTTGAGTTCACCTCAATTCTTTGTTAGCTCCTAGACTTAGTCCCTCTTTCTCAAGTAGAGACTAAGTCATAAAGGCATGAATCAATATTTGCAACCATTAATTCGTGAGTTCTAGTAAGAACTAGGCTAAATATCACTAACCCATTCACATTCAAGCCCTAAAATCAAATACCCATTAAATACCCACACTAGGGTTGGATCACAACCCTAGCTATGGGCTTAGCTACTCATGGAAATAACAGAAATTAAAGATGAAATGAAGATAAAATTCATAATATTAATTTATGGAATAAAAATCTAATGTTAAGAAGTGAATCTAGTATAAAATTTTCGAAAACAGAAAAGTCAACCATCTCAGGTGCTCATACCCAACATAACATAACCGAAAAATGATAAAAAGTTCTATTTATACTAAGCTGAAAATATCTGACAAAAATGCCCCTGCGGAGGTTGTGCGGCCGCGTAATTCTGAGTGCGGTCGCACTCTTGCTTTCGCGGCCGCATAATTCTGATGCGGTCCGCATTCTTTTCTTTTGGATCTGGGTTGAGCTGAACTTTCGCGGATCGCATAATTCTGAGTGCGGCCGCGCTCCAGATTATGCGGCTGCATAAACGTGATGCGGTCCGCACTTGTTTGAGTTTGGCTTGAAATCAACTCTCTGATTCTTCATCTTGCAGACCGCATAATTTCGATTGCGGCCGCACAAGGGACTTCCGCGGCTGCACAATTCTAGTACGGTCCGCACTTCTCTCTTTTGCTCAAGTTGTCAGCTCTTTGAATCTCAGTCATCGCGGTCCGCGTAATTTCAATTGCGGCCGCACAGGGACTTTCGCGGCCGCATATTTCTGGTGCAGTCCGCGCTCATCATTTATCCCAAAATCACACTCTCTAAATCTCCCTCTTGCGGACCGCATAATTATGATCGTGGCCGCATCATGGCTTTCGCAGCTGCACAATATTTATGCGGTCCGCACTTCAGACCTCTTTGCCCAACCTTGATTTTTGTTCAACTTTTGACTCCTTTGTGAGTTGATTTTGATTCCTTTGGCTCATTTTGAACAATTCCTGCAAGCAAGCATATTTTATTAGTTTCCGGAAATATCTTCAAGCAGTTTTGGCCAAAAACACAAGTAAAAGATAGCTAATAATAGGTTAAAATCCCTACTTATCAATACACACTACCCTCCCAGAACCTACTTGTGGGATTACACGGAGTTTTTTGTTGTTGTTGTTGTTGTTATTGAATTATGAACTCATTAGAACCTTCTCGAGAATCATCCACCTTGTTCTAATCTCGCATGTACCGCCAATACGAGCCGAACAACTTGTGCTCCATTAGCATACAAATACCTTTAGAAGCAATCCCATCTTAAGCAATCGAGTGAATCACTATTCCATGCACACTATATCCACCACGAATAACAAACCCGAATCATTCCAAGATTCCCATATTCCTATGAGATAAAATATAATACATCATGCATCCGACAGTTTCCTTGCTTAGGTCATCCTCTAAACCAACCTCTTCAAGTCATAATTGATCCACAAGTGTGCCTCAAACTAAGACTAACATAACACATGACCAAGGACAAGTGATAGTTATATCCAGAAAGCAGGTACATCTTCAATGCCAGCTTCTGTCATACACAGCAGCATTAGCTCCAAGATCTGCACGTAAGGTGTAGAAGTATAGTATGAGTACAGCCGATCTCATGTACTCAGCAAGTATCATAACTTATCTCGGCGAGGTAATAGCGACAAGAATTATTAATGATACTCGCTAATAACCTATTCAGTTCTTAAATCTCACAAGTACACAACAATAATATTATCAAGTCATAAATTACTGATAAGCCACATCGGTTCCCAAAGATAATATAACATACACTATTTCAGTTAAGAATTCCAGCATATAGAAAATATATGTGTTCAATATCATTAAATCATCAAACCTGCATATAAAGAAGATATGCATGAAATAAACAAGTCAAGTTATATGGGTTCACATATAAAGAAGATATGTACCGTATCTGATCTCATCAAGTAAGGTAGCATATAAAGAAGATATACGTAAAGGCATGTATACACACCGGAGCTAGCAAATAAAGAAGAGATTCAACAAAATCATGTATACATCCAAGCAAATTGCAAGTAGAGAAGTAATACAATAACCAAAATAAAACACTGTCCAGTTTTTCCTCATAAATGCAATAACCGAATCAAAACTACGGATCAGCTTTTCTCATACCGCGTGTACACCATCAAGAGAAAAACATGAGAGGATGACCCTAGGGGGATGGATCCATATCCATAAGGTGCACATATGACGCACGTTCCAATAATGTATCAACTGCACGGACAACTCACGTGTTGTATAGACAACTCACGTGCTAATAACAACAATATCTCGGATCTATACGGATAACTCTTGTGCCATAACAACAATATCTCGGATCCGCACAGACAACTCACATGCAAATAATATATCAACCGCATGGATAACTCACGTGCTGTATGGATAACTTACGTGACAATAACAATAATATCTCGGATTTGCACGAACAACTCACGTGTTGCACAGATAACTCATGTGCCAATAACAATAATATCTCGGATCTGCACGGACAACTCACGTGCCAATAATATATCAACCGCACAGACAACACATGTGCTGCACGGACAACTTACGTGCCAATAACAACAGTATCTCGAATTGGCATGAACAACTCACGTGCTATCATACCTCAAGCACACAGACAACTCACGTGCTAATAATCACAACCGCATGGCATGTTCACGTGCTACCTGTTCAATACATATCACACAGAAAGCAGATACACAAGAATACATGTACAAGAACAATGGATATCAAATTTCATACTCATGGACTGGTGTAAGTGACATGATAAGGTGTATGCATGTGCGAAGTGTGCTACCATAGCTCAAACCAGGCAATTACATCACGAAAGTAGCAATTATCAAGTTCAATCAGGAGATTAACCTCTATGTAACCTCAAAAATGGTTACATAGAGTACAAAAAGGAGTACAAATATAAGAAACATCACAGCATGAAGCTTACCAATCAATTCGAGACATATCATAGCCTAAGCACTACCCTGAGCATGAATAATAACTCGGTGCACGCACATGGGCTCAACCCCTCACATGTGCGCCACCCATAGGCCATAGCTATCACAAATAACTCAGGCAACTAGTGCCTCAACCAAGTTTAGGTAAGATACTTACCTCAAGAAAGCCAAAACAATACTCTAGAAATGTCATCCTGCGTGAATCGACCTCCGAATGACTCGAATCTAGCCAAAAGTAACTCAAAAACATCAAATAATGCCATAGGAAATAAACCCAAACGATAAAGATCGAATCTTTAATCAAATACTCAAAGTTAATCACAAAGTCAACCTGGGCACACACCTTGAAACCGACAAAACTCACAAATTTCGATAACTCATTCTAATACGAGTCCAACCATACTAGTTTCATCAAAATCTGGATCTGAATTGATGCTAAAAATTCAATTATTTACTTTAGAAAAGTTTTGACAAAAATCCCAAATTTCTCTTTTAGATTCATCAATCAAATGCCAAAATCAAAGATGGAATCATGTATAATAATCAAATCCGAGTAAAAAATATGTATCCCAACCCAAGTAGTGAAAGTCCCCTCTAAAATCGCCCAAATCCGAGCTCCCAATCTAAAAATATGGTAAAATGGGTTCCAAGTCTTAAAATAATATCTTATATGCATTGTGCGGTAGTACCTTACGCGGCTAAGGTTGTACGCTCGCGATCGCGATGCCCAAAAGACACACTGCCTTAGGAAATTATTCGCGAAAGCGGCCTGACGCACGTGAATGTGATGGCCAACTGGCCCCAAGCTCCGCGAACGTGGATGAACAGTCACGAGCGCGCTGATCTCTGACCCCCAACACATCACGCACGCGATTCACTATACGTGAATGCTAAGAACAACAATTCTAGTGCTCCGCGAAATCCACCAGTCGCGAACGTGATGCATAGACCTCCAGCCGGTTCCTAGTACAATGCGCGATCGTGACACTCTTCACGCAATCCTGATATACACCCTCAGCACCAGAAAACAGAGAAAACCCAGCAATCAAACATTAAAGAAAATGGTCTAAAACAATCCTTAAACTCACCCGAGCCCCTGGGGAGCCCGTCTGAATATACCAATAAGTTCTAAAACATACGATAGACCTACTCGAGGCCTCAAACCACACAAAATAATATCAAAATCACGAATCGCACCTCAATTCAAGCTTACTGAACTATTTCAAAATTTCAAATTCCAAACTTACGCCGGACACGTCCAAACAACTCGGAAGCACCTCAAAATTTACACACAAGTTTCAAATGATATAACGACCCATTTTCAACTCTCGGAACAAAAATTTGAACCAATAACATCGAAGTCAACTCCCGATCAAACCTATGAACTTTTCAAACCTTCAAATTGCCAACTTTCGTCAATTAGAGCCAAAACCTTTTAAAAATATCCAAATGCAAATCCGGGCATACGCCCAAGTCCAAAGTCATCATCCGAACCTAATGAAACCATCAAAACTCTGATCCGAGGACAAATACACAAAAGTCAAACTTGGTCAAATTTTTCAACTTAAAGCTTCCAAATTGAAAGTCATTCTTCCAAATCAATCCCCAACTACTCAAAAACTAAAATCGATCCTACACCCAAGTCATAACGCATCATATGAAATTACTCAAGATCTCAAACTACCAAACGGATTGCTAATGCTCAAAACGATTGGTCGGATCATTACAGAAGAATCTTGGTCCTTGCAATAATGTCTACCATGCATTAAGGACTTGCCCAATAACCTTCACCAATTGTCTTTGTATCTTTGAAATGCATCCTAGATGGAGGTATGGATGTGTGATGCTTAGTGAATATATGTTTGTGAAGTCCTGTATTATTGCAGCTAGATGTGGCAAAATGGATAAAATTTACAAGTATTCGCCCATAATATCCGCTCAGAAATGAGTTGGATACCTTATCCACTAAAAGCGGGTCAGATATGGGTCAACTCATATTATTCGCTCAAAAAAATAATAACTCGCGGACCGAAAATAAATTTCACACATTGATGACTAGTTGGTACATACTTAGTGGATTTTTTAGAATTTGTCTCTTCTGTTATTTTCTTTTTGTTTTCTCGTTTTTGTCATACACCAAAGTCTAGTTAACTGGGTATAATTTTTTGTGACAAATATTTTTTTTCTTCCTTAAGCTAGTCTCTGTTTTCTTTTTCATAATTGTTCGATTTATTTAGATAAAAAAAAATTAAAGTAAGAAAACATCCCGTACATTTTTGAGACAATACATTCTAATAGTATGTATTAAAGTGACTCTGCATCTGAATTTCAAAGGAAAACGTTACAGAACAAGCTAAGATACTCCGTATAGAATAACCCATATTTCAAGTGTTGAACATAAAATTAAAAGGACACAAGAAGATGTACTCTTTTTAGCTTTGACTACAAAATGGGCAAAGGACCAAATATATTCATGTATTAAGAGAAAATATTTAAATATATCATTCAATATACTTTGGGTCCAAATATATCTCTGTCGTAATATTATTGGTTCAAATATACCATACTTCTGTTAAGTTTGTCTAGTGTGGACATCCAATCTTATATGACACTAATATTTGATAAGGTAGATGCCGTATGGCATGCCACTTCAGCGCCCCTAATCCAAATATAAAAGACTAAAATTTAAAATAGAATATTTTTCATGGTAGTGGTAAGGGTGACAATAGTGGTGGAGGGGAAGGAAATTTTAATGATGGAAAAACAATAGAAGGGAGAGGTAAAATGGGTTAGGAGCGCTGAGGTGGCAAGCCACATAGCATCCACCTCATCAAATGTCCGTGCCACGTAGGATTAGATGTCCACTAAATTAGACAAACTTAACGAAAAAAAGGATATATTTGAACCAATAATATAACAACAAGGATATATATGGACTCAATGTATAACGAGAGGTATATTTAAATATTTTTTGATAGTACATGAGTATATTTAGCTCTTTTCCGCTATAAAATTGATGTCGATTATGTAAATAAATAATTAAATACTTCATTATCATTGAAAAACATGTGGATATTAATACAAAACAAAAAATAATTTTTAGGTGTACTAACTAAATGTTGGTCATGAAATAATGATTTAAAAATTGTTATTAAAACATCTAAGCAAAGACTGATCTTACTTTTGGCAGAACCAAAAATAGGTAAGAGAAAAGTATATAGGTGTGGAACGAATTGATAGGCTGTGATTAACAGACCAAGTGCACGATCAACTTTTTGTCAATTACGGAAAGTACATGTAATTAATACCAGATCGCTTCACTCTCAATGCTTGCATGCCTCTCTCGCTTTTACTTGAGTAAGGTTATAAATAACATATTCGATGTTTGTTGTGACTTACTAGTAATATCCTCCTGGTAGTCTAGCTATACTAGGTGATTGGTCTGTGTTTGAAATAGCTAATTTAGTGTGAAGTATAATCTTAATGCGGCAACATAGATTCATATTGTGGCTAGCTGTGCATGGAAAGTTACTAACCATAGCTAGATTGATAAGAGGTGATAATGCTAGCTAGGTGTTGTCTATGTGACATCCAACATTTGTTTGTTGAATGTACATGGTCTGTTGAGTTGCGGAAGGCCATTATTGATTGGGTTTGGACCTGATCTCCAGCATCTAGACACTACGCAATCCTTACTCAAGATCTAAAGTAAGCGTAGGAGAAGGTGGCCAAGACATTAGATCTTTAGGTATATTAATGTTGTCTGTTATGGTAATATTTCACGGTTATTAGCAAAAGAAATAACTTCAAGGAAAAATATGAACATAGGTAGCCAGATACCAGATTCCATACAACTGCCACCATTTTGAGTAGAACTCACTTAGCCAAAAGTAGACTTTTAATGTGCTCCAACCACATTAATAGCCTGTTTGGTCAAGAAGCAAAAATTAGCTTATTTTGAGAAGTGATTTTTTCTCAAAAGTACTTCTGAGCAGTAATTAGTGTTTGACCAAACTTTTAAAAACTGCTTCAAAGTGTATTTTCCTCAAAAGTGCTTTTCAAAAAAGTGCTTTTAATTTGGAGAGAAAATATTTTTTTTTGCTTTTCCAAAACTGTTTCTGCTTCTCCTTAAATGCACTTTTTTTTTCTTCCTAAAGCTTGACCAAACAGGCTATAAAAGGGCAAAAAGTTTGCCTAGCCTATCTACTAAACAGTTGAGACATGAAATATACCATAGATCAATTAAAAGGATACATAAAAGAAAAGCATTAGACCATATATAGTTCAATATAACTTGCCCACAACAAAGAAATATTCTTGAAAATAAGAAATATTAACTTTTGTAACAAGACGTTAGATATTTTATCAAACTGATATCTTCCTCAACAAGAGAGGAATATCTCTACTTGCGTCATAGCCAAGTCCATAGGAAAGCATTAATGAGCTTTAGAACTTGAAATCCTCTTCAAGCTTCAAATTACAAAGAACATAATGGAGAAAAAGGAAAAAATGGCAGAAATCCATTCACAAGCAAAGAGCTTGATTGATGAACCAGTATAGTAATAAGGAGGGGGAGGTCCATAATTATACTGTACTGGACAGCACGGAATAACCGGAGTAGCTGGCGGGCAATTGCCATAACCAGTACTAGGTGGTAGTGGTGGTGGTGGTGGAACACCAGAAGGTGGTGGTGGAACACCATAGCTTTGGTAACCAGAAGGGGGTGGGGGTGGTTGTTGGGGATGGCAAGGATATGGACAAATTGTACAATTTGCACAAGCATTTTGTGGTGATGTGCCATCTCCATAAGTATCTTGAATAGTATTATCTTGAGTATTATTGCTACCAAAAACACTTGAGAAAAAGTAGAGTATAAGCAACCAAGTTCCTAGAAGAAATTTCAATTTTTCTTGGGCCATTCTTGGTTTTCCAATTCCTTGACAACTTTGATAGAGAAGAAGTAGCTAAAGCTAAAAGAATATAGATGATCTCTCTTTTTTTATGTTTGGTTCTCTCATGGTTTTGGGGACTGAAATCATGTATCAAGTGACACATCAAACCAAAACCATGCCACATAGCTAGCAAATGTGGCAAATTCAAGGTGTTGATGATGAAACTAGTTTGACTCTGTTTGCATGGATTTCTCATACACAGACAATGAAAACAAAGTGGTAAATGTACATCAGCTAAAACAGAAGTGATATAAGGTCAGCAATTTCATTTTTACATGTCTTTAAACAGAAGTGATCTAGAGGCTATTAGATCAGCAATTTCATTTGTACATATCTATATACAGCTAACAAAAGCAAAAAGTGAAAGCCCTCAGAAAGGAATATACTATGAATCAGCTGACTAAATTCAAATTGTCTACTACTACTCCAAAATGGAATGAAACTTGGCATTTGTTTTGAAGTTTCCAAAAAATTGA
Organism: Nicotiana tabacum; assembly: GCF_000715075.1. Classification (NCBI taxonomy): domain Eukaryota; kingdom Viridiplantae; phylum Streptophyta; class Magnoliopsida; order Solanales; family Solanaceae; genus Nicotiana; species Nicotiana tabacum. The sequence continues at coordinate 35,656,229 of NC_134092.1, read as the reverse complement.
GTTTGCAAACTTGGTTTTGAAGTTCATAAAAATTGTATACAAGTAGTTAGCAAGTGTAAGTGTAAGTAGCACCTATTAGCATAAAACAACTAGTGCATGTTTTTTCATTCTTGGTTAAGCATACCTTAGCAATGCATTTGGAGATTTCCCTTTTGCTTAAATTAGGTTTAGCTGCATATTCCTCTATAGGCATCCACAGAAATAGAGAAAAATAAGAAGGTAAATAAGTAGTCCCTATTGTTGAAAAAATTATTGTATGTATTCACCAAGTCCAAGTTGACTAAGAAATTTAATTATTCCTCTAACCTAATTTGTTTGACATTATTTTCTTATTAATTTGTTCTAAAAAGAATGAAGCATTTTTATATTTGAAAGCAATTAACTTCAAACTTCTCGTTTTAGCCTTAATAAAAGGCTTCTATAGCCATATAAATGTTATGGCATGCTTAAAATCACAAATTTTAAAAGTTTTATAACCATACAAATATAATGTATTTAAGATCGCAAGTTATCAATTTCTTTATGTTTTTCTTAAATTTCACGCCTGATTAAATTATACCAAACAAATTAGAACAAGCGTCAATGTGGAGTTGATTTATTTATTTTTTAATATCTACTTCGAGAATTTCGGCTGACAATAACAGGCAGGAAAACAAAATATTGATCCAGAATGGAGTTATTAATAAAAATACAAAAATGGGTCAAAATTATCCCTTATTATTTGATAAATGATTTACATTTATCCTCCGGCATCTATCAGTCCAAAAATACACCCTACATCTATCTATCAGACCAAAAATATACACTATGATATATTGGATTAATAGATGGATGTAGGGTGTAAATTGGATTGATACATGGCGGGAGAGTAAATATAAATCATATACCAAACAATAGGGGATAATTTTGACCCAATAAAAATAAGCATCAACGTGACGTTGAAATTTTCAATTTCTAATTGGGGAATTGCGGCTGACGATAAAAAGGTGGGAAAACTAAATACGGGTTCATAATGACACATTGACAACAGGTGAAATTCCCAATTGCCAACTCGTTGACTCTAATAAATTGAGGAACCATATATATATATATATATATATATATATATATATATATATATATATATATATATATATATATATATATATATATATATATATATATATATATGCGTGTGTGTGTGTGTTAATGGTGGGAACTCGATGAAACGGATCCAACATTGAAGGAGTCCACTACTGGAAATGGTTGACAATGAGAGCTATATGTTTACCCTGTAATTAGGTAACAAATAAATTTATACGCGATTTAAAGGATACATGGTTTAATTCAACACAAAAAATTAAGATTAACATATAAATGAATTAAAGATGAAATAAGCGATCAAACCAATCACATTGTTAGGATCAGGACTGATCTTAGATTGAATAGCGACCTTATCCTCGATTGGACCCTCGATTCGAGCCCAGTCGAGAATGAAGAACAGAATAAGTGAGAAATTTTTTAACGGTAGCTAGAAGGAAAAAGTAATTTTTTATTGCTTTTAATTGGGTGTTAAAATGTGTCACATTAAAGAAAAACTTCCCCTTTATATAGTAGGAGAATTGCAGTCCTAGTACAAGTCTAAAAGATGTAAAAATCTTCTTTTCCCTGTAATTATTGATCCATAATCGATATCGAGCGAGATTCGCGTCGTGATATCTAGTTGAGGGCGAGTATTACGGCCCTCTATCCATCATGCATAACCATTCATCGTGTCTCCCGATGTCTAGAACTTACACTCGGCCCGGGTCACATTGCTTTACCATATCCAATGTCGGATATACCGTTCATTCATCCAGGGTCTCGATACGAAGGGTCTCTGACCTCGATTACAATCTCCCGTATCTGTGCTCCTCCTTCGTTCTCTCATCAGGGATCCGGGGTAGAGATTGCCCCCAATTTTACCCATACACAGATAGTCCTCTCGTTTTTTGGAGGGTAGATTTATCGAAGCGACGGGAAGTGAAATGTGAACCTCGGTTCCTTCCTTTCGTACGTTAGGACCGAGTTATTAGGTCAATGAAACGTCCCATCAACTGCGTCTTTCAGACTTCAGACACATGTCAGTCGCCGGTTGACTGTCCTCGAATGGGAAACGTCACGCATTGATTGTTCTCCCCTATAAAAACTCCGACCCCTTTTCACTTCTCCACTTTCTAATTACAGAACTCTTCGACTTATCCTCGAATTTTCTACTTACCTTTAACTCCTTCAAATCTTCATCATTGCTCCTTAGACCTTCACATCTTCATCCTCAATCTTCATACATTCTCTTTGAATCTTTAACCCACACCTTCATATCTTCATCCCATCTTCAAATATTCATATTATTTCTTCAAACCTTCATGTTTCCCGGATCCCGATGGCAAAAACTTCTAAACACGTGCCTCAGCAAACCGCTTCGTCATCTTCCAACCCGGACATAGACACTGATGTGACCATTCCTGAGGTGGCCTAGGAGCCTCCCTTGAAGAGCTTCGTACCGGGGGCTGCTCTATTAGGAACGACTTTAATGTCGATAAGGCCTCCAGTCAACAGGACTGAGGTGAGGGAGCATAAAGGTACATATGCTCCATTACTGAGGAGACACTACCCACAGTCCGGGTAGACTGTAACTGGGAGGGCAAGGAGGTAGTTGTCCCCGGACCCAATGATGACATCAGCACTCACGTGGAGGGGTAATTAAGTTTTTACACTTACCCCTTCATGCTCCCCTCGGTGGACCCCATAGTCCTCGACTTCTGCATAAGGTACGACCTCTGCCTTGGGCAGATTCACCCATCCTTTTAGAGGATCGTAATCCTCCTCCGACACTTTGTGAACAGCACCGAAGCACCTCGGTTCACCCTAGACCCTGCTTCGTCTATATAGTCCCCGAATCTTTCGAAGGGGGTTGATCAAGCTCGTTTGTCGAGAAAGCAAGGTTTCGTTCTCGAGCATCGACAAGGACCGAGATCGAGGCTGGCATGTGAGGTTCGTTCGGGTGAAAACTAAAAACCTCATCCCCTCCGAATTTCTACCGTTCCACGAAAAGTGAAACGCATCCCGTAAGTCTTTTCCTTCTCAAGTATTTGGCATTCTCTTTTATTCTATTTCTAATTGCATGTGTTTGTCGTCATGCAACGGTTGCCCAGGTTCCTAATGCAGTCCCTCACTTCAAGAAGTGGATCGAGGGGATCTGCAAACAGATGCCCTACCTCAAGCGCACATGGCGTGAGCTATCGAAGGGCATGTGAGAGGCCCGTTCCCATGGTGAGGCTCTTTCCCGAATGATTACATTCATACACGACACTTATATTTTGCTAAGTCTTCTTCCTTTTCACAGGTTTGCCCAAGACCACCGAGTTCAGGCCGTTGGATGAGGATGTACGTCCTCGCTCATTGAACCCTGCGCTTCGGGCCAGCGGGGCTGCCGCAAAGAAGGAGAAAAATAGGAGGAAGTCTTCAGTCTCCCTTGATGCCTATGTGAAGAAGAAGAGGGTGACCATCCGGGTCCGAAAAATCCAAAAGAGAAGAGGGACTATCCTAAGGAAAACAACCTTGAGTTCATTGCTCATGAGTCGACCCTAAATGAAGGGGAGCAGGAGGCAACCCAGAAAGGTGACCACGAGGTCGATCCCCCTCTAGCTCGAGAACTAGAGGGAGAGATGGAGGTCGCGCCCTCCCGAGAAGCCGCTCATGTCCCGAAGGAGCTAGCTGGTGTCATCGACATCGTGGAGACATCATCTTATACTTTGTCCATTCTCGAAGAGGCTCAAGCGAGCAAAGAGAAATCAAACTAGACGGCGCCGGACCTAGATGATGCCCTCCACACATTCTTCGATGGCATGGACATGGCCGCGTTGGAGGATTTTTCCTGGCTGGGTCACCTGGAGGTCCCAAAAAAGGATGTTCCATCAAGAGTGGGCGAGCTGAGCTCGAGCCCGAAACTAGTGAAACAGTTCCCTGCCCCGAGTGTTGACCCCGACCGTAAGAGAACGGTCGTTCTTATTATCCCAACGGGCCCCCGGGCGTTGTCTGCTCTGGTGGGCATGGCTAGCTACCTTCATTACCTGGTGATCGAGGAGGACCAAGCAAAGATGAATGAAATAGGAACGTCGAGCCTCTTCAATGAAATGTAACAGGCACTTAACTAGGTAAGAGGTTTATCATTCGTATCCCTTGCGAATTTCTCTTAGCTTTAGACATGTTCTAATGACTTTGTTATTTTTCAGGCTTCAATGCTTCATCATGAAAGCTCCCTTTGGTCCCGCTTAAAAATCAGCCAGCTCGAGTTCGAGCTCAAAGAGCAAGTCCGGAAGAAGGACAAGTACAGGGCTCTTAGTGAACAACAAGACGAGGCCCTCAAGGACCTCCCAATTCTCCAAGCCGAGCTGGAAAAGGCTCAGAAGGAGGCCTCGTCCTTGAAGAGGGAGCACACCGACCTGGTCAAGAAGGTAAAGATCTTTAAGGCTAAAAATGAGAAGTTACTCGGGGTGACTGACAACGCAACTTCACAGGTTCAAGAGAAGGTAGACCTGATCGACCAGCTTCGCACTGAAATGGATGAGGTCAAGGCCACGACCGAGGCATGGAAGGGCAGGATGGACTTGCTAGCTTCAAAAAATGAGGCTACAAAATAGGAGCTGGCATCGGTCAAGGACCAACTCCGGGTGGAAAAGGACAAGGCCGATAAGTGGTCTCGGCTAAATGAGGAACTTCGGGACCAGCTGAACTTGGCCGTCAAGGAACGGGATGCCCTCGACCAAGAATATGCCGCTCTGAGGTCCAAATAAGAGGCAACTTCTATTGAATCCTCTAATGTCTAGGAAATGCTGGCCCAATATAAGACTGATGTGGAGACAGTTGAGGCCCGCTTAAAGATGAAGACCGAGTACGTACAGCGACTATCCCGGAGAGAGACCCTCGAGGAGATCCATGCCTGAGGTTTTGACATGTCGGCCGAGATTGAAGAAGCCAAGAAACTTGAGCCCGAGGTAAAGGAACTCTATGAGCCCGAGGGTCCCAAAGGCTCTAATGGTTTCGAGGGTTCCGACGGTTCTGGTGACAAGTCGATCCCCGGTAAAGACCATGCATAAATGCCTTAGTTATTTTTTAATTTTTCCTTGTATATTTTCTTTTTTGTTAATTTGGAGGTCGTTTTATCATGCCTTTGAGAATATTTTTTGGAATATCTAAAAATTTCCCCTTTTGGAAATATCGTATCTTTACTTTCCACCATCAATTTGAAATTTTTTATTTCCGTTTCATTTTTAATGCCTTACAATAAAATCAAATATAGTCTAGAGCATCCATTTTTTGGAGGCCCAAATGGGTCCCGATTTTGATGGCAACTTCGGATTACTTGTGGGTTCGGGTCTTCGATAAAACCAAAGGCCTTTAAGATGCTTAAGTGTCTTAGACGATGTTTTGTTGAGGGTAACCTTTCATAGGTTTTGATTTTTCGTAAGGTCCTTACTTTCTGAGTACGGACTTTGGACGTCTCCGAGCCGTTTTTAGGGCGATCGTAGCCTTTCGTATTAGGGCACTACCTAATAGGCTTGGTGCCTCCAGGACTTGGTAGCTCGGGTCGTCCAAATTTTTATCGGTCGACAGTCCCCGGGTAGGGGTAGCCCGTGGGCTTTAGGATCCAGGATTGAAGAAGTGAAATGCGTAGTAATAAAGTGTAAGGGAAGTAGAGATTTCTTTCATTGTTTAATATGCAAAGTACATGATTGGAGGCGCATAAGCCTTGTGTTGTGGCTAGAGTGGACTATGTGGGCACGGTTCGCATGACCGTTTGACCCTTACAAATGAATTCTTATCACCAAGCCTTGGCTTTTGACATATAAAATTTTCCTTTTCTAAGAATCCTAACCTAGGGGTGATGGCCCCCAATATTTAAGGCCGAGCTTGTGAGGGATCGGATACCGTTGATTCGGTGCAAATGATCATCAATTCTGGTTTAAGGCTAGTCTTCAAAACTAAGGTAGCACGTTTTACTATTGAATCATTAAAAACCTTGCCGAAAAACCCACCTCGGGACAAAATCGGTTCAAGGGAAAAAGAGTACAATACGTGCTTTCAGACCTAATAGTCATGTTCGTCCCTGGCCGAGTACCTGCATATGTTAGTCTGCAATGTAACTAAATTAAAAGGTAATTAAGTTCATATCTTAGCAGTAGTACCGCTATAAGTGTGCCACGTCCCAGTTGCTCGGTAGTTGTACACCGTTTCCCTATTCGAGTTTATACGATCCTTTGCCGATTATTCCGACGACTCAATACGGATCCTTCTTAATTCAGACTAAGTTTCCCTTCATTTGGGTTCCTGGTGTGTATTGTTACCTTTCTTAATACCATGTTCCCAACTTGAAAATATCGGAGGTTGGCTATTCGGTTGTAGTACCTCCCTACTCGTTGCTTCTGTGCGACTAACCAGACTAGGGTGGCTTCTCGCCATTCATCCAATAATTCCATGCTCATGGTCATGGCCTCGCCGTTTGACTCTTCTATAGTATACTGGAGCCTGAGGCTCGGTTCCCCTACCTCAACTGGTATTAAGGCTTCCGCTCCATGGATGAGAGAGAATGGGGTTGCCTCGGTACTTGACTTCGAAGTCGTACAGTATGCCCACACGACTTTGGACAAGATTTCCTTCCACTTTTCTTTAGAACCGGTCAACTCTTTTTTCAGGTTTCGGAGTATAGTTTTTTTCATCGATTCCGTTTGCCCGTTCCCATTAGGGTGGTAAGGTGTTGAAAATATCTTCTTGATTTTGTGATCCTTGAAAACTTACTTACCTTGCTGCCAACGAATTGTTTTCCGTTGTCACAAATGATCTCAGATGGTATCACAAATCGACATATTATATGATCCCAGATGAAGTCGATGACTTCATTCTCTTGGACCTTATCGAACGCCTGAGCCTTGACCCATTTGGAAAAGTAATTGTTCATGAATAGTATGAATTGAACCTTACCTGGTGCCCATTCCCTACTTCATAAACGGCTATGGAGACAGGACTGGGTTGAGCATCTCTCCCGGTTGATTAATCATCGAGGCATGTCTTTGGCACTCGTGGCATTTTCGCACAAAGTCTTTCGCATCCTTCTCCATTTCATTCCAGTAGTAGTCGGCTCTGATTAGCTTCCGAACTAAGGATTCCGCCCCCCAATGGTTCTCGCAAGTGCCCTCGTGAACTTCTTTCATGGCATATTCAGCCTCTCCCCGCCCTAAGCATCTGGCCAGTGGGCCAAAGAAGGATCTCCTAAACAATGCCCCTTCGACTAAGCGAAATCTGGCAGCCTTGGTGCGCAGGGCTCTCGATTCTTTCAGATCCGAAGGCAATTTTCCTGTCTTCAGGTAGTCTATATATTTGTTCCTCCAATCCCAACTCAAACTTGTCGAGTTTACTTCGGTACGACCTTCTTCTACCACAGAGTTCATCAGTTGTACCACTGCCCCCGAGTTGAATTCATCGGAGTCAACATCTTACCCCAAGTTGGCCAGTGCATCGGTGTCGCTGCTTTGATCTCGGGGTACATGTTGCAGAGTCCATTCCTTGAATTGGTGCAGAGTCACCTGCAACTTGTCCAAGTACCTTCGCATTCGTTCTTATTTTACTTCGAACGTTCCGTTAATTTGATTTACCACGAGGAGGGAGTCGCATTTGTATTTGATCACTTTGTCCCTAAGGCTCTTAGCTAGTTCTAGATCTGCAATCGTGGCCTCATACTCAGCTTCATTGTTATTCAATTTTACATTCCTAATATTCTGCCTAATTATGCTTCCCGCAGGTGGTTTTAACACGATACCGAGCCCAGACCCCTTCGCGTTGGAGGCACCATCTATGAATAGGGTCTAGATTCCCGAATTAGCCCCTAAGATGAGCAGTAATTCCTTTTCGACTTCGGGTATTGAGGCCGACATGAAGTCGGCCATGAAGTCTACCAAAATCTGAGATTTTATGCCAGTTCAGGGTCGGTACTCGATATCGTACCTGCTAATCTCCACGGCCCATTTGGTCGGCCGGCCCGAAAGCTCGGTCTTATGTGTGATATTCCTTAGAAGGTTAGAGGCTACGACATATATAGGGTGGCATTGAAAGTACGGTTTTAGCTTCCTGGAACCACTTAGCAAAGCGAGTGCTGACTTTTCCAGGTGAGGATACCTTGATTCGGCATCGCCTAGAGTTCTACTGACATAGTAAATAGGAAATTACGTACCTTCTTCCTCCCGGACTAAGACATCACTTACTGCCACCTCGGAAACCACCAAGTAGAGGTACAGTTGTTCGTCGACCTTCGGAGTGTGCAGCAGAGGGGGGCTCGATAGGTACCATTTAAGTTCTTCCAAAGCTTGCTGGCATTCTGGAGTCCAGGAAATATTATTCTTCTTCTTCAATAATGAGAAGAATCGATGGCTCTTGTCCGAGGACCTCGAGATGAACCGACTTAATACGGCTACACGCTTGGTCAGCCTTTAAACCGCCTTGATGTTGTCCACTATGGTGATATCCTCTATGGCCTTTATTTTATCAGGGCTGATCTCTTTCCCCCGATTGGATACCATGAACCCGAGGAATTTAGTCGAACCGACCTTGAACATGCACTTCTCCGGGTATAGCTTCATGTTGAATTTCCTTATTATGTCGAAGGTTTCCTGCAAATTTTTAAAATGGTCCTCTACTCGCAAGGACTTGACCAACATATCATGAATATAAACTTCTATTGATTTACCTATTTGTTCTTTGAACATCCAATTTACTAGGCGTTGGTAGGTGGTACTGACATTCTTTAATCCAAAAAACATTACGTTATAGCAGTAGGTGCCAAATTTGGTTATGAAAGAAGTATTTTCTTGATAGTTCGGGTCCATCCTAATTTGGTTGTACCTGGAGTAGGCGTCGAGAAAATTGTGTATCTCGTGCCCGGCCGTCGCGTCGATCATTCGATCGATGTGAGGCAAAGGGAAAGAATCCTTTGTGCATGCTTTGTTTAGATATTTATGAGCCACACACATCCTTAGTTTATTTCCTTTTTCAGGTACTACCACTATGTTAGTTAACCAATCCGGGTATTTAACTTCCCGGATGGATCCTATTTTTAGAGGTTTAGATATCTCATCCTTGATGAATGCATGTTTGATCTCGGACTGTGGTCTCCTCTTCTACTTAACCGGATGGAACTTCGGGTCCAAACTCAGCTTGTGAGTAGTTACCTCTGGTGAGATCCATAACATGTCAATATCGAACCAAGTGAAACAATCGGCATTAGCTTTAAGAAAATCAATAAGTTTTTTCCTGAGCTCGGGGGTTAACCCCGTGCCCAGGTATACTTTTCGATCTGGTAGATGCTCGATTAATATGACTTGCTCCAATTATTCAACCATTGATTTGGTGGCGTCGGTGTCATCATGAGCTATGAATGACATCGGGATGCTGTAATCGTCCTCCTCATCTGCTCCTTGTTTTTCCTATTTCTCCGGTTCAGCTGAGGCCAATATTAGTGATTCCTATTTAATCTCTTCCTTTTTGGTCAGTTTCGTGTTCCTTGATGTTGAAACTGCAGGAATTGAGATTACCCCGTCGATAGCAACCATCTCCCTTGCGGCCTGATGTTCTCCGTAGACCGTTTGGACTCCCCCTAGTGTGGGAAATTTCTATGCATGGTGCAAGGTAAAGGGTACCGCCCTCATGTTGTGGACTCATGGCCTACCAAATAGAGCGTTGTACCACATGTCCCCTTCGATCATGTAAAACTTCGTTTCTTGGATTGTCCTGGCGGTGTTTACTAGCAAGGTTATCTCTCCTTTCGTGGTCTCACATGCCATGTTAAATCCGTTCAATACCCAGACTACTGGTGCGATTTGGTCCTGTAACCCCAATTGCTCTACGACTCTTGAATTGATGATGTTGGCCAAGCTACCCGGATCAATCAGCACCCGTTTAAAATGAAATTTATTGATAAGTATGGATATTACTAGTGCATCATTGTGAGGCTATACAATGCCCTCGGCATCTTCGACGCTGAATGAAATGGCTCCATCCGGAATATAATCTCGGGTGTATTATTTCCTTATAATAGACACTTTGGTGCGTTTAATCATTAGCCCTTGGGGGACTTCGACTCCCCCGATGATCATGTTGATCACGTGCTGAGGTTCCTTTTGTTTGACCTGTTTGTTGGTGTCCTTATTTCTGAAGTGATTTTTGGCTCGTTCACTTAGGAATTCTCAGAGGTGCCCATTATTGAACAGTCGAGCAACTTCTTCTCTTAGCTGTTGGCCATCTTTGGCCCTATGATCGTGAGTGTCACGATACTTACACATCACGTTAAAATCTCTCTAGGCTGGATTGGACTGCAACAGTCGGGGCCACTTGGTCTCTATGATGCACCCTATGGCCAACATGATGCTTGCAGCGTCTACATTGAAGTTATATTCTGATAACCTTGGTGCATCCCTACTCCCGAGCGACCTGTCAAATCTATTCTTGTTCATCAGACCTCGGCCACTGGGCCCTCGATCACTTCTCTTCTCATTCCTTACGGGGTGACACCTGGATCCATTTCCCCTTTGGTCCGTACTATATGGTTGGTATCAATCTCGGACCGGTCTTGGCTCTTGATCAATGGCTCTCTTAGATCTATTATCAGCCCTGATGGGGTAAACAAATCCAGAAGGGGCCCCGAGTTGGTCGTCCTCGACCCTGATCTTTGATTGGTACTTGTTGTGGACATCGACCCAGGTTACCGCTGGGTACTCCACCAAATTATTTTTTAGTTGTTGAGAGGCCAAGGAACTTCGGGGGTTGAGCCCCTGAGTGAATGCATGAGCGGTCCAATCATCTGCAATCAGTGGTAGGTCCATCCGTTCCATCTGGAATCTTGACACGAACTCCTTGAGCATCTCGTTATCCCTTTGTTTGATCTTAAAAAGATCTAACTTTCTGGTCTCGACCTTGATGGCCCCGACATGGGCCTTTACGAAATCATTTTCAAGCATACCAATGAGTCAATGGAATTTGAGGGCAAGTTGTGATACCATATCATTGCTCCCTTGGATAAAGTTTCCCCACACCTTTTCAGTAACACCGACTCGATCTCATCGTCTTCCAAATCGTTCCCTTTGATTGTGCATGTATAAGAGGTCACATGCTTATTTGGATCCGTGGTCCCATTATATTTGTGGATGTCGGGCATATGAAACTTCTTTGGGATAGGCTTTGCTGCCTCGCTCGGAGGAAAGGGCTTCTGGATAAATGTTTTGGAGTCCGGTCGTTTCAATATCGGGGGTGCTCCCGGGATCTGATCGACCCTGGAGTTGTATGTTTCCACCTTATTATCATTAGCCTCAATCATTTTCTCACTTGACTACACCTGTTTTGTCAACGCTTCAAGCATCTGCATTGCCTCGGGATTTACCCAGGGATCGGCTTCACCCGGTCTCTCAGTAATTTGTTCGTCTCTTCGAGTGCATTCCCGAGATTGTTTGGGCTCGACCCTGTTAGGGGCATGGCTTTGATTCTACAGCTATGCTATTGTCGCTTGTTGAGCATGCACTATTTCGAAAATCAGTCGTAGGCTCTCCCCATCACCTTCGCCTTCGAGTGCTTCTCGAGTTGTTGGTCGGGGTCCCCCGTGAACACTGTTTTCGGGATCAGTTGACAAATTGACGTTGATGGCCACCTGCGAGTTGGCATCGTCCAGGTCGGCAGCTGGGACACCATTGGGATCGGCATGAAGCACATCATTACTGGGCAACAAATTATTATTTTCTCCATGATGGCCAGACTCAACATCAATGTTCAAGTGAGCAGACTGAGAGTTTGATATTTTTAGGCTGACCTAAAATTAAGATTTCAAAGAACAAGTATAAAATAGGGTGTGTTATGGAGATTCGTATCAAATTATCATTATTATCCTTAGCCCAACGATGGGTGCCAATTTGTTTACCCCAAAATTTGGTAACAATTATATTTGTACGCGTTTTAAAGGATACATAATTTAATTCAACACGAATAATTAAGAATAATATATAAATAAATTAAAGATAAAATAAACAATCAAACCAATCAAAATGTTAGGACCATGACTGATCTTAGATTGAATAGCGACTCCGTCCTCAATTGGACCCTCGGTTCGATCCTAGTCATGAATGAAGAACAAAACAAGTGAGCGAAGTTTTTAAATGGTAGCTAGAAGGAAAAAGTAAACTTTTATTGCTATTAATTGGGTTTTACAATGTGTCAGATCAAAGAAAATTTTTTCCTTTATATAGTAAGAGAATTTCAGTCCTAGTACAAGTCTAAAAGAAGTAAAAATCTTCTTTTTCTGGTAATTGTTAATCCTTAATCGACATCAAGCGAGATTCGTGCTGTGATATTCGGTAGAGGGCGAGTCGAGGGACATAACCGTTCACCGTATCTCCCGAGGTCTAGAACTTACACTCGGCCCGGGGCGCGTCGCTTTCCCATGTCCGATATCAGATATACCGTTCATTCTTCCAGGTTCTCTATACGAAGGATCTCTGACCTCGATTACAATCTCCCGGATCTATGCTCCTCCTTCGTTCTCTCATCGGGGAATCGGGGTAGACATTGTCCCCGATTTTACCCGTACATACTATAGTAGGTAAACAATATAAATTAGTCGATTTGTGAAATTTCTCACAAATTTAAATGCATTGAAATATACTCTCCTAAATATGTGTTATAGTGATTATATGTAAGGACAAATATACTCTATATGTTTCAATTTATATAACATATTTCATTAAGCGAGAGTCATTTGACTAAATTTCGAAGCTAAATTAAGTTGGTTAAATTGGGTATACTAAAATTAAAATTAAAATTTAGATATTCAAAAACTGTACAAAAAGTACTATAAGTTGCAATTCTTCTCATGTCAATATAATATAAAAAATATATTAGACAAATTTCACACAATTTGAATCTCGAGAAACTAAATATATCACATAAATTGAAATGGGGGAGTAATAGATCATTCCTAATTTTAGAAGACTCACACTAATTATTTTAAAATATAAGCAAATTATTATGTATTGGAATCAAATAAGTACAAAATATAGGGGCTTATTAGATATGTCAAACAACGAGTGTGAAATGGTATACCTAGTTGTTGTAATATTAGCTAGGTTGACAAATTGACTAAAAGACGTGTCTGTGTATTATAACCTTTCCTTGGTTTCTTGTTTTTTTGTAAATTCTCCATGTCCTTTTTTATATTGGGAAATGCATAAGTATACCCTAAACTATAATTGGATTTTTAATTACACGTTTAAACTATATATGCAGGATCCTATTACCCCCTAAATTATTTTAAAATGAAATAAATTTGCCCTTAAAATATAACATCCACATCTATATTGTATGGTGGAGTACACGCACCTCAGTTATTTTACCACTAATTTTATTTTCTTCAATATTCTCCTTTGTTTCTCTGTTCTTTCTCTTGCCTTCATTATCAACAACCCCAAAAATCACCAGTGTCATACCTACTTCACCAGACACCATATCTTTACCACCTTCAAAAGAACCATTTTTATTTTCGCCTATCATTGCATTCGCCGCCTTTATTTATTTTTTCCTAACCATAGAAATTTATTACATTAATACAAATATAATTCCAACTAACCTCGATCAATTAGAGTAGAACATAAAGAAAGGTAGATCTATTAATCCTCGAGAACTTCTCAGAGGATAGTTCAAAACAATCATTATCTTCATATTTAATTCTCCAATTCAAGAGTTTTCAAACTTTGATTCTAGAGTTTTCATATTTAATTCAGTATTTGGTAGTCTTTACCGAGACTTTATTGTTGCTGCAAAAGGAGATGCACGAGTAAAAATAAAAATGGATGAAGATAAAAATGGTGAGCCCGACTTCATTTTTTCCCGACGAGGAGTTCCCCGGATTTCTTGTGGGAATCCCTTACTGCGACTAGAAATAATTAAAAGGGTAGGAGATTATTTTATTAATAAAATATAACTAATGGTAAAGTATCCAATTATAAAAAGACATATGTAGACATTTAATAAAATTTTAAGGCAGTTTTATGCTCCCACATGCCTCCAAGAAAGTGAACACACTTGCTCTGCCGCATCATCTCTTAAGGGGATATTTATTCTTCTTGAAAAATAGTTTAGAGGGGTAATAGGACATCCACAAAATTTAAGTGTGTAGTTAAAAATCTGACTATAGGTCAGGGGAACTTATGCATTTTTTTTCTTTTATATTTCTACTATCATGACATGAATTAACGACCTAACACATTTTGTTTGCAATAAATGTTTAATGCACGAATAGACTTGGTGTAAAAATTGGGAAGTTTTCTATCACGACCCAAACTCAACATGTCGTGATGGCGCCTATCACAGAACTAAGCAATCCGACAATTACAAATAACTACGCATTTAAAAATTAAAAACATGAAGAAATAAGTTTAACAATGAGAGATCTCATAAATAACCGATAAAAAAATACCGCGACTCAATATAAAATCTCCAAAAGTCCGGGTGTCACTGAGTACATGAGCTACTAAAAAGTCAACACAGTCTAACTACTAATACAATTGTCTAGAAAGATAGAACAGTGCTAAATAAATTAAAAAGAAGGAGAATCGAGGTCTGCGGACGCCAAAGAATCTACCTCAAAAGTCTCCAAGCAGATTAAGCTCCAAATATAGCAACCGCTATGCCCAGAAGTACCTGGATCTGCACACGAAGTGCTGAGTATAGTATGAGTATAACTGACCCAATATACTCAATAACTAATAGGACAAACCTTGGACTGAAAGCAGTAACGAGCTCAGGTAGGTAGAGTCTAAATCCAGACAATAACGGTACAGATATGACAGTAAAAATGAGAGTAATAACACAAAGAAAATTTCATAATCAGCTGTACACAGTACAGAAAGGTAGACATGCTTTCAAGGTCTTTAGTTCAGGCTCAATACTGGTAAAAATATGCCAAGTATAGCTAGCATGAGGAATATTACATCTCCATATCTACATGTCAAATATGCATGCCACCTGTAATGCAACACTATTATAAACTCATATGCTCATGCTCTCAGAGTATTCCTCCTCACTCAGCATGTTCAATAACTTAGCACTCCCAATCACTCAACACTCTCAATCACTCAGCACTTGTACACAGCACTCAATGGAACCTGCGCACTGCTACTATGTCAGTTTTCGGAGGGGCGGATCCTGCCCAAGCGCTAATATAAGCCAATATGGCATGCTTCGGCGTGCAGTCCGATCCCATCATGTAACGACCCGACCTGTATTTTTACTTTTTAGAACTCTGTTCCCCTAAATAACACTTCTTGTACGTGCTTCTACTATTTTATGGCTTGTGGGGATGGTTAGTTCGGGATTTGGAAAGGTTCGGGTTGAAATCGGAACACTTGGTTCCTTAAGGTTGGCTAAAACGGCTAAGTTTGCCTTCGATCAACGTTTTGAGTAAACGACATCGGAATAGGGATTTGACAGTTCCAATAGGTTCGTATGATGATTTCAAACTTAGTCGTATATTCGAATCGAGTTTTGGATGAACCGGAAATATTTCGGCACCTAATAGTAAAAGTTGATTCTTTAAAGGTTTTTGAAATTCTTTAAATTTGGTTTGAAGTAGATTTTGGTATTATCGAGGTCATAATGGAATTCAGTGACTGGGTATAGTTCTATAATATCATTTAATACTTGCACGCAAAATTTGGTGTCATTCTGAGTAGTTTAAGTACGTTTCGGCGCGTTGGGAGTGAAATTAAAGAACTTGAAGTTCATATTTTGATTCAATTGGTTTGGGGTGTGATTCTTTGTTTTAATTTTTTTTTGTGTATTTCGAGAGTATGAGCGAGTCCGTTTTATAATTTTTAAATTTGTTGGTATGTTTGGACGGGGCCTCGGGGGCCCCGGATGCCGTTCGGACTATGCGCGGATTGAGTTTGAAACTAAAAAGGGCTGCTGGTTGCACCAGTTCTAGTGTAACCGCACCTGTGAGCCTTGGGCTGAAGGTGTGAGCCCGCAGATGCATGGTTCGTACCGCAGAAGCGGCTGGGAGCATTTGTCCATGAACCGCAGATGCGTGCGAGTTTGCGCACCTGCGAACGCGCATGTGCGATTGGAGAAATCACAGAAGCGGCTATGTCCGCAGGCGCGCATCGAAGGTCGAAGGAGCGGTCGCGCAGGAACGGCTCCATCTCCGTAGATGCGTACGTTGGCCAGCTGTGGGAGGACCGCACCTGCGATATTTCCTCAGCACAAGCGGCACCGCAGGTGCGATATTCGCTGGGCAGTGACGTTGGTTAAATAAGGGACTTAGGCATTTTGCTCACTTCTTACACTTCTTGGGGGCGATTTTGGAGCTGGTTAGAGAGGGAATTTTCATCAACTAATTGAGATAAGTAATTCCTATCAGATGTGAGTTAAATACATAATTTATGGGTAGATTATAACATGTAAATTAGTAAAAATATTGGGGTTTAGGTGAAAACCTAGGTTTTGATAAAGAGGAGATTTAACCACAAAATTTGTTATGGAATCTAGTAAAAATCAAATATTTAAGTCCATAATGTTATGGGTAACAACTTTCTCCGAATATTTCGGGAATCCAGACACGTGGGCCCGGGGGAGTGAATTTTAGGGATTCTTCAAATAGGCTTGGGAAATCACTTTGACAGTCATGATATGAACTTTTGAATATGTATTGATCATTTTATATAATATTTGACTAGTTTCGACTTGTTTGGCACGAAATTGAGGGTTTGAGCACAATCTTGGACTGGAAAGTAGGCTTTGAGAAGAGGTAAGTATCTTTTCTAACCTTGTAAGAGGGAACTATCCCCATAGGTAAATTAATTAACATGTGTTTCTATTTGTGGGGGCTACGTACGTACGAGGTAAGGATTCGTTTTTCATTGATTCATTTGTCATTGTCTTCATTGATGACATTTTGATTTACTCACGTAGCATGGAGGAGCACGAGCAGCATTTGAGAGTGGTGCTTCAGATCTTGCGAGAACAAAAGCTATATACTAAGTTCTTCAAGTGTGAGTTTTGCCTAGATTTTGTAGCATTCTTAGGGCATGTTGTATCAGGCGAGGGTATTAAGGTGGATCCCAAGACAATAAGGTTAAGAGAGGTCATATGTGGGGGCTACGTACGCACGAGGTTAAGGGAGTTCTTACGTAGCTACTAATTATGCTATCATCCGGGTTGTCTAGGATCCATATCATGCTATACTTGAGATGTTTGCACCCTTAATTATTAATTTAATTGCTTCAGTTAGATTGCACACTTATAAAGGAACTTTTAAAAGGTTAAATTTCACTTACTTGAAGTTGTAAATAGAACACTTGACTGTTATTGAGAATTTGTGTTTCTTTAAAGTATTTTCTTTGTGGAACGGGTTGAACGCCTCGGTAGTAGATAGAATCATCTATGGTTCAAGCCGTTCGACCCTCGACAGTGCACAGTTTAAATACTTTATGTTGGATCAGGTCGTACGACTTCGGTATAATTTGCGCATGATACATCTTTTGAATCATTTATAATTGATATTGCTTCATTGGCTTGAGATATAAATTGTTAAATGATGAAAATAAAATTCGGGACTTAGTACTTGTGAAAGGATTATTTATTATTTCCTGTTGTTCTGTTTTCAGTATTATTCATGAAATCCATGCTTATTTCTAAATTTTGGTATATTATTTTTAGCCCATAGTAAGTGTCAAAGTCGACCCCTCATCACTACTTCTTCGAGGTTGGACTGCATACTTACTTGGTATATGTTGTTTATGTACTCACGCTACACTTCTGCACTTAATGTGTAGGATCCGAGGCAGGTGCATCGGGGTATCAATCTGGCGCGCACGCTTGATTACTACTGCGAGATTTTACGGTGAGCTATCTTCCGAGCCCTTTTTGCAACAGCTAAAGTCTTCTTTTTGCCTTATTTCTCTGTCTATTTTGTTTCAGACAGCTGTATAGTACTCTTTAGTATATTCCACTAGTGGCCCATGTACTTGTGACACCAGGTCTTGGCACACACTACTAAACTTGTGGTTTTGGCTTTATTTCTACGGTTATGATTGCATTTAGCGTCTTTTGTTTTAATTATTCTAAATCTGTTATTTATCAAATCTTTTAAATTAAGAAAATTTAATTACTTAAAAAACTTATTAAAATGGTAAATCACTAGATTGGTTAAGTTTGGCTTGCCTAGCAATGGTGTCAGGAGCCATCATGGCCTAAAATAGAATTGGGTCGTGACAACATGGTATCAGAACACTAGGTTCACGTAGGTCTCACAAGGTATGGGCAGCCCAAATAGAGTCTTGCGGATCGGTGCGAAGACGTCCGCACTTATCTTCGAGAGGCTATAGGGTGTTAGGAAACTACTCTTTACTCATCTCCTATCGTGCAGTTGATGGTGTACTAAGTGTCTTCCTCTTATTCTCTCAAAGATAGTGAGAACGCACACGGCAGACGTTCCTAACACGGGAGGGGTTACTCCCCCTGTTGCTAGAGGCTGAGACAGAGGCATGGAGAGGTGACCCGACCAGATGTTAGTGACCAATTATGAGGAGAGATTCTCTGAGTTGTCTCGCCATGCACTTATGATACTTCCTACTGAGGTGGAGCGAGCACGGAGGTTTGTTGCAGGGTCTCACTCAGTTATTCAGGCTGCTATGGCCCGAGAGGTTGAGATAGGGACTTACTATTAGCTAGTAGTGGATATTGCTCAGAGGATTGAGGGTTACTGTCAGAGGGGTAGAGAGAAGATGAAACGGTACAAGAGGGTCCGTTATTCCAGAGAGTTTAGAAGTACCCCGGCAGGGGGGCGAGGTCAGTTTATGAGGGATCAGCCCAGCAGGACCACATATCCAGCATTGCCACCTCCTCGGGGTGCTCCAGTGCGACCCTATTTTATGCACGAGGTGATGAGAGTTCGTACGTAGCTACTAATTATGCTATTGTCCGGGTAGTCTAGGACCCATATCATGCAATACTTGAGATGCTTACATCCTTAATTGTTAATTTAATTGCTTAAGTTAGATTGGAAACTTATAAAGGAATTTTTAAAAGGTTAAATTTCACTTACTTGAAGTTGTGAATGGAACACTTGACTGTTATTGAGAATTTGTATTTCTTTAAAGTATTTTCTTTGTGGAACGGGCCGAACGCCTCGGTAGCAGATAGATGCATCGATGGTTCGAGTCGTTCGACCCTCAGCAGTGCACAATTTAAATACTTTATATTGGATCGGGTCGTACGACCTCGGTATAATTTGCGCATGATACATCTTTGGAATCATTTATAATTGATATTGCTTCATTTGCTTGAGATATAAATTGTTAAATGATGAAAATAAAATTCGGGACTTAGTACTTGTGAAAGGATTATTTATTATTTCCTGTTATTCAGTTTTCAGTATTATTCACGAAATCCATGCTTATTTGTAAATTTTGGCATATTATTTTTAGCCCATAGTAAGTGTCAAAGTCGACCCTTCGTCACTACTTCTTCGAGGTTAGACTGGATACTTACTGGGTACATGTTGTTTATGTACTCATGCTACACTTCTGCACTTAATGTACAGGATCTGAGACAGGTGCATCGGGGTATCAGTCTGGCGTGCACGCTTGATTACTACTGCAAGACCTTACAGTGAGCTATCTTCCGAGCCCGTTCTGCAGCATCCGAAGTCTTATTTTTGCCTTATTTCTCTGTCTATTTTGCTTCAGACAGCTGTATAGTACTCTTTTGTATATTCCACTAGTGGCCCATATACTTGTGACACCAGGACTTGGCACACACTTCTAGACTTGTGGTTTTGGCTTAATTTCTACGGTTATGATTGCATTTAGCGGCTTTCATTTTAATTATTCTAAATCTGTTATTTATCAAATCTTTTAAATTAAGGAAAGTTAATTATTTGAAAAATTTATTAAAATGGGAAATCACTAGATTGGTTAAGATTGGCTTGCCTAGCAATGGTGTCGGGCGCCATCATGGCCTAAAATAGAATTGGGTCGTGACACATCATGAATCAAGACTGCTATGGCATGCAACCTGATCCTATAAATATCACTCACATTCAGGCCCTCGACCTCACTCAATCATCAATCTCTCCAGTCTCTAGGGCTGATAATACTCATCCAATCAGCCCAAAACAATGATACATGATGTAACAATAAATGATAACGGAGACTGAAATATGGTATGTAAATGATGAATGCGACTGAGTACACAACTGCAATTTAAACAATTAACTCAACAACAGAAACTACCTCTGTGGGTCCCAATAACACCAACATATAGCCTAAACATGATATCTAACATGAATCACAACTTATCTCCTCTAACATATGGAGATTACATGAATAACAACAAGATTGGGTAACTACACAGTTCCACGAAATCAACCGAGTCACAATTATTATGGTGCACGCCCACACGCATGTCACCTAGCATGTGTGTCACCTCAACACCAATCACGTAACACGTACTTCGGGGATTCATACCCTTAGTATCAAGTTTAGAAGTGTTACTTACTTCAAACCGCGCAAATCTCTACTCCAACAAACCCTTGCCTCACAAATCGGCCTCTGAACGACCCGAATCTAGCGACAAACAACTTAATACAATTAATACAAGCTATGAGAATAAATTCCATATGATAAAGTTAGGTTCTTTAACAAAAGTCAAAAAGTCAACCCAAAAGGTAACTCCGGGCCCACATCTCGAAAACCTACAAAATTTACAAAATCCGAACACCCATTCAATAACGAGTCCAACCATACTGAAATCACTCAATTCCAACCACAAATCGACACTCAAATCTCCAAATCTTACTCTCCAAACTCTAGTCCAAAATTTTCCAAATTCCACCTTAAAAACACATAATCTAGGTGGAAAATTCAATGGGTATTCAATATTAATGAATAAAAATGATCAAAAGTGGCTTACCTCTTGAAATCTAGTGAAATCCCTCTCAAACATCGCCACTACCCGAGCTTGCGAAGTCCCAAAATGAGAAATAAACCTCAAAACCCTCGATTTTTATCTTCTGCCCAAGCATCTTCACACTTGCAGCTCCGATTCTGTGGAAAAAGGTCCGCTCCTGCGGAAGTCACCTAGGAACCTGACCAGCCGCACCTGTGGCCTAAAACATGCACCTGCGAGACCGATTCTGTTGTCCGCTCTTCGCTTCTGCGCATCCGCACCTGCAGATTCCAATCCTCTTCTGGGAGGCCAGCCACATCTACCAAACTCCGAAGATGCGGAAATCTTCCTCGCATCTACGGCCACTTCCCAACACCCACAAGATCGTTCCTACGACCCCATGCTTGCTTCTACGGTCGCGAACCTGCGACCATTCCTTCGCAGGTGCGATCGCACCAGACCAACAGTAGATCAGCCACTCCTCTAAGTCCCAATTTCAATCTGTTAACCATCCGAAATCCACTCGTGGCCCCCCGGACCTCAACCACACATACCAACAAGATAAATTTCCAACTTCTACAATCGATGCTGAAACCTATCAAACCAACTCTGATTGACCTCAAATTTTGCACACAAATCATAAATGACACAACGGACCTATTCCAACTTTTGGAACCAAAATCCCAGCCCGACAACCAAAAAGTCAACTCTCGGTCAAGCTTTTCAACTCTCCAAACTTCTATTTTTCCAACTTTTGCCATTTCAAGCCAAAATTATTGACGGACTTCCAAATCAATATCTGGACATACTCCTAAGTCCAAAATCACCATACAGAGCTATAGGGACCATCCAAACTACATTCAGGAGCTATTTACATATAAGTCAACATCCGGTCAACTATTTCAACTTAGGCTTCCAACCTTGGGACTAAGTGTCCCAATCTATTCTGAAACATCCCCAAAATCAAACCAACCACCCCGGCAAGTCACATATCAACAAAAAAGCATAGAATAAGAAATAAATGGGGAAACAGGTCTATAATACTTAAACGACCGTCCGGGTCATTACATTCTCCCCTCTTAAAAAAAACGTTTATCCTCGAATGAGTCTAGAATCATACCTGGAGTCTCAAATAGGTGTGAATATATGCTCCGCATCCCCCACTCGGTCTCCCAAGTAGCCTCCTCAACTGGCTGACCTATCCATTGTACCTTCATTAAAGCTATGTTCTTTGACCTCAACTTCTGAACCTGTCGATCCAAAATGGCCACCGGCCCCGCATCATAAGTCAGATCTCATCTAAATGAATCGTGTTGAAGTCCGAAACATGAGATGGATCACCCAAATACTTCTGGAGCATGGAAACATGAAACACTGGGTGAACACTAGATACACTAGGCGCCAATGCAAGCTTGTAAGCCACCTCTCCAATCCTCTTAAGCACCTCAAAAGGACCAATATACCGAGGGATTAACTAGCCCTTCTTCACGAACCTCATAACACCCTTCGTGGGAAAAATCCTGAGCAATACCTTCTCCCTTACTATGTAGGCAACATCACGAACCTTCCGATTGGCGTAACTCTTATGTCTAGACTATGCTGTGTGAAGTCGATCCTAAATCAACTTAACCTTTTCCAAAGCATCCTGAAAAAAGTCAGTACCCAATAGCCTAGCCTCACCCGACTCAAACCAACCGACCGGAGACCGACATCGCCTACCATAAAAGGCCTCATACTGAGCCATCTGAATACTCGATTGGTAGCTATTGTTGTAGGAAAACTCTACAAGCAGCAGAAACTGATCCCAAGAACCCTCGAAATCCATGACACAAGCGCGTAGCATATCCTCCAATATCTGAATGGTGCGCTCGGATTTTCCGTCTCTCTGAGGGTGGAATGTTGTACTCAATTCAACTCGTGTGCCTAGCTCTCACTGCACTGCTCTCCAAAACTGCGATGTGAACTGTGTGCCCCGATCTGAAATGATGTACATCGACACACCATGAAGGCGAACAATCTCACGGATATAGATCTCAGCCAACCGCTCCGAAGAATAGGCAGTCCTAACTGGAATGAAATGTGTGGACTTAGTCAACCAGTCCACAATCACCCAAATAGCATCAAACTGCTACAAATTCTATGGGAGCCCAACTACGAAGTCCATGGTGATACGCTCCCATTTCCACAAAGGAATATCAGGCCTTTGTAGCAAATCGCTCGGCCTCTGATGCTCGTACTTCACCTGCTGACCATTCAAGCACCGAGCTACAAACTCAACTCCCCCACCAATAGTGCTGCCTCAAGTAATGGTACATCTTTGGGGCACCCAGATGAATGGAATACCGCAAACTGTGGGACTCATCAAGAATCAACTAACGTAGCCCATCCACGTTGGGCACACAAATCTGACCCTGCATCCGCAACACCCCATCATCCCCAATAGAAACTGTTTTGGCATCATCGTGCTGAACTGTATCCTTAATAACAAGCAAATGAGGGTCATCATTCTGATGCGATCATATAAAGAAAACTGAGAAACCATGCAAGCTAGAACCCGACTAGGCTCCGAAACATCTAACCTCACGAACTGATTGGTCAAAGCGTGAACATCTTATGCAAGCTGTCTCTCACCAACAGGAATGTATACAAGGCTACCCATACTCACTGCCTTTCTTCTCAATGCATCGGCCACCATATCATAGTCCTTTAGCAGCTCCAACCATCTCTGCTGCCTCAAATTTAGACCCTTTGCTGGAATAAGTGTTCCAGATTTCGATGATCTATAAATACCTCACAAGACACGCCGTAGAGATAATGCCTCCAAATCTTCAATGCATGAATGATGGCTGCCAACTCCAAATCATGAACGGGGTAGTTCTTCTCATGAGGCTTCAAATGGCGTGAAGCATAAGCAATCACTCAACCCTCTTGTATCAAGACACACCTGATACCAATCCGAGAAGCATCACAATACACTGTATAAGAACCCAATGCTAAAGGCAAAACTAGAACTAGAGTTGTGGTCAAGGTAGTCTTGAACTTCTGAAATCTCTCTTCACACTAATCCGACCACCTGAATGGAGCACTCTTCTGGGTCAACCTGGTCAAAGGCGCTACAATGGATGAGAAATCCTCCACAAAACGACGATAATATCTGGCCAAGCCGAGAAAACTCTGAATCTCAGTAGCTGAAGACAGTCTGGGCCAACTATGAAATGCATCAGTCTTCTTTGGATCCACCTTAATCCCCTCATTGGACACCATATGCCCCAAAAATGCCACCGAACTAGACCAAAACTCACACTTGGAGAACTTGGCATAAAGCTTCTCCTCTCTCAACGTTTGTAGTACCATCCTCATATGTTGTGCCTGCTCCTCCTGGCTATGTGAGTACACCAGGATATCATCAATAAATAATATGACAAACGAATCAAGATATGGCTGGAACACACTGTTTATCAGATGCATGAATGTTGTTGGGGCATTGGTCAGCCCAAAAAAACATCATAAGGTACTCAGAGTGACCATAGCGGGTCCTAATGCCGTCTTCAGAATATCCGAGTCCCGAATCTACAACTTGTGATATCCCGACCTCAAATCAATCTTAGAGAACACTCTCGCTCCCTGAAGTTGGTCAAATAAGTCATCAATGTGCGACAGAGGATACTTGTTCTTAACTGTAACTTTGTTCAACTGTTTATAGTCAATGCACATCTGCATAGTATCATCCTTCTTCTTCACAAACAGAATCAGTGTGCCCCATGACGACACACTAGGCCTAATGAACCCCATATCAAGAAGCTTCTAAAGTTGCTCTTTCAATTCTTTCAACTCTGCTGGTGTCATACGGTACGAAAGAATAAAAATAGGTTGAGTGCCCGGCACCAAGTCAATACCAAAATCAATATCCCTGTTGGGTGGCATGCCCGGCAGGTATGCAGGAAATAAATCTGGAAAGTCTCGCACTACCAGAACAGAATCATAGGAGTATTGGCACTAACATCCCTCACAAAAGCCATGTATGACAAACACCCCTTCCCAACCATTCATTGGGCCTTCATATATGAAATCACCCTACTGGGAACATAGTTCAGAGAACCTCTCCACTGATCCTAGGTAACCCCGGCATCGCCAACGTCATGGTCTTGGCATGACAATCCAGAATAGCATGACATGGGAACAACCAATCCATGCCTAGAATCACGTCAAAGTCAACCATGCTAAGTAATAAGGGATCAACTCTAGTCTCCAATCCCCCAATAGTCACCACACACGACCGATACACATGGTCCACAATAATAAAATCTCCCACCGGCGTACATACATGAAGAGGTGAAACTAAGGACTCACTGGGCATATCCAAGTAATGAGCAAAATATGATGAAACATACAAATAAGTGAAACCAGGGTCAAATAATATGGAAGCATCCCTGTGGCATACTAAGACAATACATGTGATCATTGCGTCTGAAGCAATAGCCTCTGGCCTGGCAGGGAAAGCATAGCATCGAGCCTAAGCGCCATCTGATCGGTCTCCCCCTCTAAGGCGACCTCTAGCTGGCTCAGCCCTACCCCGAGCTAGCTAAGAGGTGGTGAAGTAACTGGTGCGGAAGTCATAACCTGACCCCTCTGCTGAACTGGACCTCCAAAACGACGGGGACACTGCCTTCATGCATGTACAAACTCTCCGAGCGCGAAGCAACTCCTTGATGGTGGTGGAGACTGAATCGGACCTCGAGAGCCAGAATAGCTACTAGAAGGACCTGGTACAGATGAACCCTGAACTGATCGAGCACGAGATGAACTCTGAGTTGGGAGGGAACTAAGAGATGACTGACCTGGATAAGCACTGTATGAACCATGGCTAGCTGATGCACCACGATGAACCAGACGAGTCATCTGAGCGGGCTTATAAGGATGAACCCTGTTGTGGTGGGACTGCCCTCCAGAAGAAACATCGCTGAAACCACCCATACCCAGGGCCTCTTGGCCTCCCTCTCCTCACGCTCCTGACTACGGACCTACTCTAGCCGCCTAGCAATATCACCTACCTCGTCAAACATAGCACCTGATGCAATCTCCTAAGTCATGACAAAGCGTAGTCCATAGTTGAGGCCATCAATGAACCTCCTAATCCTCTCCCTCTCTGTGGGGACCAACCAGATCGCGTGACGAGACAACTTTGAAAACCTCATCTCGTACTGGGTCATGGACATACCCTTCTAGCGTAGCTGCTCAGACTACCTATACAACTCCTCCCTACGGATCTGTGGAACAAACTTCTTTAAGAAGAGAATGAATAACTCATGCCACGTAAGTGGTGCAGCACCGGGTGTCCTGCTCAACTCATAGGCCTACCACCATATGAAGGCTACCCCCGACAGCTGAAAGGTAGTAAATGAGCATCCTCTGACTCAGCCCCACTGAATGCTGGAGGCCTGAGCCTCCCAAACTACTCTAGACTCTTCTGTTCCTCATCACTCATAGGTGGACCCACTTGGGCCTGAGGAGCTGCAATCAGCTGGACTGGTAGTACCCCCGGTGTCTAAAGTCCCTGAACTACTTGCTCTGAAGTATGGGTGGCGGGAGTCTGAGCACCTCCCCCGGCCTGAGAAGTGGCCGGTGCGTCCTGAACTGAAACCGCATGACCAATGCTAGTGCATACAGCCAATATCTGGTCCAAAGCCTCCTGAAGGCCTGGAATCACAATGGGAACAGATGGTGATTGAGTTGATCCCACCGGCTCAACCATATCTAGAAGCTGCTCCTGAGTTGGAGCAATAGGTGGCTCCATGGGTACTGCTCTGGCTGTTGTACGAGATGCACCTGGGCCCTTACCGCGACCCCGGACTCTTGTGGCCGTAGCTGGTGGTACTAGCGGCCGTCCGCCAAATCTAGGAGCACGTGTCCTTACCATCAGTGAGAGAATAGAATAATAGAAATTTAGTTTCCAGAATCAACAAATTCGCACGACAAGAATACAAGAAAGTGATGTTATCCTAATGGTTCAGTAGCCTCTCGAAGATAAGTACAGACGTCTCTGTACCGATTCGCAAGACTCTACTAAACCTGCTCCTGACTCATGAGACCAATTTAACCTAGGCTCTCATTCCAACTTGTCACGACTCAAACTCAATATGTCGTGATGGCGCCTATAACAGAACTAGGCAAGCCGACAATCACAAATAACTACGCATTTTTAAATTGAAAACATGAAGAAATAAGCTTAACAATGAAAGATCTCATAAATAACCGACAAGAAATACCGCGACTCAATACAAAATCCCCAAAAGTTCGGGTGTTACTGAGTACATGAGCTACAAAAAAATCAACACAGTCTAACTACTAACACAATTGTCTAGAAAGATGGACCTGTGCTAAATAAACTTAAAAGAAGGAGAGTCGAAGTCTGCGTACATCAAGGCAGCTACCTCAAAAGTCTCCAAGCAGATGAAGATCCAAATCTAGCAACCGTCGTACCCAGAAGTACCTATATCTGCACACGAAGTGCAGAGTGTAGTATGAGTATAATCGACCCAATGTACTTAATAAGTAACATGACTAACCTTAGGTTGAAAGCAGTGACGAGCTCAGATAGGTACAGTCCAAAATCCAGATAATAACGGTACGGATATGACAGGAAAAATGACTGTAATAACTCAAAGAAAATCTCATAATCAGTTGTACACAATGTATAAAAGTAGACATGCTTTCAAGTTCAACAGTTCAAGCTCAATACTGGTAAAATATGCCAAGTATAACTAACATGAGGAATATTACATCTCCATGTCTACATGTCAAATATGCATGTCACTTGTAATGTAGCATAGTGATAAACTCATATGCCCATGCTCTCGGAGTATTCAACCTCACCCAGCGCGCTCAATCACTCGGCACTCCCAATCACTCAACACTCTCAATCACTCGGCACTCGCACTCAGCACTCAACGGTACCTACGCTCACTATTGGTATGTCAGACTCCGGAAGGGCAGATCCTGCCCAAGCGCTAATATAAGCCAACACGGCATGCTGCGGCGTGCAGCCCGATCCCATCATGAATCAATCAAGCCTCATGCGGCGTGCAGCCCGATCCCATAAATATCACTCACAATCAGGCCCTCTGCCTCACTCAGACATCAATCTCTCCAGTCTCTCAGAGTCACAACATTACAAAAAAAAGGGTCAATAGCGACAGGAAAATTGGTCGCTAAAAGTGTGATTCTGGTCCTTGAAGGTCAATAACGACCAGTAAAATTTGGTCACCACTCGTCGCTAGAGGCTCCGCCGCTAAAGAACAATAACGACGAGTTTGAGGAGCTGGTCCTTAAGGAGTTTTAACGACTGGAAAAATTCTATTCCCTAAAACAGTTTTAGGGACCACAAATCTGGTCCTTAAGCACTTTTATTTTGGTCCCTAAGCATAGACCAATTGCTGCCTACAATATTTAGTAACCAGCTCTACTGGTCCTTAATGAGTCTTTTTCAGTCATATCCTTTTTATAAATTATATTATTTTTAGTGTAGAAAATCACATGCACATAACAAAAATATCAATGAAATCATGCTTTCAAATACAAATGTACATGTATAAAATTGGTTATGAATTGCAAAAAAGTGTATTACATCCCATTGGTAATTGTATAACCATGAGTCATATGTCACCATGATGTTTACACAATCTTTTAACAAAAATAATTTTTTTTCCTAACTATCCTTGCAAGTGATAAAGAATGCTGCATGAAGTCTTCAAAACTTGCATCTTTACTTGTAAGTTCAACTCTTCAAACCATGTAAAAAATAAAAAGTAAATTTTCTTTTAGAAAATTATGAAGATCATACTATGTATTTCAAAGATAACAACAATGAGAGGAATACCTGAATAATGCATACTTTCTTCTCCTTAAAAGCATGTCATTTACATATATAGTCCAATTGCACTTTTTCAAATATAGATTAATGTAAAATAACCTATCCATATTTACGAAATACATTTTTTGCCCTATTTTTTAAACATTTTATATCATTGGTAATGAATTTACTCCTAACTACTCTAATAGCCTGCTTGGCCAAGCTGCAAAAAATAGCTTATTTTAAGATGTGTTTTTTCTCAAAAGTACTTTTGTAATTATGCTGGAGCTACACATACGAGGGCAAAATGAATCCAACTGGCACAAGGAGGTAGAAAGATTGAGCAACTACCCTACTTAGAAATGCATAGTTATATGTAGAGATAGTAAGTAGAGGAGATGTAGTAGATTAAAAGTAGTTATTAATTCTGTTATTGGTCTAGCTTAAGAGTCCAATTGAGCTAGCGGGTTGTAAATATTATACTTGGTTAAATGAAAATTTTGACTGTTTAACCAAAAAAAAAAAAGTACTTTTGGTGAGAAGTATTTTGTGTTTGGCTAATCAACTTGAAAAGCACTTCTGAGCAGCATTAGTGCGTTTGACCAAGTTTTAAAAAATATCTTCTAAGTTTATTTTTCTGAAAAGTATTTTTCAAAAAAGTATTTTTGAAAAGAAGCTACTTTTTTTCTGCTTCCCCAAAACTACTTCTGCCCCTACACAAACGTACTTCTTTTCTTCTAAAAAAGCATTTTTTTGAAGAAACAAAGTGCTTTGGGCTTTGGAGAAGCTTACCAAACAGGCTATAACTCGCCTTCAAATTTCGTCAAATTTTGTATATTGCCTCATCTATATGTTTTCAATGAATTACTATATTGCCCATTAAAAAAATCTTTTTTTGTCTATGTTTTTTGAATGTTCTATATTATATGTAATATTTTTGGCTATTTTTGATAGCATGACTAAAATGACTAGTTATTGATAAATAATATCTTTGTTTGGTACATTCCCGTAAGATTCCTTATATAAAACCGCGTTTAATTAGCAGTAGTAGAAGGCACTGTTTATCAACAAAATTTTCGTGAATAGTCTTCATGCCTTTGTCTAACACCTGGCTACCATAAGTAGATTAATGCTCCGACTCCATGTCAATCGCCTTTTAAAGCAATGATTCATGCAACATAGTACTACTAAAGTACCAATTCATGTAATTGACTTTTTTGTTTTTCTTTTTGTAATTCTAAGAAAACATAAATGCTTATGAACTTTTAGCAAAGCCAATTGAGAACTTCTTCAATTGTGACAAGAATAACAAATAAAGGAAAACAAGGAAAGATATGATAATTAATTTGCTTGGTGATCACATTATTTTGTGTGAAGTTGAACTTGACCAGTAACCTCTTTGATTCGGTTGAATAAAGGAAATCTGTCAATTCAACCCTTTAAGATAATGTTAATTGCTATTGGTTGAAGTATAGATAACTCTTTTTTGCAGAAAATGCAGAAGTCATGAGCTCTTTGGAGAAGCCGTTGTATTTGTTCTTCTTTTTAGCTAAGCAAATCTCTGCTATTTTATTGAACATCTCATGCTTCTTTACAAAAGGTTGAGCTGCATATTCCTCCATATGCATCCACTGCGAATATTAAAAAGGGAATAAGATTGTCAAAATAAGAAATCTTTTAGCATAAATAAAGACTTACATTAATCTTGTTTAAAAATCCAAAATAAAACACAATCATATATTATTTCACCTACAAAATCTCCCTACTCCAAAATTAAAATTAATTAATCTTTTTTCATGGTCAAGACACGTAGATAAATAAACAACAAAAACAACAACTATGTCTCAATCCCATACAATAAGAAAGTCGCACCTGTGCTCCCTTAATTTCAGAATCTTGCTTCTGGATCTTATAAGAGAGTGGTTTCAACATGCAAACAAAGAACAAATCGGACTTCCCGAAGAATGATTTATGGCTTTGCCTGTAATACAATTAAATCTAAGTCTTAGTGCCAGAAAGTTCATAGCAAAAGGAATTCTGCTTTGATATGGAAAAATAAAGCTCTAGTACTGGAAATGTTCCTATATATTACCTGAATGCAAGTAGCTCTAGAAATTCTGCTTTGATCTGAAAATCATAATATGCCAAAATTCTTTTTAAAAATGAAATTATTTGTAAAGATGAAAACATATATAGTTAGATACTTATATTGGCTTCACATCAAGCTCTAGTATTGAACTTACTCCGGTTTCTTCTTGCACTTCTCTTACAGCAGCATCACATATATCTTCCCCCTGTTGTTTGAAAGAGTTTGATTTTGTGAAAATTTTGTTGCAATTTATTAAAAACCAATAGGAAAGAGGATTCGAAATATCGTTATTCACCTCATCAACAACACCTGTAGGCATTTTCCAAACCTCTGTTCCCTTGAATGCCCCATTTCTTTCCTGGACTACTAGTACCTGATATATTATCATGTATTTATTAGAATGTAAAGTTCGTAAACATCTTCAAAAATAAAACCGACTAAATAATATCCCCCCTTTCATTCCAAATTTTAATTGTTTGGCAAACTGAATTTGTTTTAAAATGTTTGACTTTTAGAAACAACAAGAAGCATTGTATTAATTGTGACATGTAAGAGGGAGATAAATGCAGATAGCTTAGACAAATATTATTATAATTAAAATTATTAAAACTTTAAAAGATAGATAATATAATCGAGGACTCGAAGGCAGTATAATATACCTCTCCATTATCATTCATGACAAGAGCTCCAATACCAATTCTGTGAGAAGCATTTGCAGGAATAATATGTGGAATTTCAGGAATCCAATATACAAGCATCAAATATGTTGGCTCTGCGTGGTGATACCAAAATCCTTGCTGCATTTCATGAAAAAATAAGTAACACAAATAATTCATCAATTGTGAGCTAAAGGAACTTGTTTAATTTTCTTTTACCTTGACTGCAGCATTAACTAGGTTGGCATGTTCTATAGGCAATTTAATCCAAACACCCCTTTTTCCCTGCAACGAAAAATAATGCACTAGAAATATTGTCACAATTGACCAAATTAGACAGATCTTCATAAAACTCCGTCCGTTTGATTTGAAACAAGAAGAGGAATAATAACAAGTATAAGAGGATCCACATTTCTAGTGTGGACCAACTCGAACATTATATATTTATACATTTTAAAATTTTAGAGCTTATATGTTAATTATATTATCTGTGCAAGGATTGTATTTAAAAAAAAATGGCGAGTATATGGTGATATTCTGCATCCACTGGTTTACAATCTTAATTAGATCTTGCTTCTGACAACAAGTGATATCCTCTCCTAGGTGTCGTCTGGTGGTCGTCAATTAAGAAAAATTATGATGTGTC
The DNA here is from genome assembly GCF_000715075.1 of Nicotiana tabacum. Taxonomy (NCBI): domain Eukaryota; kingdom Viridiplantae; phylum Streptophyta; class Magnoliopsida; order Solanales; family Solanaceae; genus Nicotiana; species Nicotiana tabacum. The sequence continues at coordinate 35,623,995 of NC_134092.1, read as the reverse complement.
ATGTTCAAATTCCAACTAAGAAAAATAATAATATTTCATTTATTTCAATTTAGATGGCACAAAGTTTAAAGAAAAAAAAAAATTTGAAATACGTGGAGCTAAAAGTTTAAGGGGGCAAATCCTTTTTTGTATCTGGTAAAGACGACTGATGTTGTCTTCTGATTTTTCTGTTGAATCTCTAGTAAGTTACTTCATTTAGAAAAGAAAGAGAAGGATATATCTGTTTTTTTTTTTTTCTGTAAGAGAAGAAGAAGATAAGAAACCTGTTTTCTCCATTGTGATATTGAAGCTCTAAGCATAGTAACGAAGTGGTTAGAATCCATTAGCTCATTGATTTGCACCTTCACACCGTCATATGTATCTTCATCTGCCTCAAAAACTCCATTAATTTCTTTCTCGACAGCTCCATTACTTTCTAACAGATTCGCCATCTCTTCCTCCTTAACAATCATTCAAGTCTTGAATCTCTTCGTAGCCGAAACTTTTCTGAATAATATGAAAGCTCTCTGAAGAATTAAAGCTGCATATATATCTATATGTTTAGGGGTGACAAAAAGGAATGGCATATGAAGAATAAACCTGAACATGCATGGATTCACTTTTAGAAACTATTTATATTTGATAGCCGAAAAAATGTATAAATTTTTTATAATTTTTGTATATAACATACAGAATATATATATATACAAAAAATATATATTTTTTCGGCTATTATTGTGAGAGCGGCTATACAATATCATTTTTTCTTTATCTAGTCTATCCCTTTTGAATAGTTCACGAATAAAATGAATTGTACAGAAAATAATAAATTAAAGGAAAAGTAGTGATTGGTATATATAGTAACTCTAGAAGCGCATTATTTAAGATTTAAGTTTTAATTAATATAAGAAGCGTGCAATCAAATCAATATATCTGTTTTACAAAGATTGAGATGTGGAATATTACATTTTCAGTCACATAAGTTTTGACAATGGTGCAGCCGCTTCAAATATATATTTTAGACCAAGTTTGCACCCATTTTCACAAAGAATAGTGATATTTTACACCTGCTAACTCATATATTAACATAATAATAATAATAATAATAATAATTATAATGATGATGATGATGATGATAAGAAGCATTTGATGGACATATATTTGCTAGACTGTAACTTACAAAGATTTGAAGGAGGAGCTTGATCAAGCTTGTAAGTATATTTAATTTTTACTAGTACTCTGAACCCAGCGGCCTAGAATATCAACGAGCTAGCATTTCGTACCAAATCTGAAACTCAGCAAGCTTTATATAGGCGAATTAAATTTTCGTTCTCCCAATAAGAACGTAACGCGCGCTATGACAGCGTCTACGAATTATAATAATTATCTGCTGACCATGCTGACCACTGTCTTTTCCTAGCGAAAAAAAAAGCAGTCAATTAGCGAAACGGTCTTAGTTGGTTAACTAATTTTACCAATCAATAATGTATTTTATTACACAAAAAAGTTAGTTATTATTTTTATCGGGTTACTTATTAATAATTATTGAGGACACGGTTAGGAACTTAAGTTATTCGGGACAAAGTTGGAGTGACCCTCATGAAGGACCAGATACGAGAAGTGATGTTAAGAAGTATGATCATGTGATGAGCAGAGACGCAGATGTGTCCCTGTGAGGAGTGTGAGAGGTTAACCCTAGTGGGCCTTAGGAGAGGTATAGATGTTGGCCTAAGAAGTATTGGGTGAGGTGATTAGGCAGGACATGGCATAACATCAACATACCGAGGACATGACACTTGATAGAAGAGTGTGGAGGTCGAGAACTAGGGTAGGGGATTAGTTGAAGTTGTGTGTATTTTTTTGCCATACCAGTTGCACTAGTATTATTAGTCTTGTATTTGCTTGTTTGTTGAGTTATACTACAACATGTTATTTCTTTCACTTCAGTTATCTTATTTTATCGTTGTTGTTACTGTGCTTCTTTTTATTTTTCTTTGATTCGAGGGTCTTTGAAAACAATCTCTCTATATCTACAAGGTAGAGGTAAGATCTGCGTACACATTATTTGCGTATAATTGAGTATGTTGTTGTTGTTATCCAGGTCGAAGCTACACTCTGGTGAGGGTGGTCAATAAACCATCCTTCATCGAAGAATTACATTGCGGGTATAGGTAAAATATTTTTTTTAGAGGTATATAACATATATTTAATCACTCTTTATCGGGGATTGTTTTCACTTCTTTTACGTTTAAACACCCTGGGAAAATATTCCTGACTTCGCCACTAATTGTTATTGTTGTTACTTAATATAAAACTTATATCAGAGATTTATCGGTGATTATTTTATAAGTAATATGATTATTTAAATACTTTTTTACATTATCGATGTGTAAAACTTGAAATCTTTTAGCAATACATGAGGCAAAGGAACGAAATAGTATTCCATAGAGAATGAAGGAAGAAACCAGGCAACTCATGAGGCAAGATAACTCCAATGAGAAGCCCGCAAACTGACATATGGGTTTGACAATTAAACAAACACGTTGCTCGAATGGGACACTATTTTATTTCTATATATGGAAGTTAGCGATATTGGAATTGCTTAGAATATTCCTGGACATGAAGTGCATGTATTTGAAAAAGTCTCAAGAAACACGAAATGAAAGTAAAGAAAGACGGCAATAAAATAAAGGGAAAAATGTCAAATATATCCCTTTACTTTCAGATATTGTCTACATTTAACTTCTATTATACTATCGGATCAAATTTATCCCTACCATTATACTATCGGGTTAAATTTACCCCTACAATCAGTAAACTTTTAAAAATTAGCTCTCAGTCCGTCAGGTAACCCAGAATCTCCCAAATCATTTTAATTAAGTTACTGGTTCGGCTTCTTGGTCCACTATTTTCATTTACCTGCTATATGAATTGGAGAAAAAAAATAAGAGAAAAAAATTAAATAATACAACCGTTAATAAACAAAGTATAGTTATTTGAAAAATCTAAATTAGGTAGCCTGTCTAAATTCTAAAAGTAATTACAACATCCCAATTTTAATAAATTCGTTGCACCAAATGTATGAGGACTTTGCAAGTATTAGTGATTGAAGTTGAAGTTTCTCGGAGACTTTACATTGTCGAATTCAACTTTGCTTTAATCAAATGCCTACACATTGTGCACTCTTAAGTTAGTCGATCGAACTCTATACTAACTAGACAATGACAAAATATATTTGAATATAATACATGTACATACATGATGATCAATTGCATATAATTCACAATAAATAGACTCATTAATTTTACAATGTTTATATGGTTGAAAAATATAAAAAATATTAAATCAATTCCAAACCCATTATTACAAGATAAAAAGTGGGTACTTTGTTAATTAAAAATATTCATGAATAATTTGTATAGTCTAGTAACTTTAACATTCATATCAATAGTAATTTCTGAAAATAGTGGAGAACAACAAGTGATTTAAATAAAAAAAAATTTGGGAGATTTTGGATTACTTAACACATCAAAGGGTAATTTTTATTGTTTGCTGATGATAGGGATGAATTTGGCCAGATAGTATAACGGTAGAGGTAAATTTGGCCAGATAGTATAACGGAAGTTAAATGTAGACAATATTCGAAAATAGAGGAGTATATTTGGCCCTATACCCTAAAATAAAACAATGTTCATGCATGGATGGATTCATTAAAGAATGTCTTTGTTGAAGGTAAAAGATGTAAAACCAAAAATTGACAATGAGAAAGTAAACATATAACACATTTCTAAGTACGAAAAAAGTTTCTACATCAATTGCCAAATTTATATGTAGGACTTTGTTTTAAGAAGATGTTCGAGATAGTTAAGGGGCAAGACATCTAAAGCCCCGAGTTCAATTGACACTTTAATACACTCTTCTTTTGAACATCAGTGTGCTTTTTCGTCTGTAAAGTTGTGTCCCTTAATTTGGGTTTAGTTTAATGATGGTTAGTATAATACATATGAGAGTTGTTTTGAGGCTTTGTGGGGGTCAAACGACTGTTTTTAAAAACTAGGGAACTGAAAAGAATAAAAATGCCAGAAACTTGGATTGAGGCAAATTCCAACTTCAGAGAAGTAAATCTCTTAATCTAGGAAGAATTTCATCAAGACTAACGAAAGAATGTTTAGCTGCCTACATATGACCACAAAAATTTGGGAATAATTAAAAAAACTTTTGTCGTTTTATTATTTTATTTAACTAAGGCAAAATACATACTTTACCCATCGACCTTGTCCCCAAATCCCTTTTACACACCTGTTAAATACGGGAATAATATTATACACTAAAACTTTTAAATGTGTGTCAATTACACACTTCGGTGTTTGACCATATCTGCTTAAATATTGTTATTACACGCGCCAATCAGCATCTGACACGTATCATAAATCGAAGAAAAAAGAAAAACTGGAAAAAAAAAAAACTCTGCCCCCCACACCCCCACCCCTTCTCCTCATCTTCCCTAAGAAAAAAAATACACAAAAGAAAAAACCCCGCCCCCTCCTCATCTTTCCAACTAGGGGTGGCAAAATGGTTAAAAGACCACCCATATTATCCATTAAAAATGGGTTGGATAATAAACTTTTTAAAAATATGTCAAATATGGATAAGAACCATATTATTCATTTAGAAAATGGATAAACAATGGGTAACCAATGGATAACTAATTGGTTTAACTTTTATATTTGCAAAGCCTCAAATTGGGGGTTCCTCAAGTTTGGGTGACTAGAAATTCTCTCAAAAGAGTTCATATTCAAGAAGTCATGGATAATATGGTTACCCATATTATCCGTCGGTTAACCCGTTTTTTATCCGTATTAAATATGGATCGGATCGGATAATTTATCTATTTTTTCATTACCCATTTTCTACCCGAACCATATCCAACCCGACCTGCCCGTTTGCCATTCCTATTCCTAACCCATCTTCTCCACTACCACCAACCCTTCCACCACAAGCACCTTCTTCCCTAATTATAGATTCAACTCTTTACAAATTTTTAACAAGTTTTAACAACATTCATCACAAATCCTTAGACAAATTTCAAATTCAAGTTCAAACTCAAAGCTTTAAACTTATTAATGGTATTTTTTGAATTTTATCAAAATTAATCACTAAATTTTCCGCATATTTTTATTAAATTTCTACTCAACAATAATTACGAATTCAAGCTAATTTTCTAGATCATGGAACACCAAAATCAACAAGACCCAATTAAATTTTTAAATTTTTTCAAAAGGTCAATAATGATGATTTTTACAAGACCCAATAGCTTCTCTTTTCTTCTTAGTCATGGGATTTGGAGAGGCTAAACATGAGGGGGCAGACAAAACTAGGATGGGGTTGTGTCAGGAACTGACTTGTAATTTGAATTTCTCAATCAAACAATAAAAGAGAATGAGTTTTTTGGGACAATTTTCTGTAATTTTCATTAATTGAAATGCGATTACAAAATGAACTAACTAATTAACTGGAATGAAGATAAGCTACAATATTTCATTGCATGACTAAGATATGTAGAATTGAAAAGAGGAATTGCTGTTAGAAGAGAAGAGAGGAGTGAAGAAGAAGAAAAAAGAGAAAGAAGGGAATTTGGATTTCGGGTATGTGCTCCTCCCCTACATTTTGTTAGCTTATGTAACAGAATTGCTGAGTTGGCCCTGCTGAGCTGGCACAATCTCCACCCTCGAAGCTCATTAATCCACATTCAACCTGGGTCGTTCATTTTCAATTGCTAAATCTCCAGCTTCTTTCTTCATAACCCTCCATCGATCCTTGACAACCACAAATACTTATTTAGCCTAATACAGGGAACATAACATACCTTGCCCCTAAAAAATAATCATTGTCCTCAAGGATTAGAATCAAACCCAAGAAATTTGGACTTGAGGAAGGCATATTCTTCCCAAGTAGCATCTTCAGGGGGTAAATTCGACCATTTGACTAAGACTTTAACAAAAGTTGCATTGCCTTTTTTCACAAGTTGTCTTTGGAGTATGGCCACTAGTTTGACCATGAACTGACCTTCCTCATTGGAGATAGGTAGAACTGTCTGGACCACTGTTTTACTCCCTACCTTCTCCTTGAGTAATGAAACATGGAAGACATGATGGACCTTAGAAGTTGGAGGCAGCTGAAGTTTGTAAGCTACCTGACCAATCTTAGCAATGATCAGATAGGGACCATAATATTTGGAACTGAACTTAAGGTTTTTTCTCAAAGCTATAGATATTTGCCTGTAAGGCTGGAGCTTCAGATAAACCATGTCGCCCACTTGGAACTCCCTTTCAGTTCTTCTTGAATCAGCATACAGTTTCATCCTCTCTTGAGCCTTGCATAAGTTGTCTTTGAGTAATTGCACCATTTGCTGTCTTTGTAAGACAGCATCAGCAGCAGCAGGTACAGTAGTTTCCAAAAGAGGACCCAAGGATATTTGAGGAGGTGTGAATCCATAGAGAGCCTCAAATGGGGTACCTTGCAAACTTGTATGAAAGTTTATGTTGTACCACCATTAATCCAAGCATAACCATTTCTTCCAATTTCGAGGTTTGTTACTAGTCATACATTTCAAATAGTTCTCAATGCATTTTTCACCCTTTCAGTCTGGCCATCAGTTTGGGGGTGATAAGTCGAGTTATACAATAATTGAATACACTTCAGTTTGAACAAAGCTTGCCAAAAATTACTGAGAAACAATTTATCTCTATCAGAGATAATGGTCTCAGGACTGCCATGAAAAGTATGGACCCTCTTCCAGAATTTGTTAGCTACCTCTAAGGCAGTGAAAGGGTGAGCTAAAGCCATAAAGTGAGCTGATTTAGTTAGCCTGTCTACCACTATAAAAATGACATCCTTTCCCTGTGACTTTGGTAATACTTCTATGAAATCCATAATTATGTGTCTCCGTGCTTGATCAGGGATTGGAAGAGGTCGGAGAAGTCAAGGATAAGTCACATTTTCATCTTTATTTCTCTGACAAACCTCACACTCATTCACATACTGAATCACCATTTGCTTCATGAGAGGCCAGTAGAAGAGTTGACCCAGTCTTTTGAGTGTTCCCAACTGCCCTGAGTGTCCCCCAAGAGATGAATCATGAAAGGTTTGGATCAATTGCTGTCTCAAGTTGCCAGTACCTCCCACATAAATTTTTCCCTTCCTCCTCAAAATACCCGAGTTATAGTGCTAGAGATGAGGCCCTTGTCTAGCTACTGCTAGTTGTGTGATCATATCAGTGGCTTGAAGATCTCCTTCATAGCTGGTGCTGATTTCTAACACCCAAGCTGGAACTGAAGAGATGATAGCATAAATCTGGGAGGTTATCATGTAGAGTCTGTATTCCTTTAAATTGTCTTGATAGGGCTTCAGCTACTCGGTTCTCTGCTCCTCTTTTGTATTGAACCTCATAATCAAGTCCTAATAATTTTGTTAGACCTTTCTGTTGAATAGCAGATGTGACCTTCTGTTCTAGCAGGTACTTCAAGCTGTGCTGGTCAGTCCTCACCACAAAGTGCTTGAATTGCAAGTAATGCCTCCACTTGTCAATGTCATTAAGTAGTGCCATATACTCATTCTCATATATCGACTTGTCCCAATATTTTAAGGCTAGAACCTTGCTGAAATAAGCTATAGGTCTGCCTTGTTGCATAAGTGCAACTCATATTCCTGAGTGACAAGCATCAGTTTCAATCACAAATTCTTTAGTGTAGTCGGGTAAAGCCAGCACAGGTGTGACTAACATAGCTCTTTTGAGAGCTTCAAATGTTGCTTCAGCTTCAAGGCTCCATCTGAAGTTGTCTTTCTTAAGTAAGTCAGTTAAGGGTCTGCATATAGCTGTATAGTTAGCTACATATTTCCTGTAGTAGCCAGTAAGCCCAAGGAATCCTCTAAGTGCCTTGACAGTGGTAGGTCTAGGCCAATTAACCATAGCAAGTACCTTGTCAGGGTCAGTGGTCACCCCTTCAGCTGTTATCATATGACCAAGATACTCTAATTTAGACTGACCAAATGAACATTTGGACCTTTTGGTATATAGGGAGTGTTCCTTCAATGCTTTAAACACAATAGACAAATGTTTCATATGGTCTTCCAATGATTTGCTATAGATTAAGATGTCATCAAAGAAAACCAACACAAACCTTCTGAGGAAAGGAACACCTGATTCATTAATGCCTGAAAAGTTATAGGGGCATTTGTAAGCCCAAATAGCATTACCTTGAACTCATAGTGGCCCATGTGAGTTCGAAAAGCAGTTTCGTGAACATATTCTGCCTTCATTCTTATTTGATGATACCCAGCCCTTAGGTCCACTTTAGAGAATATTTCAGACCCATGCAGCTCATCCAACAAATCATCTACAATGGGAATTAGATTCTTGTCTTTAATAGTTATCTCATTCAAACCCCTATAGTCTACACAAAACCTCTATGTACCATCCTTCTTCTTTACTAGTAAGGCTGGTGAGGAGAAGGGTGACTGGCTTTGTTGTATTATCTGATTGAGCAGCATCTCTTTGACTTACTTCTCAAGCTTTTCCTTCTGATAGTAGTTATACCTGTAAGGCCTTAGACTTATAGGTGAGGCTCCATCTTTCAAGGGAATGGCATGGAGGGTCCTTGGTTCAGTAAAAACTTTCTCATACTGGTTCAACACTTCTTGAATAGGCACAACCACCTTCTTTTGATCAGATGAATGATTCACCCTAACCATGAACAAGTGAGCTAGTATAGTTTGACCCTTCTTGATCAACCTTCCCATTGAGCTACCACCGATCATGCTTAGATTACCTTCTTCAGGGATGGCATGTAACACTGTCTTATTGCCTTCCCTCCCAATGGTGACACATCTTTTCTCATGGTTAAACTTGGTAGGATTGTACTTCTTCATCCAGTCATTGCCCAGCACTATATCACACCCACCTAGCTTGATAATTCTCAAATCTTCCTTGAAGGGTTTGCCCTGCATCTTCCAGCTAAAGGTAGTACAAATAGTGTGACACGTGACATAATTGCCATCAGCTACTGTGACCTTTATTAGGCTGCTATAATGTGACCTTCATTAGGCTGCTATAATGTGGTGCATAGCCAATGTCCTTAACAGCTTGCTCATTAATGAAGTTGTGAGTGCTTCCTGAGTCTAGCAGAATAGTGAGGTTCCTATGTTTAATGATTCCCCTAACTAGTATGGAATTCACTCCTGAGGAATTACCAGATAAGGCACTTAGACACATAACCTCCAGTACCCCCTGCTGAATCTCTCCTTCTATCATCACATTATGCATATCATTTGCTTCATTTATGGTTTCAATAGGTTCTTTATGCTCCCCAACTATACAATTCAATTGTCGGTTGTGGCACCTGTGCCCAGGAGTGTATTTTCCCCACACCTGAAACACAACTAATTGGCCTTCATGTACTCATACATTTCAGGACTCAACCTATGAGTGTTGTTCCTACTGGCTGGATGGTTGTTGTTCCTAGTGTTAGGGAATGTAGCAGGTGCATGATTAGGAGTTGCTGAGGTCCTAGCAGTAGTAGAGTTAGCATGGGACGGGCCAGATTTGGCCACTAGTTTATCCTTCATTTGCACAGCCTCTAGAGCCTTTTCCTGCAACCTTGCCTGTTCTATGGCATTGCTTAAGGTTGTAGGCTTGAACAACTTAACAGCATACCTAATTTCCCCCTTGAGAGCTCCTACAAAACTGGACAGAAAATGTGACTCATTCAAAACAGGATTTCTTATAAGCATGTGAGCCTTAAGGTCCTCAAACTTGCCCAGAAACTCCTCCATTGTCCCCGTCTGTTGGAGTTTGTTAAACTCCTCTACCATATCCTCCATCCGATTTTCTCCAAATCTAATACATAATTCTTCCTTAAATTCATCCCAAGTTACTACTCCGTTTCTCAAAGTCAAGGAATTATACCATACTTCAGCTAGACCATTCAAATAAAGTGCAAAACCTCAACTTGCAAGTTATCGGCAGTTTTATACGTAACGACCCGACTTGTCTTTTTAAGAATTAACGCCTCGTTCAGTGACTTAAGGTCTCGAGCAACTTTGTAATAAGTATTATGACCCGCGGGTGTGATCGAGTTTGATTTACTGAACATTCAAAATTTAGTTAAAAGAGCAATTCTTATGTAGAAGCTTAAATGGAAAGAGTTGACCGGAGAGATTAATTTTGAGCAAACGACCCCGACATAGAATTTTGAGGATGTAAATAGTTTTGTATGATGATTTCATACATAGGCGTATGTTCGAATTTGGATTTGAAAGTCCGTAGGACAATTCGACACATTTTGGCGAAAGTTGAAAAATATAAGATTTTGGAAAAGTCTGGCCGAAGGGTGAAATTTTGATAACGAGGTCGGATTTTGATTCCAGAAATGGGAATAGCTCCATTAAGTCATTCATGACTTGTGTGCAAAATTTAAAGTCGTTCCGGATTGATTTGATACGTTTCGGCGCAAAACATAGAAGTTGAGAGATTTGTAAAGTTAAGAAAATTAGGAGTTTGGTCATGGTCAAAATTTGAAGTGTGCGAGCAGGTCCGTAGCGTATTTTATGATTGAAATTCATATATGGTTTGTGTCCGGAAAGTTCCGGATGAGATTCGGGGTGCGTTTTGAGCTAGTCCGGACATTTCGACACTCTAATATTGTTCTGTCACTTTTGGGGGCACGGACCGCGCATTTTGGGGCGCTGAGGCAAAGGAGAGGCGCGGACAGCAGCAGAATTTTGCGGCCGCGCTTGGAATTTCGCGGGCCGTGGCAAAATTTTGCAGACCGCGTCAGAATTTCGCGGACCACGGTTGGAAGTTCTGCAGATCCGCTGGTCCGACTTCGGAAGTTTATATCTTTTGATCTACAAGGAATTTTGAGATGATTCAAAAACGAAAGTTGTAGCCCTTTATGTCTGATTTTCATAAAGATAAAGAAATCATCATTTGGGCATCTGTAGAGAAAGTTATTACCAAAATACTAAAGCCTGGCAGTGCAGCCCCAAGAATTTCGCGGACCGCACCATTTTTTCGCGACCGCGGGACCTGGGGCGCGGTCGTGCTTGGAATTTCGCTGACCATGAAATTGAGTTCAGAGGATGTACTATATATTCGAGGTTTAGGGCATTATTTCATATTTTGGACCTAGGGAGCTCAGTTTGTGGCGATTTTTCATGGGGTTTTCAAGAAATTCATCGGGGTAAGTGATTCTAACTCGGATTTGGTTAATATACATGAATATATCACTGATTTCATCATTTAGTTAGTACTTTGAGATGAAAATTTGGGGAAAAAATTGCAGAAACTTCATAAACCACAAATTTAAGATTTGAAGGTCAATTTGACATCCGAATTTGATAATTTTAGTATGGTTGAACTCGTATCGGAATAGGTGATCAGATTTCATAAAAATTATGTCGGGTTCCGAGAGGCGGGCCCCGCATTGACTTTTGTTAACTTTTTGGAATAAAATTTTAAGTCGACGTATTATTATCCGAAATTATTTCTGATGAATGTTAATAAAGTTATGCAATTAATTTGGATAGATTTGAGCGGCCCGGAGGTCAATTCAAGCAAGAAAGTGATTTTGGAATATCGGCATAACTTCAAAAAGGTAAGTGTCTTGCTTAACCTCGAGTGGGGGAATTACCCCTTAGGCATTGAGTCTTATGTGCCATTTGTGCAATGTGAAAGCCGTGTACGCGAGGTGACGAGTAATACTCGGGCTTATATGTGAAAAATTCATTGAGTTAAAGTCTTGGGCAAATTGTGTAGTAATTTGGATAATTGTTAGTATTTATTAAATTATTTATTTGCCATGCCTAAATCCTTGTTGTGGAATTTATTTTTATATGAAAATTTGATGTGGTTGTTACATGAAAATTTATGTAATTTTGTGAGTATTGTTGGTTTGATATTTCTTGGAATTTAATTTCAATATGAATCTTCCCTCTGCAAATAATTAATTAAATAAGTTTAAGAAGAGGTGTTTATATAATTATTAAAAAAATTTGAATTTAGTGAAGATTTTGCTTTATGTTGAGTAATTTCTATCTCTAATGATTGTTTTTGGGTATTGTACACATCGTGTGGAGCTTTTGGCTATTTTTTGTGAAATTAATTTATTTGGTTGTAGATTTGGAACTTGGTTGTGGCCATTGGAAAAATTGTGATATGAATTGATTTTGTTATGTTGCCGTGATAATTTTCCATGTGAATTGTTGTGTTGTGTTAATTATTATTTTGAGGATATAAGGGTGGCATTTTACCGTTGATATTATGTGGGTATAAGGGTGGCATTTCACTGTTGTTGTATTTGTTAGAATATTGTCTGGGCGGAGCGATAATGATGGTTATTGATATTATCTGGGCGGAGCGATAAGGGTGGTTATAGGAGTGATAAGGGTAGCAATAAGAGCGATAAGGGTGGCTATTGTCAGGGACGATATGTGATGATATGGGGTTGTGATGTTGATGACTTTCATGTGATGTTGTGATTTTTTTGTGTTTATTTTTATACCTTATGCAATTTATCTTGTTGTTGGTAAATTGATAACAATTTGATTTATGTTGAGATTGAGAGCTTGTGGCTATTGCCAGGCAAATATTAAAATAAAATGTAGGCACGAGGTGTCGTGAGTAAATAATGAGGATATTTGGCACGTGAATTGTCCGTGCAGTTATGATATAAAATGTGGGCACGAGGTGATGTGATGAAATGATAATGATATTTGGCACGTGAATTGTCCGTGCAGTTGTGATATGAAATGTGAGCACGAGGTACTATGATAAAATGATAATGATATTTGGCACGTGAATTGTCCGTACAGTTATGATATGAAATGATGGCACGAGGTACCGAAAAAATATGATGATTTAATTATGGGCACGAGGAGCCGTGAAAATATGAAAAATGGGTTGAGACCCGTATTTACGAAAAATATAAAAACAGGTTGAGACCCGTATTTTTATGATTTTGAAATGAGGTGTCACATGGTGACTCTTTAATCGAAAGAAATATATTCAAAATATTTATTTGAAAGGATTTTTATTCAAGAAGAATTATATGAAAGAATTGTATTTGAAAGATATTTATTCGACGAAATTATATTTGAAAAAGAGTTTTATTCGTAAGAATTATATGTGAAGGATATTTAATTGAAGAACTTGATTTAATTGGATGTAATTATATTTATTAATTATTGAGCGATATTAAATGGTAATTTTATTATCTTACTGTGCATATCATTGGTTGTTTTATGTTGCCTTGATGTTATTTGTTTTCTATTATTTTGTATATTATAATGCACAGGTTATTAAACTAGTGAGTGTCTTGATTGTACCTCGTCTCTACTCCATTGAGGTTAGTCTTGATACTTACTGGGTACCGACCGTGGTGTACTCATACTATACTTCTGTACATTTTTGTGCAGAGCCAGGTATTTGAGATATCGGGCTTGAGCAGAGCTAAAGCAGGATCGTAAGGATTCAAGGTAGAGCTGCTTGGTCGTCGCAGTCCCTTGGAGTTTTTTTATTTTATTGTACTGTTAATTTTTAATCAAACAGTATTATATATTCGGTCCTCGTGATCATTCCATGTATTCAGTTAGAGTTCGTGACTCAGTACTACCAGTCTTGGGAAGGTTGTATATTTATATTTGTTCCGCTGTAAGTTTTGATTACTTAAAAAAAATGTCTTCAAAATGTAATTAAAATCGGCTTACCTAGTCTTAGAGACTAGGTGTCATCACGACGCATGTGGTGGGATTTTGGGTCCTGACACTTAAGGTCCTGAAACTTGCCCAGAAACTCCTCTACTGTCCCCGTCTGTTGGAGTTTGTTAAACTCCTCTACCACATCCTCCATCAGATTTCCTCCAAATCCAATACATAATTCTTCCTTAAATTCATTCCAAGTTACTACTCCGTTGCTCAAAGTCAAGGAATTATACCATACTTCAGGTAGACCATTCAAATAAAGTGCAGCAGCCTCAATTTTCAAGTTATCGGCAGTTTTATACAATTTGAAATACTTCTCACATTTTCGAAGTCATACCTTTGGTTCTTTGCCTTCAAAACTGGGTAATTCCCACTTGGGAGAAGAATAACTGACGCTAATGTCTTTATACTCCCGACCATGCCTCCCATATGTGAAATGTCTAAAATGACTAATTTATTTAAATCTCAAAATCATGAACATGATCCCTACATTATCAATGCCTACTGGGCAACTCTATGCCTCATGTGTCGAATCAATGATGGCATTACAATGATTAACCATGTGAGCACTATTGATAGTAACCTTCATGTCTCTTAGGATATAACCTCCTGAAATGCCGTGCTAGGCACATTGATGGATTCTTGAATAATTCCAGCCCAATCTCAAACCTCGTTGTTCCTATTTTTAGTAAACCTATGGGGGTTAAAGGTTCAAACATGTCAAAGAAGAAGCATCATTCAGTGATCAAATATATTGGATAGAAACTTTTAAGGTCAACCTAGCCTATCTGTTGAGCCTTGCTTCATGTGCTGGCAGAGGGAGCAAGCCATCGCCCAAATCTGGGCCCCTTGCTGGTGGTCTTTCCAACGTAGTCAAACGATCCAAAATCTGCTCTAAGGTGCCTTGAATGCCAAGCTGCGTCTGTTGTAAGGTTTGTTGCCCAGCAATGAGCTCAACTAATGCCTCCTCGTGGTGAGTGATCTTCGCGTCCATGGTCTGCATCCTCGTACCTTCAACCATTAACGATTCACAGGTCGTAGTTATGAAGGCTCTGATACCAAATGTCAGGAACTGACTTGTAATTTGAATTTCTCAATCGAACAATAAAAGAGAATGAGTTTTTTGGGATAATTTTCTGTAAATTTCATTAATTGAAATGCGATTACAAAATGAACTAACTAATTAACTGGAATGAAGATGAGCTACAATGTTTCATTGCATGGCTAAGATCTATAGAATTGAAAAGGGAATTGTTGTTAGAAGAGAAGAGAGGAGTGAAGAAGAAGAAGAAAAAGAAAAGAGAGAAAGAAGGGAATTTGGATTTCAGGTATGTGCTCCTCCCCCACATTCTGTTAGCTTATATAACAGAATTGCTGAGTTGGCCCTGCTGAGCTGGCACAATCTCCACCCTCGAAGCTCATTAATCCACATTCAATCTAGGTCGTTCATTTTCAATTGCTAAATCTTCAGCTTCTTTCCTCACAACCCCCCATCGATCCTTGACAACCACAATACTAATTTGGCCTAATTATTCAGCTCAATAGAGGGATCATAACAGGTTGGGGAAGAAGACGAAATTGGGGGGGGGGGGGGAGAAAACGCTGGGGTTTGGGGTTGGGGAAGAAGACATGGGTTATATTCTTCTTTTTTTTAATATAAAAAGGAAATAGTTAAAAAAAAAAGGAAAATTAGTAAAAAAAAATTAATTTCAGATGAATTTTATAGTTTTCACGTACCTCTTTTACGTGATACACGCGTGTGACACATGGCAAAAGAGATGTGTAATTGACACACTTTTAAAAGTTTTGGTGTATAATACTATTCCCGTATTTAACAAGTGTATAAGAGGAATTTGAGTACAAGATGAATGGGTAAAGTATGTATTTTGCTTTTAACTGAAGAAAAGATGATCACAAAAAGAAACAAAAACATGCATAAAAAAATAAATGTTTTATTTTTTTATAATTAAACTTTTTATTAATACAAAATTGCAGTTTTCCCAACAAGCAGCCCCTAAGAAAATGAATAAAGCTCACCTCCTAGGGAGGGTCTCCTTCATTAACTTAGAGATGAGATTGAGATTACAAGAAACCTCACCACTTATCAGCACAAAAAACTAATAAACTAAAACAAAAGAGATTGGATTAGACTCCTAATTCTTCCGGAAGCTCTAGCATTAATTACATACGCAAGTAATTCTTTGCCAATTAATTTCCTCCACTCGATTGATGCTTTTCTCCCCCATATAGCACGAGTCACCTCTGTGTAAATCATTTTGAACATCTGGGCTACCTGTGTTTTCCCTTTAGCATTCTTGAATATTAAAAAAAAAAAAAAAAATCAAAACCTTTCAAAAGGTCAAAATTTTGGAGATATCTAGTTTATAAGCGGAGGCGGACCTATGTTGTGGGTTGAGGGGTCACGGGACCCCGATAGTCTCGGCAAAAATACTGTATATATATGTTATATATATTTGTCCATATATATGGGACCCAATAAATCTTTGAGTTGTGTCCCCAAACAGAGAAAGGCCGATGGAGAAGTGGTTGTGTTGGGCAATTAAATTCGCTCCTTGGCTGGATGACGAGGGTTCAAAACCCTACTTCAGCCTTTTCTCCTTTTTGTTTTAGTTCTTGGAATATAACAGTTTTTATACTTAATAGTTAATACTCTGCAAATTGCTTTATTTTTAACTTTTATCTTCTTTTTGAATTCAACTATAGCGTAGTACTAATATACATAATAGTCAACTTAATTAGTTTTATTCTTTTTCAAATCTCTACCTTAAAATTAAAAGCCTCAAATTGCAACATATCGCTCCACAAATAGAAAAATTAGAATTCTTCTACAACTGCCTTCTTCAACAATCACTTTGACTCTGACTCGGCAATGGCAACTGAGAGTTTGAAACCCTTGTTCAGTTATTTGACTATTAACATACCCATAATCTTGATTTCTTTACTAAATTTTGATAATTTAAAGTTGGGACGCCCTTTTGATCATTAGCCTCTTTTTCATTTATTAAAATACTAATCATACTTAATCAAACACCTTCCCTTCCCATAGTATCCATTTTGCGAAGAAATCTCTCTTTGTTCAGTGCTTTCTTTTTCTTTAGAACTTCTTTTTGTTTATATTTGAATGGTAAGTCATCATAATATTAAGTTTTCAAAGAATTGCACACCGAATTTTATCGCTAGTGATTAACATATTGTGGTGCACCTGTCTTGCTCTAATCCTGGGTCCGCCTCTATTTATAAGTGTTCTCCATTAACTTTTAATTTATAGCTTAGAGGTACATTTCTTATTTTTCAGTCGCCTTATGGGGGATCTATACATGGTCATGATAATACGAATTACGATATTACCACTAACACGTTATCTAACTCTTAATAATAGTTACAATCAATATTTTATAAATTAAAAAATTAAAGATCTATGGGGCTTATACCCCAATATGTCTCAACGACGGCATCAAGTAAAACGTTCTGGCTTCTCACTTTTTAAAACACGAATTATAATTTACAAGTTCATAAATATATATTTTAATAGTGGATGATTCAAGAAATTGGTGTACATATTAGGTCGGATAAAGAAGATGTAAAACGAAAGACAGATTATAATGATGGAACAAAACGAATAAACAATACGAAAAGATAAAGAAGACGAATATATTCATTCAAATTTGACCAAATACCCGGTTTGTGTTACCTTTATATGGTTAAAATTGGGCTCATCCAATTTTACTATTTGACCGAGACCGGGAGGTTGCATCGAAGGACGGCCTCGTAACGGAACAGACTAAATCACGAGGATAAGGTACCGAGTTCAGAATCGAGGTACCTGTCGAGATCGAGGCTAGTAGCGAGCGAAGCCAAATGAGACAGACATCGAGCAAGATCGAAGAGTCGAGGATCATGGCGTAAATCTCGAAACGGATCAAATCAGAAACGGTTAATTAGCTAATCATGGGATTTTCTTTTGTAATTAGAATTATACCATAAGTAAAATTCCTCTACTATTTAAAGAGAGGTTCTAATCATTTGTGAGACAGATTGTTCACAGATATCAAATTAATATAATTCTCCTTCTCGTTTATACTATTGTTCATTAACTTGTTATATTTTAATTGTTCTTGCATCAACAAGTTCGAGGGTATCCAAACTCGAGGGTTGAGTTCCATTCTAACACTAGTTTGATTTACTTTATAGTTCATTTCTGTTATTAATCTTCATATTTATCAATTAGTATTAAGTAAAATTACGTGTCCTTAGAACCACATTATAAGTTTAATTGTTATCCAACTTTAAGAATAAATAGTTTGGCGCCCACCGTGGGGCCAAGAATAATAGTGGTTGCTTAATACTGATTCCGATAAATACACTGCTTTACATTTGTTCTCATAAGAATCTTTATTTTCAGGATAAACATGTCAAACTCACAAGCAGTGCCTGCACATGGTGACAACGGCCTCGGATTTCACAGAGAAAATGACAATATAGCCGCCCCAGGGATCGAGGCGCCTCAGGCTGACCTAGAGGGAGCACCAATTGCAAATCCTGTTGATGTCAGTTCACAGTCGCCCTAAATGCAAATTTTGGGCGTTGATCCCGAAGGTAGCGTACGCAGGGAAGTTTGATCAGGTACTCGAGGTACGCAGGGCGGAGAAGATGGTGGAGTTAGCCTTCAATTGATATTCGAAATGTTAGAGGCTCAACAAGCCGCTATAGCACAACTATAAAATCAGCACTGAACACCGAGTAGGATCGAACCAAAAGTCGTCCACAGGACCGAGCCTGTGCCAGAAAGGTCGAACGCCAACGAATCGGGGACTGCCCCCGCCATCATGAAAATGCTCGAGGAGCTCAATAAATGGATTGAATCGAGAGAAAAGAAAATCGAGGCAAATGACAAGAAAGTAGAGACATACAACTCCCGGGTTAACTAAATACCGGGGGCACCGCCGATTCTAAAGGGTATGAATTCAAAGATATTCGTACAAAAGCCTTTCCCTCCAAACGTGGCTCCGAAACCCATTTCAAAGAAATTCTGAATGCCAAAAATTCCTAAGTACAATGGGACCACCGACCCTAATGAGCATGTCACTTCTTATACATGCGCAATAAAAGGGAATGACTTGGAAGACGATGAGATTGAATCTGTTCTACTAAAGAAATTTGGAGAAACTTTGTCAAAAAGAGCAATGATATGGTACCATAATTTGCCGCCTAATTCAATCGATTCCTTCGCCATGCTTGCAGACTCCTTCGAAAAGGCACATACCGGAGCAATAAAGGTTGCGACTAGGAAGTCGAACCTCTTCAAGGTGAAACAAAAAGACAACAAAATATTGAGGGAATTCGTATCTCGGTTCCAGATGGAACGCATGGAACTACCTCCGGTCACAGACGATTAGGTTGTTCAAGCCTTTACTCAAGGTTTGAAAGAATGAAGTTTGGCAGAATCACGACAGCTAAAGAAGAATTTAATTGAATATCCAGCGGTAACTTGGGCCGATGTACAACCAGTCAAAGATCAGGGTCGAGGATGATCAATTGGGGACCCCTTCTGGTTTCGTTTATCCAAACAGGACCATCGGCAAAACTCAAAGGGATATTGACAGAGAACCCCGGTCGAACAAAGATCGATATCAACCATACAATGCAGATCATAGAAACAACGGTCCAGGACACAATCCCATCCAAAATGATCGAAGGAATGATCGAGGACAGAGCTCTCGAGGGCTCATGAGCAAAAGTGGTTCGATAAATATGCTGATCCCATAGAAGCACCATGATTATCAGAATACAACTTCAGAATCGACATATCAGGTATTGTATCAGCCAATGGGAGAATCAAAGATACTAGATGGCCCAGACCCCTACAAACCGATCCATCCCAAAGAAACCCCAATCAAATATGAAAATACCATGGTACACATGGTCATAAAACCGAAGATGCAGACAATTAAGGGAGGAGTTGGCCCGTCAATTCAACGAGGGTCACCTTCGAGAATTCTTGAGCGACCGAGCTAAAAACCATTTCAGAGATAGGGAGGCAAACAGGAAAAACGAGTTGGAAGAACCATAGAACATGATTCACATGATCGTTGGTGGGGTCGATATTCCACAAGGGCCCGTGTTCAAATGCACTAAAGTATCAATCACCAGGGAAAAACGAACTCGAGATTATGTGCCAGAAGGCACTTTATCATTCCATGATGAGGAAACAGAAGGGATCTCACAACCCCACATAATTCTTTGGTAATCTCTATCCTTATGAATAAAATTCAGGTTAAACACGTTTTAATTGATCCAGGAAGCTCGGCCAATATTATTCGATCGAGGGTCGTGGAGTAGCTCGGCCTACAAGATCAGATTGTACCCGCAGCTCGAATTCTCAATGGCTTCAACATGGCGAGTGAAACAACTAAAGGTAAAATCATCCTACCAGTAAATGTAGATGGAACTATTCAAGGAACAAAATTCCATGTGATCGAGGGCGATATGAGATATAACGCACTGCTCGGAAGATCCTGGATTCACAACATGAGGGTTGTCCCCTCAACCCTTCACTAAATGCCGAAGTTCCTAACACCGGATGGAGTACAAACGGTGTACGGGGAACATCATGCTGCGAAAGAGATGTTCGCGGTCGACGAAGTAATACTGTTATCGGCGCTTTCATCAACTAAGGGATTGGAGTCCAAAGGAAAATAAGAAGCTAAATAGCAACCACAGCCACCAGCCTTGACTCAATCGGAGAAGCAGGGAACGGACGAGGATGATGACTACTGGACCCCTCGATCCTTCATAATCCTCGAGGATTCTGACGCTGCCAAATCGACAGTCGAAGAGCTAGAGCAAATCATATTGATCGAGCATCTACCCGATCGAAAGGTATACCTGGGTACGGGGTTAACCCCCGAGCTCAGGGAAAAACTCATTAAATTTCTTATCAATAATATGGATTGTTTTGCTTGGTCCCACCTAGATATGACAGGGATCCCGCCGGAGATCACTATACATCGACTGAGCTTAGACCCAAAATTTTGCCTGGTAAAACAAAAGAGAAGGCCCCAGTCCGAGGTAAAACATGCATTCATCAAGGACGAGGTAGCCAAACGTCTCAAAATAGGATCCATTCGGAAAGTAAAATATCCCGAATGGTTAGCAAACGTATTCGTAGTCCCTAAAAAGGGAAATAAACTTAGAATGTGCGTAGACTATAAAGATTTTAAACAAAGCAAGTCCTAAAGACTCTTTTCCTCTTCTGAATATCGATCTCATGATCGATGCCACGGCCGGCCACGAGATCCTTAGTTTTTTCGATGCCTACTCCGGGTACAATCAAATACAAATGGACCCGGATGATCAGGAAAAGACTTTGTTCATCACTAAGTACGGCACCTATTGTAATAATGTAATGCCGTTTGGACTAAAAAAATGTCGGTGCCACTTATCAACGCTTAGTAAATTGAAAGTTCGAAGAACAAATAGGAAAATCAATTGAGGTTTATATTGACGATATGCTAGTTAAGTCTCTGCGAGCAGAGGACCATTTGACACATTTGCAGGAGACCTTCGATATACTAAGGAAATACTACATGAAACTCAACCCGAAGAAATGTGCATTCAGGGTCGGCTCGGGCAAGTTCCTCGGCTTTATGGTATCAAATCGGGGGATCGAAATCAACCCCGATAAGATTAAGGCAATCGAAGACATCACAGTCGTGGACAATGTTAAGGCCGTACAAAGATTAACAGGGCGCATAGCCGCCCTAAGCCGATTCATCTCGAGATCTTCATATAGAAGTCACAGGTTCTTCTCACTACTCAAAAAGAAGAACAATTTTGCATGGACCCCGGAATGCCAACAAGCATTGGAAGAATTAAAGTGGTACCTCTCGAGCCCGCCACTGCTTCATAATCTAAAAGCGGACAAGCAACTCTACTTGTACTTAGCAGTCTCAGAAATTGCGATAAGTGGAGTCCTAGTTCGAGAAGAACAAGGTACGTAATTTCTTGTTTACTATGTTAGTCGAACTTTAGGTGAGGCCGAGACCCGGTACCCACACTTAGAAAAATTATCGCTTTCCCTAATAAGCGCCTCTAGGAAATTAAAACCATATTTTCAGTGTCACCCGATCTGTGTAGTGACTACTTATCCCCTTCGCAATATTTTGCATAAGCCCGAACATTCGGGCCGATTGTCCAAATGGGCCATCAAGATCAGTGGGTACGACATCGAGTATTGACCCCGAACGACCATCAAGTCTCAAATCTTAGCGGACTTTGTGGCCGGCTTTACACCAGCCCTCGTACCCGAGGTCGAAAAGGAACTATTATTAAAGTTAGGTATATCATCGGGGGTGTGGACCCTCTTCACAGACGGCGCTTCGAACGTGAAGGGGTCCTGGCTAGGCATCGTTTTGAAGCCGCCCACGGGTAATACAATTAGACAAGCTATCAAAACTTCCAAGTTAACTAACAATGAGGCCGAGTATGAGGCCATGATTGCAGGTCTCGAGCTAGCTAAAGGTTTGGGAGCAGAGGTCATCGAGGCCAAATATGACTCCCTGCTTGTGGTAAACCAAGTTAAAAGAACCTTCAAGGTTCGAGAAGATCGAATGCAGAGGTACTTGGACAAAATATAGGTGACTCTACATCAGTTTAAAGAATAAACCTTACAACATGTGCCTTGAGAACAAAACAGCGAGGCTGATGCACTTGCAAATTTGGGGTCATTAGTCGAAGACAATGAGATTAGCTCGGGGAATGTCGTACAACTTTCAAGGTCAGTAATTGAAGAAGGCCATACCGAAATCAACTCTACAAGTCTGACCTAGGATTGAAGGAACAAATATATCGAGTACCTAAAGAATGGGAAGCTTTCATCGGATCCTAAGGAATTGAGGACTCTATATACGAAGGCCGCACGATTCACATTGCCCGAAGATGGAACACCATATAGAAGGATGTTCGATGGACTATTGGCAATATATTTGGGACCAGAAGATACCAACTACGTCCTACGAGAAATCCATGAGGGCACTTGCGGAAATTATTTCGGTGCTGAATCATTAGTTCACAAAGTCACTAGAGCAGGATACTATTGGGCCGATATAAACAAGGATACAAAAGAGTTTGTTTGAAAGTGCGACAAATGTCAAATGTATGCGCCGATGATTCACCAATCCGAAAAGCAACTCCACTCAATCTTATCCCCATGGCCATTCATGAAATGGGGAATTGATATCGTCAGCCCTCTACCATCGGCCCCATGTAAAGCTAAATTTATTTTGTTTATGACTGACTATTTTTTTAAGTGGGTTGAACCACAGGCTTTCGAGAAAATTAGAGAGAAAGAAATCATAGACTTTATCAGGGACTGCATTATATGCCGATTCGGGATGCCTACCGAGATCGTATGCGACAATGGAAAGCAATTCGTCGGTAACAAAGTGACAGTTTCTCGAAGGTCACAAAATAAAAAGGATCATGTCGACACCATATCATCCTAGTGGGAACAGACAGACCGAATCGACAAACAAGACCGTCATTCAAAATCTAAAGAAAAGATTGAACGACACTAAGAAAATGGAGAGAAATATTGCCTGAAGTCCTTTGGGCATATCGAACAACGTCAAAATCCAGTACGGGGGCAATACCATTCTCTTTAGTATATGACGTCGAAGCTCTGATCCCGGTTGAAGTCCGAGGACCTAGCGTCAGGTTTCGATATGCAACAGAAGAGTCAAATCACGAGGCTATGAGTACAAGCCTTGAATTGCTAGATGAAAAATGGAAAACCGTCCTCGTTCGAATAGTCGCACAGAAACAACGGATGGAAAGGTACTACAATCGAACAGCCAATTTTCGACACATTAAAATCGGGGACTTGGTTCTGAGGAAGGTCACCCTCAATACTCGAGACCCAAATGTAGAAAAACTTGGCCCAAACTGGGAGGGATCATATCAGGTCCTCGATATCATCGGAAAGGGACCCTACAAACTTGGCACGATGAACGGCGAACAATTACCAATCAATTGGAACATTGCACTCCTCAAACGATATTACTGCTAAGGTATGACCTTCTCCATTTTCGTTTATATTTTATACTAACCATTTGCAGGCGTTTAGTCGAAGACACCAAAGGATTCTTCAAACACAAAGTCCTTAGGTCTGAAAGCACGCGCTGCACTCTTTTTCCCTTAGACCAGTTTTTGTCCCAAATGGGTTTTTCCGGCGAGGTTTTTAATGAGGCAACCATTGTTCGTGCTAACTTACAGCAATTCAACAGTATCCGAGGCTCCTTTACAATCAACCTCTAATACTGGGGGCATCAACCTCGGATAGTTACAAGGAAAATACTTCGTGTCGACAGGGTCTCGATAGGTAAAGGACCAAACGGTCAAATGAACTGTGTCCATGCAGATTACTCGAGCCCTAATGGCAAAACATGTACATATGTATAATCTATTGAAAGAAGTATTTTTCCTTACCAGATGTTCCATGCCTTAGAGAAATTTGTACTTTATAATTTCATACTTATGATCTATTGTAGAAACTGGCTTAAGGGTCGATCACAACTGAAGTTCAAACAATTTACTTTATACTCGGGGACTGCCATCCAAAAAATCAACATGATCAAATTACTAAACCTCAAAATCGTAAGACCTTAAAAAATAATCCTCGGTTTTATAGGCCACGACCACCCCACTCGGGGACTGACACTTCGAACAAGTTCTAAGTAGAGCAGGGATACAAGCCTAAGAGGCGAATCCCAAACTAAAGGCTGCAACCAAATTAACACGGTTCGGAGACTTCCGAATTCCGTTATAAAACAGGCCTTCAAATATTCTCATAAACCGGTTAAAAAAGGCAACCCTCGGCTGAATTACTAAGGGTCTCGATAATATCGACCCTCGAAAAACCCTCTGGGGTATCGAATTATTCGAACTCCCAGACAATTTTATGCTAAGGCATAACAAAGCAAAGGATTTCGATAACACCAATCCTCGAAAAACCTAATGGGTACAAATTTATCTCGTGCTAAGGCATGACAAATTTTTATGATTAATTTTTCAAGCCGAAAAATGGGAAAAGCTATTCTTTTGAGGCCATATTGGCCTAATTCAAGAGCCAAAGGGCCATTTTATTTTTTGAGTTTGTGAAATCGTCCTTACTCAACTAAAATCTAAAGGTCACTCTACTTCAAGTTCGAGCAAGTACTCACTCGATTTTAAAGACTACACTGGTCCGACTTCGGTCTAGTTGCCTAAAGTCCCAAACTTGTGAGCGAAATATCCATAAGGCATGAAGGCATGAATGAAATAGAATTATCATGAGGCCGAAATAGAATAAAGACAAGTCAAAGAGAAAAAATATCTTTTATATATATACGAAAATATTTACAAGGACCGATCAGGGTCTCGCACAAAAAATCAAAAAAGAAAAAGCCTAAGATTCCTAATTTTCCTCACGGGCAGCTTCATCTCCATCGAGGTCCTCCCCATTCTCGGACCCGCTCTTGCTGCCATCATCATCATCATCATCGGAAGAGACCAGCGCTCTAGCATCAGCTTCATGCTCTTTAGCCTTTATTATCTAGTCAGTAAGATCGAAACCTCGAGCATGGATCTCCTCGAGGGTTTCCCTCCGAGATTGGCATTTGGCGAGTTCAGTAATCCAATATGCTCGAGTTTGAGCGGTCTCGGATGCCTCTTTCGCTTGGACTTGAGCGGCTTCAGCATCGGCCCGGTAGACGGCCACGGTCGCCTCTACCTCAGCCTTTGCCTTTTCGGCTTCAGATTTGGCCTTTGCAAGTTCGAAAGCCAACCGAGCCTCAAGCTCCTCTATTTTCTTTGCCTGAGCTAAGCTCTTCTCCTTCATGCCTCGAAGTTGACTTTCGACCGATGACAACTGGGCTCGAGCAACCTCTTTTTCAGTAGCAAAGCGGTCCATACTTTCTTTCCACCCCAAGGTCTCCGCCTTCATCACGTTGACGTCCCCGCGGAACTGCTCGATCCTCTTGAACTTCTCCTGCAGCTGTGAGATTCAAATGTTAGCCACCGTTCTCGAATCGAGCCCATGAGCTTTTAAGATTTTCATTACCTGCTCGATCAGGTCGGTCTGATCTTGGTGAGCCTTGGCCAACTCGGCTCGGAAGTCCTTGATCTCCTCTTCTTTTTGCCCACTGAGAAGTTTAAGGGCATTTCTCTCCTCTGTGAGCCCTCAGAGGTCGGCCTCACATTGGTTCAGCTCTGCCCGGGACTTTGAAAATGCCTACTGATGGAGTGCCAAAGCCGTTATGGAAAAAAGAAAGGAAATTAGACAGGAAGAGAAAAAATAAACTAAGTATGATATCGACAAAGGGAGTTGAGACTCACCCAATTCAAGGCTTGTTGAGCCTCATCGAGGAGACTCGATGCTTCTCTCAGGTCGGTAGCATCCTCAACCCCGATAAAATAACCATGGAAGGGGTCCTCCCCTCGATGGGCCCCGTCTACTTCGGGAGTCCTGGTAGTTTGGGCCTCCCAAATTGCCTCCACAAAAAACGCAGGGAGAATCGGTGAGTCTCTAATATCTATTGCCCCAAGTGAGCCGCTTGGGGCGTTCTCGCTGCGAAGGGCCTCGGAGCCGGCCCCTTCAAACATACCTGTCTTTTGCTCATCTCGGAGGAAGGCATCTTTGATCTTCGACGACTCTAAGGCTTTGCCCGAGTCCTTTTCTAAGACCCCCTCGGCTCGAGGCGGAATCTCCTCAACCACTACCGACTCAGCAGCTTTTGGGGCCTCGGTGGTTTTCTTCACTTAGGCCACCAGTTCCGAGCCATCGTCTTCATCTTCTTCTTCTTCCTCCCTTAGCCATTGAATCACATCTGCAGGCAGGGCAACGGTGTCCTTCTTCGGCTTACGAACCAGATTCTTCTTAGGCTATGGATCCTCAGAGGTTGAGTTCCTTTTCCTCTTCTTTCCCTTCGCCGGCTTCGGAACCAGGGTTGAAGTCTCCTCCTACCAGACGGGGGCCTCATGACCGCATCCTTGCCCATGCCTGTACACGAGAAAATTGAATAAGTAGAAGAAGGGCATCTTAATCAAATCATCAAATACACAAAAATTGGGCTTACCATGATTCATGGCCTCCCATCGGTCCTTTGCTAAATCGTGTCGTGAGCGCTCGGCATATGTAGGGGTCGAGGTCAGGTTCCGAACCCAGCTCTCGAGGTTGGGAATCGCACGGGGCATCCAAGAGACCGCTACATCATGGAAAAAGAGATCAATGAGAATAGACAAAGGAACAAATAATATATGAAAGCTAACAGTGAGACGGTACTTACGATTCGTGTTCCATTTCTCAGGAAATGTCATCTTCTCGGCTGGGATTAGGTCGGAAGTCCTCACTCGAATGAACCGGCACATCCAGCCTCGATCCTTGTCCTAGTCTATGCTCGAGAACAACACTTTGGTATCCCGACGTTGGAATTTTATTAACGAGGCGGGGGCTATAATATCTGATAAGGTGATCGAGGGTGAAAGGGAGCCCCTCGACTTTGGTCACGAAGAATTGGATCAGAATAACAATTCGCCAAATGGAAGGATGAATTTGGCTTAGGATTATTTGATATTGACGGCAAAAATCAACGATGGCGGGGTCGAGGGGGCCCAGCATGAAAGGGTAAGTGTAAACTCTTAGAAACCCTTCCACATGGGTGGTGATGTCTTCTTCGGAGGTCGGGATCACCACCTATTTGCCCTCCCAGTTGCAGTCTTTCTTTACCTGCTTAAGGTATCCCTCAGATATCGAGCATATATACCTTGACATTGGCTCACATCGACCAGGAATCGACGAGGCTTTATCGGTCTTGAAATCGGAGTTTAGCGCGCACCCCCCAGGAATGCATTCCTCAAGACGGGGTTCCACCGGCGTTTTCCCGCCGGCCGGTTGAGAAGATGAAGCAGCTTCTTTTTGTGATACTGTTTTCGATGTTTTTGCCATTTTTGTGTAAGTTTGAAAAAGAGGAAGATACTAGGACTTGACGTTTGAGAAATGATTATCAGGAAAACCTGAAGATTTGTAGAAGGGAAGAACTTAAGAGATGTAAAATATATGGATATTAGAAGGAAGTGAAAGTAAAGTTTGAATAAATGAGAAAGGGGTCTATTTATTGGATTCACGGCAACGGTTCAAAGGCACTAGTGGCCGACCACCAACTGAAACTCATTAATAACTTGGGGAACTATATCGACGGGACGTTTCGGTCACTCCCGTCGCCTTCGATTTTCTACCACCAACTGAAACTCATTAATAACATGGAGAACTATATCGACGGGACGTTTCGGTCACTCCCGGCGCTTACGTCACGAGGATGATGTCATGACAGGTCGAGGTAGAAAATCGAAGGCTTAATTCATTTATTTTCATTTCACTCCAAAAAAATGAGGAAAATATCTGTATACGGTTAAAATAGGGCCCACCCAATTTTACTATTTGACCGAGACCGGGAGGTTGCATCGAACGATGGTCTCGTAACGGAACAGACTAAATCACGAGGATAAGGTACCGAGTTCAGAATCAAGGTATCTATCGAGATCAAGGCTAGTAGCGATCGAAGACTAGTAGCTATCGAAGCCAAATGAGACAGACATCGAGCAAGATCGAAGATAGCACAATAACAGAAAGGCGAGATATCCGTGACTGGTCGAGGATCATAGCGTAAATATCGGAACGGGTCATATCAGAAACGCTTAATTAGGTAATCATGGGATTTGTTTCTGTAATTAGAATTATACCATAAGTGGAATTCCTCTACTATTTAAAGGAGGGTTCTAATCATTTGTAAGACAAATTATTCACAGATATTAAAGCAATATAATTCTCCTTCTCGTTTATACTATTGTTCATCAGCTTGTTATATTGTAATTGTTCTTGCATCAACCAGTTCGAGGGTATCCAAACTCGAGGGTTGAGTTCTATTCTAATAGTAGTTTGCTTTACTTTATAGTTCATTTCTGTTATTAATCTTCATATTTATCAATAGGTATTAAGTGAAATCACGTGTCCTTAGAACCACATTATAAGTTTAATTGTTATCCAATTTTAAGGGTAAACATTACCATTGGAAGAAGTCGACAAGGCATTGAAGGTGGTTGGGCAATTGATTTCGTTCAGCTTCTTGCTTATCATGATACTTGATGTTTGGTTATAAATATATATTTTTAGCGTATTGCGTACATTACATTTTAATATTTGAATGATTAAATATCCGACGTCTGAGCTTAATTGTGTCATTTTATGTGTAAGATTGTTGAAGGATGAAAACGCATGAAGGTTGCACATATGGATGTCAAAGATACACAAAAAGAGCACGAAAAGGCAAAAATAAAAAATTGGACTAGGCTCCAGACTAGGCGACGCCTGGTCCTGGACGAGATTAACTGGGCGTTGCCCACTTTGCAGCGCGCCTCACACCAGGCCTCGCGAGCTCTGTGGCCTGGTCCCTTTCCTAGTCCGTGCATTAAATGTTTTTTATTTGGATTGAGGCTTGGGGACTCCGATCTTAACCTATAAATACCCCCTAAACGTGATTAGTAAGGGGTTTGGTCAATTTTGGAGGCAAGAAAAGGCAAAGAAACACAAACGGAGCACGAGATTCATCATTCTTCCATCTTCCATCTAGTATTCATAGATTTTATGTTTAAAATATTATTTTGATTATTGTCGTGAACATGAGTGCCTAAGAACCTCATTATTCTAGGGTTATGGGTTGTTATTGACTATTGTTGTGTGACGGTTGATAGTATTACTTGATTTTAACATATTAAATTTTTTATTCAATCGTACACTTAATTATTCTATTGTGTAGCTAACAATAGAGTAATATCTACAAATTTATAGGTGAACTTGAAAGTGAAAACTATAGATTGCATATAAGATTGAATAGAGTAAGTTCTTGAATTCGAGCATCGGAGAATAGATTCACGATTAAGATAGACATGTTCTAGTTGCCTTACTTGATTATTTTTGCAGGAAATACACATGCGTTCTTGTTAATTCTGACTCTATAGACATATAGTCTTAGGTTGGCTTGAATAGGCGAGCGAAGCGTTGAAAGAACTTCACGAGCAAAATAAACCCTGCTAATCAACAAATTAGATAAATCAAGTGACTAAATCAATTGGCAGAAGGCAATAGGAGAAACATTAATCCCATAACCCTGGAATATTCCAATCTCATTGAATTTTTTCTAAGTGTTTGTTTGCCCTACTTGTGATCTTATTTTCTTATTAGTTTCGTAGTAATTTTGTTAATAACCACTTGAGCAATCATCTTCTTCACAACCACTTGAGCAATAAATTTATAGATAGTTTAGATAGGACAATAGTTGATCATAAATCTTCGTGGGTTTGACATCCAATTTCTAGTCACTTTATTACTTAACGACCGCGTATACTTGTGTGTGCGTGTGGCCGCAACAATGCTTCTCCACTTTCTGTATGGTTGAATATTTTGGTGATTTCTTGGACCATGTTTTGGGTCTGCTGGGAAAACTGAGCCTACTTCGTGAAAATCCACATCAATTAGCATAGTGAATTTGAATACTAGATGCTTCCAACCCTAAAGTTGAGGGTTTGAGTCACCAAGGAACAAAGTGGGGAGCTCGGGAAGGGTAAAAATATGAATGTCTAAGAAACAAAAAGAAAAATCGATGCATGTATAAAACAATAATTTGTTTATTTATTCTTGTTATTTTTTGGAGCAATAGAGCAAGTGCTATGGAATATGACTCACAAGTTACGACTATCAAAAGTGCTACTGGAGATATGATTGTTGTGATAGTCTAGTGGTCAAGAAACACAATTTCAAATAAAAAATTTTGAGTTCAAATATCTGACTTTACTGTTGTTCAATTAAGTACTTTTCACTTAATGTTGAAATTCTTTTTGCAACCTATAGGCCATATTTCCGTTTTTTCTCCTATGCGCTTTTTCTTTCTTCTTTTAGTTTCTTGATTAGTAATTTTGGTTTGCTTGACCTAAGTTTTGTTTTTCTATTAAAGATGTTTGAAACAACTCAGTAAGAGCAAGGTAAAGTGAGAAAAGTTTGCACAAAACTAATGAAGGTAAGATATGTGTTTTTCTATATAAAGTTTTATCGTTTAATGCCATGCCAAGTGATTCTTGTTTTGGGACAGCCTATGCCAATTTCAACATGGACTTCTGCCCTCGAAAATGCACCAACTAAACAGCAGAGGACGATGTTGGATGAAAGTTGTTAGGTTTCGAATTTAAATTGTGCAGGTCAACTAAAGCTATCAGAGCAAGTCTCACAATCAGAGGAAAACATTTGCTTAACAGCAAAGTGAGTAATGATCATGGGAAAGAACACTGTTATTGGAGCACTAATTTTTTTGATAAGGTAAAGTTTTATTGATAAAAGTACCAAGATGGTACAGAAAATTACATAAAAGAACCCGACAACATCTACTGAAAACTCTAATTACATCTTTCCTTGCAATTCCAAAAAATTCCATATACTGATTCATGTTTTCTAATAGACACCTCTTACACCTAAAAAATAAGTTATGTAGACAAGAGTTTTTGATGGTAGAAATCTGATTTCTTTTATTTTCAAAACAAACATTGTTCCTCTCACTCCAGATAGTCCAAAATATGCATAATGGGATAATTTTCCAAATCTGCCTCATTTCCTTTCTTATCTTCTGTCCTTGCCAGCTAGCCAGTAGATTTCTAGTGCTTGAGGGCATAATCCAAGTAATTCCACAGCGATTCAAGAATAGCTCCCAACATTGCTTTGCAATTTTTCAATGAATGAACAGATGGTTGACTGATTCCAGACCTTCTTCACACATATAGCACTTATTCCTCAAATTGAAACCTCTTTTTCTGCAGTTTGTCTTGAGTTAAGCAGGCCTCTCTGATAACTAACCACCCAAAGCAGGCTACTTTAACAGGTGCCTTTTTACTACATAGCATTTTTCATGGCCAATTAGATACATAATTGTCTGCCATTTTTGACAGAATGATTGATATATGCGCTTGTTGTCCAAACCATGGGTCCAGTGGCGGACGCGCGTGGCGGCAAGCGGGTTTAACTGAACCCGCTTCATCAAAAAATAATACTGTGTATATGTATAAATTAGGATTACAGTTGACAATTACTATTTTATGACTAAAGTTATATACTTCTAAGATTGAACCCGCTTGTACAAAATCCTGGGTCCGCCACTGATTGCGTCCTCCGTATTTTCCTCTATCACCACTATATCCATTAACTGAAATAATTGATAAACTTTTTCCATCTCCCAATCATTAAAACCTCTTCTGGAATTTAGCTGCCAGCCATTGGAAGAATATTGCTCAGCAACACTTCCTTCTTTATTAAGAGAGCAGTTGTATAAGGACGAAAATCTTTCTTTAAAGCTCACATCCCCCACCCATACTTCAGTCCAGAATCTGAATCTGACTTTTGCTCCATTCCCCAACGTCAATTTAGTATGTTGCTGAAATCCAGTCCACAGTTTATCTATACTGCTCCAGATGCTCCCTGACAATTGGAGGGCTCCACACTTCCTTCTTCTCATACTTGGCATTTATAATATTCTTCCAGATGCTCTCTTTTCCATTATTATATCTCCATAATCATTTATAAAGTAAGCTTTTATTACGGAATCTCAAGTTTCTAACTCCCGGTACACCTCCTTTCTTAACAGTCATCACCTTTTGCCATTTGACCAGATGTAGCTTCTTTTTTATGTTATAAATCTGTATTGCTGTAATAAACAATTAAACCATTAAACTTTCAGAAATATATAAACAAAACTGAAAATTAGTAATACTTGTTTAACGAAATAAATTCTGGAAAAAACAGTATAGGAATAAATCGAGCCCACTGAATACACAGTGTGTCCTTAAGGAAATTATTCCCCTCAAGTACCCGAGGTGCTGGAATATATCCTCCCAGGATAGAACGATTTAACTCACCGGAGTGTTGGTACCAAAAATGCCGATGAACAGCGAGTCACTCGAAGGCTGTAAAACACACTGAAATTTTTGTGCAGAAGAAGAAGAAGAAGATCAGAAAATTTTGTAAGGAAAGATTCTGGGATTCAAAGTAATATTTATAGAGTTGCTGGCATTGTTTCTGAAAAGGTTTGCTACCTTTCAGAAACAGTCATGGCTGTTGAAACAAGTTGTTTGAAATATTGCGGGAAAATGGATTTAAAATAATTCGGGAAATAAAACGGGCCTGACCGGACCGGGTCGCGAGTCATGGATTATTCCGGATTGAATTTTTCGTTAATTATTTAATTAATTAATTAAATAATTGAAAGAAATTTTGTCCAAAAAGATTAATCAATCAATCTTTGACCAAATCCGAATCCGAATCCGAATCCGAAGCCGGAGCCGAGCCGAACGAGCGACGACAACGACGGCGTGAGACTTGCCTTCTTCTTAACTCTTTAAGAACTAGAAGAAGAGCAATTATATATATACCCATCGAAAGCCTTTTCTTCCTTTAATATGGGACAATGTCCCTTTGCCAAAGAGGAAAACTCAAATATTTCATTTTCCCTCCATTTCTCATTCACCTTCTTTAAGCTACACAAGCTTAAAATCCCAACAATCCCCCACATGAATGGGGAATGGCTATAAAATAAAGGAATGCACGGACGCGTGTGTGTTTTACATGCAAGAATTAATTGCATCTGGATAAGTAAGTTTCCCTTTGAACTTTCCGTAGTGAACTTATATCGGATATACTCGGTCAATCGGTAGATTTGATATCTTTGAATCGTCGAGCTTTGCTGTATACGTAGACAATATAAGTTACACAATCAATCCTTAACCATCTATGGTTCTCACGGTTGTGTTCGTTTCAGCCATGAACACCGCCCGGTTTCATGAGTGCTTAGAGAATGGGCATTTACTTTCATTCCCCTTGAAGTGACTTATACTTCACACTCACATAGGTGATTTCTAAACGTGTAATCCTATAGACACACTATCTGGTCATATCCTGCTAGACTTAGCAAATCATTAAATAACCTTTAAGCTTTGTTGACTCATCAAAAAAGCCTTAATGCTTTACCTCGATTTGTGAACATTGTCTTCATCACGAGAATGAGTTAAGTTATTTGACAATGTTGAACCGTCATTCATAACTTTGTTTGATCTCTTTGAACCTAGCTCATGGGATCTCCAGTTTGCTAGGTAGAGTTACCGCCATGATGACTTGTCTTAGACCTTAACCTCATTCCCTTTGATGATCTTTCAACTGCCTCTCTAGATAGGCCTTTTGTAAGTGGATCTGACACGTTATCTCTTGACTTTACGTAGTCAATTGTGATAACACTACTAGAGAGTAGTTGTCTAATGGTATTGTGTCTCCGTCGTATATGACGAGATTTTCCGTTATACATAATGCTCCCTGCCCTGCCTATTGCCGCTTGACTATCACAATGTATACAAATAGGTGCCAAAGGTTTGGGCCAAAATGGAATATCTTTTAAGAAATTCCGAAGCCATTCAGCTTCTTCACCGGCCTTATCTAAAGCTATGAATTCAGATTCCATTGTAGAACGGGCGATGCACGTTTGTTTGGATGATTTCTAAGACACTGCTCCACCCTCAATTGTGAAAACATATCCACTCGTGGATTTAACTTCAGATGATCTAGTGATTCAATTTGCATCACTATATCCCTCGATCACAGAGGGATATTTGTTATAATGCAAAGCGTAATTTTTGGTATGTTTGAGATACCCCAAAACTCGTTTCATTGCCATCCAATGTATGTGATTGGGATTACTTGTAAACCGACTCAGTTTACTAATAGCACATGCTATATCTGGTCGCGTACAATTCATGATATACATCAAACTTCCCAATACTCTTGCATAGTCCAGTTGTGAGTCACTTTCACCTTCATTCTTTTGAAGTGCATAACTCACGTCAATTGGAGTCTTGGCAATTTTGAAATCCAAATACTTGAACTTGTCAAGTACCTTTTCAATGTAGTGAGACTGTGATAATGCTAGACCTTGTAGAGTCTTGTGAATTCTGATTCCTAAGATCACATCAGCAACTCCTAAGTCTTTCATATCGAATTTGCTAGCCAACATGCGCTTAGTAGCATTTATATCTGCCATGTTTTTGCTCATTATCAACATGTCATCAACATATAAACAAACAATGATTTCATGACCTGGAGTATTTTTAATGTAAATGCATTTGTCGCACTCATTGATTTTAAACCCACTTGCCAATATTGTTTGGTCAAATTTGGCATGCCATTGTTTGGGTGCTTGTTTAAGTCCATAAAGCGACTTAACAAGTTTGCACACTTTCTTTTTTTTTACCAGGAACCACAAAACCCTCAGGTTTTTCCATGTAAATCTCTTCCTCTAATTCTCCATTAATTAATTAAATAATTAAAAGAAATTTTGTCCAAAAAGATTAATCAATCAATCTTTGACCAAATCCGAATCCGAAGCCGAAGCCGAAGCCGAAGCTGAAGCCGAGCGAGCGACGACGACGGCGCGAGGCTTGCCTTCTTCTTAACTCTTTAAGAGCTAGAAGAAGAGCAATTATATATATACCCATCAAAAGCCTTTTCTTCCTCCAATATGGGAAAATGTCCCTTTGCCAAAGAGGGAAACTCAAATATTTCATTTTTCCTCCATTTCTCATTCATCTTCTTTAAGCTACACAAGCTTAAAATTTCAATATTTTCTGCACTACCTTCCCACAGAAAATTGCTCCTTATAGTATTCAGTTTCTTCTCCACACCTATAGGTATATGAAATAAAGACATCAAATAAGTAGGAATTCCATCCAATACACTACTAATCAATGTGAGTCTGCCTCCAAGGGATAAGTATTGCTTTTTCTGTGGAGTCAACTTTTTGCAACATCTATCAACTACCCCCTGCCAGATCCTTTGATCGTTTTTCCTAGCACCCAATGGAAGCCCCAAATAAGTTATTGGTAACTGCTCCACTTGACAGCCTATTAACTCTGCAAGATCATCTATACAATGTTCTGCATTAATGCTAAACATGCTACACTTTGCCGAATTCACCTTCAAACATGTTACTGGTTCAAAGACTAGTAGGACCCCTCTGAGATAAAGGACTTGTTCTTCTTTGGCTTCGCAAATCAGTAAGGTATCGTCTTAACTCCCTCCATAGAATGTCGTGACGACACATAGAATCTAATACTAGATAAGCCTAACAATATGCGGAAAACATTAAATAAAACTTAGATTCTTAAAACTCCAACAAGTTTCACAAATAAAATCCATAAACACAATGCGTACAACTCCCCAAAACCTGATGAAATATAAGTCACAAGCTCTAGATATAGTGCGGGACAACCCTATACATCACTGTCTATAAAAGTATAAAGAAATAAGGAAGAACGGGATAAGAAGAGGACTCCGAGGCGTGCGGACGCGGGCAGGTGTACCTTGAAGTCTCCAATAGCAAGCTCAGCGCGCTAGTGCTGGGACTGATAAGATGTACATGGATCTGCACAAAAATATGTATAGAAGCATAGTATGAGTACACCACAACGGTACCCAGTAAGTGCCAAGCCTAACCTCGGTAGAGTAGCGACGAGGTCAGGTCAAGGCCCCTACTAGAGATAATAAGAAAACAAGACAGCAAATATAATGATATAACGATAATGACAAAGGAAGTGAAACAATAAAGAATTTACGGAAAATCAACAACATAGAATCAAGGCAGTTAATATAACACGAAAGGAAAACAAGGATTTTACATGTTAAGGAAGCAACAACCAAACAAATACAGCAAATAGAGAAGATCAACAGGGGCCCTACCGAGGTACCGTCTCATAGTCCCAAATCATAAAATAACTCATAGTCTTTCCTTATATCACCACGGGAGCCTTTACATTTAGTTTTGAAATTCATTTTCCCAAAATAGCTTAGCCCACCTTATCACACCGCATGACTTCTAGTAGCTTCCCTATTAGCTACGCATATCAAGCCCACCTTATCTCACCGCATGTGTTTCAACACCCAAACCTTATACCACTGCATGCATATCAATAGTAACAACGATACGGTAGAAACCCCGTGCAAATAGTAACAACAGTACGGCAAAAACCCTGTACAAACAACAAAACAATCCTCCCAATAATAACACAAGTGCCAAAACATAACAACTCAGTAAAATGATATTTTACGACTTACACTTTGCCTTAATAGAAACCACGGCCTTTGCAACTCAACACCAAACTCAACAGCAAGATATTTCAATGATAGCAAATTTCAAGTAAAGAATCTCATAGTTAAATAATGAATACGGAATTAAGAAAGCACGTAATTCAACTAAACATGTAGTACAAGTTGCAAATAAGATATAAGACAAGTAGACATGTGAAATGGGACTAAACATGGTGACTATAACATGCTAAAATAACTCAATTAAAGCAGAAAAGGAAACTATACGTAGCTAAAACCGGAATCTCAACATTAGCCCGTGTACGCACTCGTCACCTTGCGTACACGACCTCCACATATCACAATTATCACAACCATATCAAAATCTAAGGGAAATTTCTTCCACACAAGGTTAGACAAGTCACTTTCCTCAAACCACGCTAAATGAATCAACTAGAAGGTCTTTCCCTCGATTTTCTAACTCTGAATGGCTCGAATCTAACCAAAATAATTTTATACTATAAATATAACTATAGGAAACTAATTTAAATAATAAAATTATGATTTTAGCAAAGAATTGAAAAATCGCTCCAAAAAGTCACCCTATGCCTGCTCCTCAGAACCCGACCAAAATTACTAAAACTGAACACCCATTCGATATCGAGTCCAACCATACAAGAATTATTCAAATCCGATCTCATTTTGCCTTTCAAAATCGAAAAAATTAGTCTAAGAACTTCTACACTTTTTTCCCAATTTTCCCCACTCAAATCCTTAATTACATGCTAATAATAATGATAGATTAGTATAATTTAACCATAATCGAGTCAAGAACTCTTACCCCAACAATTCCTCTGAAAATCTCTCGAAATTTCGCCTCTGAGATAATACATATTTTCAATAATTAGACAAAAAGGTGTTCATGTCTACAATACCAATTCATTTACCAATAGTTTCATCATTTCTAGAGTCTCAAATGGAACAAGTAATACAACCACAATATAATATAGTTTGACTTTTCCAGCACCAATACACAACCCACACTATGTCTACGGAGCCTCTAATAGATACAAAAGATTACTATGATAATGTCGGCAATAAGGCCCCGCCTATACCTCAAACACAATACACGAGGAACAAAAGATACAAGACCCTGAAATGAAGTGGGGCTCACCAAGTCAGCTAGGAAGAGGATGTACCACTATCACTTATCAATGTCTCCTGCTGTGGAACAACCTGCATCCATTGAAGATGCAGCGCCCCCGGCAAAAGGGACATAGTATATATGGAATAGTACTAGTATGAATGACAAAATATCCTCTCAATAGAATGATAAATAATGCAAACAAGAATATCATAATATCAATGGAAGCCTTAATCAACATCAAACCTCAATTTAGGATCAAGACAGTGTTCAAGTTGATTTCCATAATTTTTTGTTGGAGGTTCTTAGTACCGATATACCATTGTTCATAATACCGTTATTCACAATAACAATACCACCGTACTCTTAGAACGGAGTCCGATCATGACCCGATCGGCTAGGCTATCTCATCAGAGACATAAACCACAATCACTCTCAAAATCAATACCATCATCTTTAACACGGAGTCCGCTCACTACCCAATCGGCTAGGCTATCTCATTAGGGACATCGACCACAATCATAATTTCAATTATAATTTCCAGCACAATGACCACCATGTGTTCGGCATGGTGTCCGATCACGACCTGATCAGTTAGGATGTCTTATTCGAGACATCAACCTTTTTATATCAATCATCACATCTCATACTTCTTTCACATCTTTTCATTTCATTGGCACTAATGGCCATAATTATAAAATCATTCTTGGCACGTTGGCCGTATTTAGTATTTCATGCTCACCCTTTCACTTTATAACATCAATATCATCAACAACAATAATAACATTTCAAATCAAGGCATGTAGTACATATGTGAGAAATTAAAAATCTAAGGCACATAGAGATTCTTCAAAACATTTTCCATAATAGCCTTCGTTTGAACTTGACTTGAAGTCGAACATATTTAATGCACAGCCCATATTTTTAACACATCCTCAATTGATAACATAACATAAATAAAGCATTTGGAATACTTGTTGAACATATATCTTTCAACCCAATCTTATTCGGAATAGACAATTTCATAATGAATCACTCGGGACTTACATAAATTACATGAAAGTCGTGGGATTCAATTCTAAAAGAAGAGTTTAGCCAACATACCTCAATTGAGGTTCTTTAAACTCTAAAATGTTCTAGAATTCTTAGCAACTTCAATCTATTGTAGAAATATAACAAATTGAACCAAAATTAGGAAGAAGATCATGGTTCTAGCTCATTTGAGTATTTTATCAAACACTAGGTGTGCATTAAGGTTTCAAGGCCCTTTTATGGAGGATTCCTTCATCCCATAACCCATTCTTTACAATGTTTAGCTCAACAATCTTCCTACACTCTTTGATAACACGTGCATGTAAGATGGACAACTCCCATTCCCAAAATTATCTTGCTAATTACCCAATTCTAAAAAAAAATTGAAATTGAGGGTTAGGGTGTAGAATCTTACCTTTAGGATGAAGACCTAGTGAGTTTTCCTTGTTAATCTTCCAAGATTCAAGCAAGAATTGAAGAACAAATTGTTGAAGAACACTTTCTCACTCTAGGGCACTCTCTCACTCTAAAAGTGTCAGATTTTAGCTCAAAAATGTCCCAAAGCGTGTATTTAACGAAGTAGGGTCGGGTTTTAAAAACCCAAAAATGAAGCTCCGGAACAGGGTATGCCATCGCATATCCGACCGCAGAATGGATATGTGGTCCGCATATCGGCCGCACAATTTGGTGCCGAAAACTGAAAAAATCTGCCTGGGTCTGCGGTAGTTATGCGGCCCGCAGACTTGTCCTGCGGTCGCATAATGCACCACAAAACTGGTCTGCGGTCGCATAATGCACCGCAGACTTTCACCCAAACTGCCTCGCCCCTGCTTCATTTTGTGACCATTATGCGGTCCGCAGAGTGATTCTGCGGCCGCATAGTGGGCCGAAGAAATACATTTTTCTGCCCAAATTTTCCTCCACTTTCCAGTGCATTGTTCAACCCAGTGCATTGTTTCTACAATCCTTAAACACGTAAGCCTAGTCCGGCACCATGAAATATTATTTTTCCTCTACAAAATTTTACGAGGCCTTACATTCTCCCCCATTTAGGATCATTCATCCTCGAATGAGTGTCAAAATCTGTTATTAGCATCAAATGTGGCCCAACTCTTAATTCACACTCACTAGTAGTTTCAAAATTTGGTTAACTCCTTAATTTCCAAAACTTTCGCCAAAGTGTCCCTTGTAACGGGGCCTATCCACCTGCTAGAGAACCCTAGAAACACATCCTAACAGTATATACATAATCCAACAATGTAACTTAACACAAAACAACACCAATTGAGGCCTCACAAGCAATATATTACCAGAAAGGAACACCCTTAACGTCAATTTGTACAAATGATACATAATTCATAGAAGGTAACCCTTAGAATTTTATTTGTTTTTTAGAACACAACTTTATAAATACATGGCTATTCAAACAAATAAGGATACTTTTTCTTCATTTCTTCCTCGGTCTCCCAAGTAGCCATTTCAACCTGTTGGTTTCGCCATAGCACTTTCACAGATGCAATTTCTTTATTTCTCAACCTTCGGACTTGCCGATCACTGATAGAAACTGGAATCTCTTCGTA
Source organism: Nicotiana tabacum (assembly GCF_000715075.1). Classification (NCBI taxonomy): domain Eukaryota; kingdom Viridiplantae; phylum Streptophyta; class Magnoliopsida; order Solanales; family Solanaceae; genus Nicotiana; species Nicotiana tabacum. The sequence continues at coordinate 35,583,287 of NC_134092.1, read as the reverse complement.
AGTCAATTTTTCATTAACCTCAACAGTCTCAATCAGAACAATGAGTATCGGGTTTCCTACTACTTTCTTCAACATAGACACATGAAACACCGGGTGTACTAATGACATCTCAGGTGGTAGCTCAAGCTTGTACGCCACCTCACCAATCCTCTGAATAATTTTGTACGGTCCAACATACTTCGGACTCAATTTTCCTTTCTTTCCAAATCGCATTACACCCTTCATTGGGGAGACCTTCAAGAATACCCAATCATCTTCTTTGAACTCCAAATCCCTAAGACAAACATCTCAATAGGACTTCTGACGACTCTGAGCATTCTTCAACCGCTCCTTAATGATTTTAACTTTTTCCATAGCCTGATGTACTAGGTTTGGCCCTATCAACTCTGCTTCCCCAATTTCGAACCACCCAATGGGAGATCTACATCTCCTACCATATAAAGCCTCGAACGGTGCCATCTGAATGCTAGCATGATAGCTATTGTTATATGCAAATTCTATAAGTGGTAAATGATCATACCAGCTATATTTGAAGTCTAGAACGCAAGCATGCAACATATCCTCAAGCATCTGAATAGTCCGCTCTGCCTTCCCGCTAATCTGCGGGTGAAAGGCTATATTAAGATTCACCTGAATACCCAGACCTTGCTGAAATTTCCTCCAAAATTTAGCAATGAATTGTGCTCCTCGATCAGAAATGATGGAAACTGGAGTGCCATGCAACCTGACTATTTTTTTGATATAGAACTGAGCATACTGTTTCGCTGTGTTGGTAGACTTAACCGGCAAAAAGTGTGTTGATTTCGTGAGTCGATCCACAATCACCCAAATTGAGTCAAACTTGCACGGTAATCCTACCACAAAGTCCATATTAATCATTTCCCACTTCCATATTGGAATTTCTATGTTCTGTGCCAACCCACCGGGCCTTTGGTGTTTGTCCTTTACTTGCTGGCAATTTGGACATCTCGCCACAAAGTCCGCTATATTTCTCTTCATATCATTCCACCAATAGACTTCCTTAAGATCATGATACATTCTTGTTGAATCCGGGTGCACGGAATACCTAGAAGTCAGAGCCTCGGTCATGATTCTCTCCCGGAGACTATCTACATTTGGAACACATATACGCCCTTGGTACCTTAGTGTACCATCACCCATGCCAAGAGAAAAATCCATGGTATTATGTTTATGAATCCCCTCTTTCAATTTCACCAACAATGGATCATTGTATTGCTTCTCTTTGACTTCCACAATAAGCGATGATTCAGCCTTGCACAACTACCCCTCCTTCACTAGAGTCCGCAAGATGAACTCCCAAACTAGCCAATCGGTGAACATCCTTGGCCAATGACCGTTGATATACCTCCAAGTGTGCTAAGATACCCATAGATTTCTATCTAAGAGCATCTGCCACAACATTAGCCTTCCCCGGATGATATAGAATATAAATGTCATAGTCCTTGAGTAACTCAAGCCATCTTCCCTGCCTCAGATTCAATTCCTTCTGCTTGAAAATATATTGAAGGCTCTTATGGTCCGTGAATATATCAACATGGACCGCATATAAATAATGACGCCAAATTTTTAATGCAAATACCACCGCCGCAAGTTCTAAGTCATGTGTTGGATAGTTTTTCTCATGATTCTTGAGTTGCCTAGAAGCATAAGCTATCACCTTGTCATGTTACATTAATACACACCCAAGCCCAATTCTTGAAGCATCAAAATATACCACAAATCCTTTTGCACCCTCTGGTAAGGTCAATACAGGTGTCGTAGTCAATCTTGCTTTCAATTCCTAGAAACTCCTTTCACATGCATCTGACCATTGGAACTTAATTACCTTCTGCGCCAATTTAGTCAACGGAGAGGCAATGGTTGAGAACCCTTCCAGAAACTTTCTGTAATACCCCGCTAAGCCTAAGAAACTGCGAATCTCTATTGAAGTTGTAGGCCTTGGCCAATTCTTCACAACTGCAATTTTCTGAGGGTCAACCTTGATTCCTTCACTAGAGACGACATGACCCAAGAATGTGGCAGATTCAAGCCAAAATTAACACTTTGAAAACTTTGCATATAACTCGTGCTGATATAGGGTTTGCAGAACTACCCTGAGATGATCAGCATGGTCCTCTCGACTTCGTGAATATACAAGAGTATCGTCAATGAACACTATCACAAAAAAATGGAGGAACGGCTTGAAAACTTGATTCATAAGATCCATGAAAGTTGTTGGGGCATTTGTTAACCCAAAAGACATTACCAAAAATTCAAAGTGGCCATATCGGGTTCTAAAATCTATTTTCGGAACATCCTGCTCCCTGATCTTCAATTGGTGATATCCGGATCGTAAATCAATTTTGGAGAAGTACTTAGCACCTTGCAATTGGTCAAACAAGTCATCTATCCTTGGTAGTGGGTACTTATTCTTGATTGTGACCTTGTTAAGCTGCTGATAGTCAATACACATTCTTAATGACCCATCTTTATTTCTCACAAAAAGGACCGATGTGCCCCAAGGCGACACACTTGGTCGGATCAAACCTTTTTCTAGCAAATCTCTCAATTGCTCCTTTAGCTCCTTCAATTCTGCCGGTGCCATTCTGTAGGGTGGAATAGATATAGGATGCGTGTCTGGCATCACATCAATCCCAAAATCAATCTCCCTGTCAGGTGGGATCCCAGGGAGTTCATCCGGAAAGACTCCTGGAAATCCATTCAGAGCAGGCACGGACTCAAGTGTAGGTGCCTCAGCATCAGTGTCTGTAACCTAGAACCCCTTGTTGATCATTTTCACGGCCTTAAGGTAAGAAATAAACCTACCCTTCGGAACTACATCATTCCACTTCCACTCAAGAACTGGATCGTTTGGAAATTCGAACCTAACAGTCCTGGTTCAGCAATCAAACTTGGCAAAACAAGAATAAAGCCAGTTCATACCCATTATTACATCAAAATCAACCATACCCAATTCAATGAGATCGGCCATGGCACCCCGACCACGTAACATGACAACACAATCCCTATAAACCTGCGCGGCTAAAATAGACTCACAAACCGGAGTAGATACAGAGAATGGCTCATGAAGTTAAGGAGTGACATATGACAAAGTAGAACCTGGATCAATAAGAGCATACACATCATGGGATTGGATAGTCAATATACCAGTGACAACATCTAGAATAACCTCTGAATTCTGGCGACCCCTTATAGCATAGAAACGGTCGGATCCTCCCGAACTATGTGCTCCACCCCTAGCTGCACCACTCCCTGCAGGTGTTGGAGTTTCTCGAGCTGGAGGAGATGTTGCGGATGTAGTAGCTGCAGAATTGGCTGGTTGTGCCATACCACTGCCCGCACCCTGGCGGGACAAACGACAATCCCTCTGAATGTGACCCCTCAATCCGCACCCGTAGCATATGGGTAAGTCCATGTAGAATATTCCTAAGTGCATCTTTCCATACCTAGGGCACGAGGGCCTCCTCTGCTGGAATCTACCACCATGACGACTCTGCTGATTGGATCCCATGTTGCCCTGACTGGGCTTGAAACGGCTCCATTGTTGCTGCTAACTGGGCCCTGATGGCAGTTCACTAGCCGAAGACTGAGCAAAGGACTGTAATGGCCCTGACGACCCTTCCCTAAAGGCTGACCGGCCGCCACCAGAAGCACCAAAGTTGCCCGCAGTCTGGGCCTTATTACTACTCTCTCGCTCCATTCTGTTCCTCAATTTGTGGGTCTCTATGGCTTGAGCGAATGCCACCATCTTTCCATAGTTTATATCAGAATTCAAGGCTGCTGTAGCGGCCTCATTAATTACCAAGGGGCTAAGGCCCTGTACAAACCGGCGAACTCTAGCCTCCATAGTAGGAAATATATAAATAGTATACTTGGATAGGTACGCGAGTCTCATGTGGTAATCCCACACACTCAGTCTACCTTGCCTCAGGTTCTCAAACTCAGTAGAACAGGCTTCCTTAGTCTCGGCAGGCAAGAAATGATCAATGAAGGCATCGGCAAACTCACCCCCACCTCGCCGGAGGGCTCCGTTCTTCACGGGACTTCTCCCATACTTAAAACCATGAATATGCCACCTCTTTCAGGCGGTAGGAGGCTAATTCCACAGCCGCTGTCTCAGTAGCACGCATAACTCGGAGAGTCTTGTGCATCTCATCAATGAAGTCCTGGGGATCCTCCTCTGGGTTAGTACCCGTGAACACTAGAGGATCCAACTGGAGAAACTTGTTCACCCTGGAACTAGTAGAATCCCCTGGATGACTGGAAGAAGTGGGTGTAACATTTTATCTCTGGGCCTGGGAAGCCACTATCTGAGCCAACATCTGTATGGCTCCCATAAGATCAACATCAGAAATACCAGAATTGGAAGTTGGAACTAGAGGTGGAATTGGTATATCAGTTGGAGGGACCGTTGCACCCTCAGTAGTGTATGGACAGGTGCAATCTGATCAGTTGTAGTAGAATCAGGAAATGTAGTAACCGGAGGAATATTCTCACTCCTTGGGTTCTTGCCCGCATCACCAAATATAGGATCCACTGTCACTCCTGGGGTGACATTGGCTCTTTGGCCAGTTCTTGCCTTCTTATTAAGTGCCATATAATGAAAGTTAAAGTAAAGCACGAGTTAAAAGAGGAACAATCTTACATCCAACTTTATCGCGCGATCAAGAACATGAAAGAAGAGTATTATTCCTAAATGCCCAAGCAACATCCTAATTATAGATGTGGTCGACAACACACCGATAAGAAGGACTCTACTAGACACGGCTCCGAGACATCCTAGGATACTTTAAAACCTTAGGCTCTGATACTAAGTTTGTCACGCCCCAAACCGGGGAGTGCGAACGGCGCTCAACCGAGTGAACACGGCCAAGCAAGCCTATTAGATTTCCTTCTACCCAAACTCACCCATGAATGGAGATAATACATATTTTCAATATTTAGACAAAAAGGTGTTCATGTCTACAAAACCAATTCATTTACCAATAGTTTCATCATTTTTAGAGTCTAAAATGGAACAAGTAATACAACCACAACATGATATAGTTTGACTTTCCCAGCACCAATACACAACCCACACTATGTCTACGGAGCCTCTAATAGATACAAAAGAGTACTATGATAATGCCAGCAACAAGGCCCCGGCTATACCTCAAACACAATACACGAGGAACAAAAGATACATGACCCCGAAATATAGTGGGTCTCACCAAGTCAGCTAGGAAGAGGATGTATCGCTATCACTAATCAATGTCTCATGTTGTGGAACCACCTGCATCCATTAAAGATGCAGCGCCCGCGGCAAAAGGGACGTTAGTACATATGGAATAGTACTAGTATGAATGACAAAAGACCCTCTCAATAGAATGATAAATAATGCAAACAAGAATATCATAATATCAATGGAAGCCTTAATCAACATCAAACCTCAATTTAGGATCAAAACAGAGTTCAAATTTGATTTCCATATTTTTTTTGTTGGAGGTTCTTAGTACCGATATACCATTGTTCACAATACCCTTATTCACAATAACAATACCACCGTGCTCTTATCACGGAGTCCGATCACGACCCGATCAGCTAGGCTATCTCATCAGAGACATCAACCACAATCTCTCAAAATCAATATCACCGTCTTTAACGCGGAGTCCGATCACGACCCGATCGGCTAGGCTATCTCATTAGGGACATCGACCACAATCACAATTTCAATTATAATTTCCAGCACAATCACCACCATGTGTGCGGCATGGTGTCCGATCAAGACCCGATCAGCTAGGCTATCTTATTCGAGACATCAAGCTTTTTATATCAATCATCGCATCTCATACTTCTTTCACATCTTTTCATTTCATTGGTACTAATGGCCATAATTATAAAATCATTCTTGGCATGTTGCCCATATTTAGTATTTCATGCTCACCCTTTCACTTTCTAACATCAACAGCATCAACAACAACAATAACATTTCAAATCAAGGCATGTAGTACATATGTGAGCAATTAAAAATCTAAGACACATAGATATTCTTCACAAAATTTAGCATAATAGCCTTCGTTTGAACTTGACTTGAAGTCGAACATTTTTAATGCACAACCCATATTTTTAACACATCCTCAATTGATAACATAACATAAATAAAGCATTTGGGATACTTGTTAAACATATATCTTTCAACCCAATCTTACTCGGAATAGCCAATTTTATAATGAACTACTTGGGACTTACATAAATTACATGAATGTCGTGGGATTCAATTCTAAGAGAAGAGTTTAGCCAACATACCTCAATTGAGCTTCCTTAAACTCTAAAATGTTCCGGAATTCTTAGCAACTTCAATCTATTGTAGAAATATAATAAATTGAACCAAAATTAGGAAGATGATCATGGTTCTAGCTCATTTGAGTATTTTATCAAACACTAGGTGTGCATTAAGGTTTCAAGGCCCTTTTATGGAGGATTCCTTCATACCACAACCCATTCTTTACCATTTTTAGCTCAACAATCTTCCTACACCCTTTGATAACACATGCATGTAAGATGGACAACTCCCATGCCCAAAATTATCTTGCTAATTACCCAATTCTAGACAAAATTCGAAATTAAGGGATAGGGTGTAGAATCTTACCTTTAGGATGAAAACCTAGTGAGTTTTCCTTGTTAATATTCCAAGATTCGAGCAAGAATTGAAGAATAAATTATTGAAGAAAACCTTCTCACTCTAGGGCAACTCTCTCACTCTAGAAGTGTCAATTTTAACTCAAAAATGGCTCAAAGCGTGTATTTAACGAAGTAGGGTCGGGTTTTAAAAACCCAAAAATGAAGCTCCGGAACAGGATATGCGGTCGCATATCCGACCTTAGAATGGATATGTGATCCGCATATCGGCCGCACAATTTTGTGCCGAAAACTAAAAAATCTGCCTAGGTCAGCGGTAGTTATGCGGCCCGCAGATCTATTCTACGGTTGCATAATGCACCGCAAAACTGGTCTGCGGTGGTAGAATATATCGCAGACTTTCGCCCAAACTGCCTCGCCCCTGCTTCATTATGCGGTCTGCAGAGTGATTCGGCGGCCGCATAGTGGGCCACAGAAGTACATTTTTCTGCCCAAATTTTCATCCACTTTCCAGTGCATTGTTCAACCCTAAAAAGTCTGAGCCGCGAAGAATTTCTACAATCCTCAAACACGTAATCCTAGTCCGGCACCATGAAATATTAGTTTTCCTTTGCGAAATTTTACGGGGCCTTACACCCGTGTGCCTAATTCATGTTGCACTTCTCTCCAATAATGTGATGTGTACTGAGTGCCTTGATCCGAGATAATAGACACGGGCACACCATGAAGGCGAAAAATCTCTTTAAGATAAATTCGAGCCAGCTGCTCTGAAGAATAGGTAAGTGCCACGGGAATGAAGTGTGCTGACTTGGTTAGCCTGTCCACAATAACCCAAACTGCATCGAACTTGCTCTGAGTCGTTGGGAGTCCAACAACGAAATTCATAGTGATACGCTCCCACTTCCACTCTGGTATATCTAACCTCTAAAGCAAACCACCAGGTCTCTGATGCTCATATTTAACCTGTTGACAGTTCAAACACCATGCAACATACTCAATAATACCTTTTTCATCCTCTGCCACTAATAATATTGCCTCCAATCATGGTACACCCTCGTGTCACCTAGATGAATGGAATACCGCGAACTATGGGCCTCCTCGAGTATCAAATATCTCAAGCCATCCACATTAGGAACACAAATCTGACTTCAATACCCCATCATCGCTAATAATCACCTCCTTAGAATCACCGTGTTGCACCGTGTCCCTTAAGACAATCAAGTGGGGATCATTATACTGTTGTGCCGTGATGCGCTCAAATAAAGATGACCGTGATACAACACAAGGCTACGAAATATCCAACCTCACGAACCTATTGGCCAAGGCCTAAACATCCAAGGCTGACAGTCTCTCCCCTGCTAGAATAAAAGCAAGACTCCCCATGCTTTCCACCTACCTACTCAAGGCATCAGCCATAACATCGGCCTTTTTCGAATAATAAAGAATGGTGATATCATAGTCTTTCAATAGCTCTAACCATCTCTGTTTCCTCAAGTTCAAATCCTTCTGCCTGAATAGATGTTGGAGACTACTGTGATATGTGAACACCTCGTAAGACACATCGTAAAGATAATGCCTCTAAATCTTGAGCACATGAACAATGTCTGCTAACTCTAAATTGTGCAGTGGGTAGTCCTTATCATTGGGCTTCAACTGACGTGAAGCATAAACAATCACTCTACCATCCTGCATCAACACATACTCAACGCCAACTCGTGAAACATCACAATAAATTGTGTATGAACCGATGCCGAAGGCAAAACCAGAACTAGAGTTGTAGACAAGGAAGTCTTGAGCTTCTGAAAGCTCTCCTGATACTCATCAGACCACCTGAATGGGGCACCCTTCTGCGTCAATCTAGTCAATAGGGCTATGGTAGATGAAAACCCCTCTACAAAACAGCGATAATACCTAGCCAACTCTAGGAAACTTAGAATATCTATTAGAAGGTCTAGGCCAACTCTGAACTGCCTCAATCTTCTTAGGATTCATCTTAATACCCTCACTAAACACTACGTGACCCAAGAATTCCACTGAGTCTAACCAAAACTCACACTTGGAGACCTTAGCATATAGCTTCTTCTCCCTCAAAATCTGGAGCACGATCCTCAAGTGTTGCTCATGCTCTTCTCAACTGCGAGAATACACCAATATATCCTAAATAAACACAATGATGAAGAAATCAAATAAGGCTGAAATACGATGTTCATCAAGTGCATGAAAGTTGTTGGGGCATTGGTCAGCCCAAAAACATCACCAAAAACCCATAATGCCCATAACGGGTCCCGAAAGCCATCTTAGTAATATTTGAAGCCCTGATCTTCAACTAATGGTACCCCGTATCTCGAGAATACCCTAGCACCTTGAAGCTGGTCAAATAAATCATCAATATGTGGTAGCGGATACTTGTTCTTTATAGTAACCTTGTTCAACAACCTATAGTCAATGTACATCCTTATAGAACCATCTTTATTCTTAACAAATAGTATCATTGCACCCCAAGGTGACACACTAGGCCAGATGAAACTCTTATCAAGCAACTCCTGTAACTGTATTCAATTCCTTCAACTCTGATGGTGCCATGCGATATGATGGAAGAGAGATAGGCTGAGTGCCCAGTACCAAATCAATACCAAAATCAATATCCCTATCGGCTAGAATGCTCGGAAGGTCTACATGAAACACATATGAGAACTCCCTCACCACTGGAACTAACTCAATAGTAGGAGTATCGGCACTAACATCTCTCACGAAGTCCAAATACGCCAAACACCCCTTGTCAACCATCCGTTGAGCCTTCAAGAATGAAATCACCCTACTAGGAGTGTGACCATGTAAACATCTCCACTCCAACCTTGACAACCCCAGCATCACTAACATCATGGTCTTAGCGTAACAATCAAGAATAGCGTGGTATGGAGATAACCAACCCATACCCAAAATCACCTCAAAATCAAACATACTAAGTAATAAAAGATCAACTCTGGTTTAATAACCCCCAATGGTAACCACACAAAACCTATATACATGATCCACCATAATAGAATCACCCACCGGTGTAGATACATGAACGGGAATATCAAAAGAATCGCGAGGCATATCTAAATAACTAGCAAAATACGATGCCATATAAGAATTAGTGGAACCAGGGTAAAATAATACTGAAGCATCCTTATGGTATATTGAAATAATAAATGTGATCACAATGTCAGAAACAACTGCCTCTGGCCTGGTGGAAATATATAGCAACGGGCCTTTTAACCACCTGACTGACCTCCCCCACTAGGGCAACCTCGACCCGACTGATCCCCACCCATTGTTGTTTGTGCGAGTGGTGTGTCTACCGGTGCTGAAAATATAGGCTGCATGTTTTCTTTTTGGGACTCTACTCATAAGTCAGCACTCTCTCATGAGATGACTCAAATCTCCACACTCGAAACAACCCTTATATTAACAAGGCTGCGGACCCTGATAACCCAAATAACTCCATGTGGAACCCTATGCAAATGGAGAACAATAAGAACTTTGTGCTAGCAGCGCAATAAATAATGACTGAACTGGGCGAGAACTATGTCACGCCCCAAACTCGGGGAGCGCGACCGGCACTCAACCGAGTGAACTCGGTCAAGCAAGCATGTTAGACACTTTCTACCCAACTCACCCATGATCAAGAGAAGACACGATTTCATTAATTAGACAGTAGAAAGATCATATACATATAATACCAAAACCTTTCTATTAGTTTCTTCATCGTTAATATCTCAAAATACACACCTTTTTATAGTCTAAAGTGGAACAAGAGATCAAAACACAACATAATCTGTTTGACTTTTCTAACACCCATGTACAACCCACATAGTGTCTACAGAGCCTCTAAGAGATACAAAAGAGAGTTATGATAGTGTCGGCAATAAGGCCCCGGCTATACCTCAAAATGTGATAACAAAATATACAAAAGATACATGACCCCGGAATGAAGTGGGGCTCACCAATTCTGCTAGAAGGAAGGTGTACTGCTATAGTTGATCAACACTGCCTGCTATTGAACCACCTACATCCATTTAAAGATGCAGTGCCCTCGGCAAAAGGGACATTAGTGCTGTCGAATAGTACTAGCATGTAAAGCTAAACACCATCTCAATAGAATGAATAATAATACAAGGGGAAAACAGTCATGAGTTCAATAAGGGCTTCAAACAATACTAAAACATCAAATAAAGATCACATAAGTTTTCGAGTCAATTTCCATGTTATTACGTTGGGTGATCTTTAGTGCCGATATTCCATAATTCATAATTCCTCTGTATTCTTACACGGAGTCCGATCTCGGCCCGATCGGCTAGGTCGTTCCATTTGAGACATCAACCATAATCACAATTTTAATTATTATTTTCAACACAGTCACCACCATGTGTGCGGCTTGGCGTCCGATCACGGCCCAATCGGCTAGGCCGTCTCACCCAAGACATTACCCTTTCAGTCAGTCATCTCACATCATACTTCGTTCATATTCTTTCGATTCATTGGCACTAGTGATCACGATTACAAAGTCAATTCTTGGCACTTGGTCGTATTTCATAGTTCTAGTTCCCTTTTCCACATTCAAATATCATTGTCATTGTCAACAACAATAGGGCTTCCCATTCAGGTCATTAAATTCACATATGAGCAATTTGGAAAATCTTAGGCACAAAGAGGCTTTTCATATAATTTGGCATAACAATCTTTATTTCGATATTAACATGAAGTCTTAACATTTCTTACACATATTCCACATTTTGAACACATCCTCAAATGACAAGATGACATGATGAAGCATTTAGAATAAGGATTGAACATACATCCTTCAATATAACCACATTAGGAATAGCCAATTCAATAATGATCAAGGACTTACTCCAATTATATGAACACTGTGGGATTCGATTCTAAGAAGAAGGGGGTTTAGCCAACATACCTAAATTGAGCTTCCGTAAACTTTACAATGTTTCGAAATTCTTAGAAACTTCGATATATTTTAGAAATATAAAAAGTTGGACTAAAATTAGGAAGATTATCATGATTCTAGCTCATTTGAGCACATTATCAAACACTAGGTAGGCATTAATATTTTTAAGGCCCTTTTGTGAAAGATTCCATCATTCCCCAACCCATTCTCTACAATATTTAGCTCACAACCTTCCCACATACTTCAAGGATACATGTATGCAAGACAACAACCCCCACACCCAAGAATTATCTTTCTAATTATCCCCATTTTTTGAAGATTTTCGAAATTAAGTGCTCGGGCATAGATTCTTACCTTTAGGATGAAGACCTAGGGTGCTTCTCTTGATAATCTTCAAAGATTTATGCAAGAATTGAAGAGTAACTTGATGAAGATCACTTTATCCCTCTAGGACTCTCTCTCTCTCACTCTAAAGTACCCGATTTTGCTCAAAAATGGCCCCTTACATCTATTTTAGCAAAGTAGGGTCGGGTTTTAAAAAATCCAAAATGAAGCTCCGGAATAGGTTCTATGGTCGCATATGCGACCGCATAAAGGTTATGCAGTCTGCGAAATGACCGCGAATTTGGGGTGTCAAAACTGGAAAGGAACTGACCAGATCTACGGTCACTATGCGGCCCGCTGACCTGTTCTGCGGTCGCATAATGTACCTTAGAACGGTTCTACAGTCGCATAGTGCACCGCAGAACCTTCCTCCGAAAAATCCCAAAGCGGGATATGCGACAAGAGTGCGGCCCGCGAAATAGTTATGTGGTCGCATAATAAACCGCAAAAATGACATTAAAAATGGACCAAAAGACTGCTCCACTCTTCGGCCATTCTACAGTCGCAGAACGGACCGCAGAAATGCCTACTTCTGCCCAACATTTTCCTTCAACTCCCTAGCGCACGGTTCAACCCAAAATGTCTAAACCACGGTTTGCAAGCTCGCCGCGAAGAATTTCTACTATTATTAACCTCTACGCCTACCCTGGCATCACGGAGCCCCAGTTTTTAGGAAAATATTTACGGGGCCTTACACACTATATAAATTGTGGCTAACTGAAGAACCAAGAGGAATCAAATGAGCTGCCTGAGTGGGCTTGAAAGGATGGCCTCTGTTGTGATGTGACTGGCCTCTAGACGAGGCACCACACAAACCACCTAAACCACGGGGCCTATTGGCCTCATTCTCTCTCTAGCCTGCGAACATGCTCCAAGTGTCTAGCAATCTCCACCAACTGGTCAAATCTAGCATCCTTCTCGGCATCTCAAGACAAACCATATCGTAGGCCATAGTTGAGGCCATCAATGAACCTCCTGATCTTCTCCCTCTCAGTAGGAACCAAAAATACTGCATGACGTACCAACTTCGTGAATCTCATCTCGTACTGGGTCGCAGTCATACCCTCTTAGCGTAGAACTAAAACACCCTACGCAACTCCTCTCTGCGAGTCTGTGGGATAAACTTCTCTAAGAAGAGAACTGAGAACTGATTCCATATAAGTGGTGTTGCGCCAGTGGGTCTGCCTGACTCATAGATCTGCCACCACCTGTAGGTTGGCCCGTCAGCTTAAAAGTAGCAAACTCAACTCCATTGGAGTCCACAAGACCCGATGTGTGAAGAATCCGATGACACTAATCAAGAAAACCCTGAGCTTCCATTGACTCTCCTCAACTAAACTAGGAGGAGGAAGCCTATGGAATCACTCCAACCTCTTTTGCTCCTCATCAGTCAAAGATGGTCCAACCCTGGCCTGTGCTACAATAACTGGCTGCACTGACAACACCCCTGTTGTCTGATAACCCTGAGCTAGCTGCTCCGGTGTACCAGCGGTGGGAGTCGGGCTCCCCCCCCCCAGCCTATGAGGTAGCTGGTGCAAGTGGTATCATACCCGCCTGAGCCATGCTCGTGTACATGCTCATGATCTGGGCCAGAGTCTCCTGATGACCTGGTTTAGCAATAGGTACCATCGGTGTCTGAGATGGTCCTACTAGCTCAATAATATCAAGAACCTACTCCTCTACTGGAGCAACTGGTGGCTCCATAAGTGATACTCTAGTTATAGTGCGGGCCTTACCTTAGCCCTGGCCTCTCACAGCCCTGAGTGGTGGTACTGTAGAGAATAGAATAGTGAAGGTTCAAGCTTCAGAATTATCAAATTCGCATGACAAGAATGCAAGAAAGTGAAGTTTCCTAACAGTTCAGTAGCCTCTAGAAGATAAGTACAGACGTCTCCATACCGATCCATAAGAGACTTCTAAACTTTCCCATGACTCGTAGAACCTATGAACCTAGGGCTCTAATACTAACTTGTCACAATCCAAAATCACCAACTGGTCATGATGGCATCTAATTCACTTTCTAGGCAAGCCAAACATAACAAAAGCGAAACATAATAACAAAATTAACATAAATACTATAAATCTAAAGCCAACTAACATAGATAACTACGTCAATACATAAAATCCCCCTGAACTGGTAATACAGAGTCATGAGCTCTAAAATAGAAGTACAAGTCTGGAAATACAAAATTAAAATATTATCCGAAAGTAATAACAGCAGCAACTGAAATGGAAAGAGACGCCAAAGACTATGGTCAAAATCCAACTCTACCTTGTCTCTTGCCAAACTCACAGCAACAATCATAGCGGCTCACAGCTCAGTCCAGCACCTGGATCTGCACAATTAAGTGTTGAGTGTAGTATGAGTACAACCAACCCCATGTACTTAAAAATTATCATAATTAACCTCAGGGAGGAAATAAATGAAATAATTATCAATGATACTCATTAAAAACTTGCTCAATTCATAAATTTCCATAAGAATACAGCAATAATATCATCAAATCATGAAAACACAGATAAAGTCACCTCGATGTACAAGAGATAATATGCTAAACTCTATATCAGTTAAAAATCCAGCATATAAAGAAGATATGCTCATAAAACAATTATAAAACCAAGGAAAATTGCAAGTAGAGAAGAAATGCAATAACAAAACAAAACTGATGAGTTTTCCTCATATCGCATGTACACTATCAAGAGAGAAACATGAGAGGGTGACCCTAGGGGAATGGATCCTTATCAACATATTTCACGGACAACTCACATGTTATCATATCTCAACCTCATAAACAACTCACGTGCTATCATATCTCAACCACATAGACAACTTACGTGCTATCATAACTCAACCGCACGGACAACTCACGTGCTATCATACCTCAACAGCCTGCACGACTCACGTGCTATCATATCACATCTGCACGGACAACTCACATGCTATCATAACTCAACCGCACGGACAACTAACGTGCTACCAGTCTAATCCACATTATACAGAAAGCAAATATATTAGATTACATGTACATGAATAATAGATATCAAATTTCATACTCATGGACTAGTAGAAGTGACATGCTAAGGTCTATGTATGTACGAAGTATGTTATTATAGCTCAAATTAGGAAATTGCATCTCAAAAGTAGCAATTATCATGTTCAATCATGAGATTAACCGATATATAACCTCAAACATGGTTCAGATAGCTAACAAATGGGTACAAACATAAGAAACATAATAGCATGAAGCTTAGCAATCAATTCTAGGCATATCATAGCCTAAGCACTACCCCGAGAATGAATAAATTACCTCGGTACATTGATATGGGCTAAACCACTCACAAGTGCACCACCCATAGCACGTAGCCATCATAAATAACTCGGGCGACTAGTGCCTCAACAAGGTTTAGGTAAGATACTTACCTCAAACAAGCCAAATCAATACTCTAGAAATCCCTTCCCGTATGAATAAACCTTAGAACGCCTAGAATCTAGCCAAAATAACTTAATAATATCAATAAAATCCATAGGAAACAACCCCAAACAATAAAGCTTCGATCCTTAACAAAAATCAAAAAGTCAACCCAGGACCGTGTGATGACTCGGAGGGTCATTTTGAGTTTTCTAGCCTTGTTCCCCTATTTATTACTTTGTCTATGATTCTTTGTGGTTATGTGACTTGTTGGGGAGGTTGGATTGGTTTCGGGGATGTTTCGGAGTAAATTGGGACACTTAGTCCCAAGGTTTAATGCTTAAGTTGAAAGAGTTGACCGAAGTTTAAATTTTGAGTAAACGACTCCGGATTGGAGTTTTGATGATTCCTATAGTTGTCGTATGGTATTTTTGGACTTAGGCATATGTCTGGATGTTGATTTGGAGGTCTGTAGGTTGATTTGGTGCTTTTTGGCGAAAGATGGAAAGTTGAAGGTTTGGTAGGTTGAGAGGCTTGACCGAGAGTTGACCTTGCTGATATTGGCTTTGGATTTTGGTTCTGAGAGTTGGAATAGGTCTGTTATGTCATTTGGGACTTGCATGCAAAATTTGAAGTCATTCGAAGTTGATTTGATATGGTTCGTCATGTGTTTTAGAAGTTGGAAGTTCATTAGTTTCCTTAGGCTTGAATTGGGGCGCGATTCATGGTTTTGGTGTTGTTTAATGAGATTTGAGTCTCCGAGTAAGTTTATATTGTGTTTTAGGACTTGTTGGTGTGTTTGGACGGGGTCTCGGGGGCATCGAGTGTGTTTCAGATGGGTTTCGGACCAGTTCTCTAAGTTTTGGATTGCTGTCAACTGATGTCTGGTTTCCTTCTTCGCGATCGTGAAGGGGAAGTCATGATCACGTAGTTCTATTTGGTGGCATGTGTATTTTTCTTCATCATGTTTGTGAATCTATGGACGCATTCGGGGAGCTTTGTAGAGGTTGTGTATCGCGATCGCGAGAAGGGAGCCGCATCCACATAGAAGGGAGGCAGGATGGGGGCCTTAAGCCTTCGCAATCGCGGAAGGCTGGACACATTAGCGTAGGCGTAGCGCAGTTGGTGATCGCGTTCGTGACCTGGATGTCGCGTTTGCGTAGTGGGTTTTAGGCAGCTTTGGAATTTGTTCTTCTTGCGAAAGGTAATGTTTGGGCAGAATGTTTTAAAACACTATTTCTAGGGTTTGGTCATTTTATCACATTCTGAGTTAGAGAGCTCGATTTTCAGTGATTTTGGAGGGAATTTTCACGATTTGGATTGGGGTAAGTATTTTTTTACTCGAATTTGTTATTATTTCATGATTCCATCTTTGTTTTTAGCATTTAAATGGTGAATTAAAGTGAACAAATGGGGGATTTAGTAAAAACTTTCCTAAAGTGTAAATTGAGGATTTTAAGGTCGATATGAAGTCGGAATTGGATGAAATTGACTCGTAATCGAATGAGTGTTCGGAATTTGTGAGTTTGGTCGAGTTATGATGTGCGAGCCTGGGGTTGAATTTTTTATTTTGGTTAAATATCTTAGCTTTATCATTTGGATTTGATTCCTAAGACTTTTATTGATTATACTAAATTAATTTGGCTAGATTCGGATCATTCGAAGGTTGATTCACACGGGAAGAGCTAGTTAGAGGAGTGATTTGGCTTGCTTGAGGTAAGTATCTTACCTAAACTTGGTTGAGGTACTAGTTTCCTGAGTTATTTGTGATATCTACATGCTATGGGTGCACATATGTGTGGGGTTTGAGCCCATGTGTGAGCACCGAGGTACTTATCTATGTTCGGGGTAGTTCTTAGGCTATGATATGCCTTGTATTGACTGTTAACCTTTAAGCCGTGATGTTTCTCATATTTATAAGCTTGTTGTAAACTATTTGATCCATGTTTGACGTTATATAGAGGCTAATTCCCTGAATGAACTTGATGATTGCTATTTATGTGATTAAATTGCCGATTTGAGCTATGATAGCACACTTTACACATGCCTACACTTTAGCATGTCATTACACCAGTCCAGGAGCATAAAATTTGATATTCATTCATCATATACATGTATTCTTGTATATTTGCTTCTACGTGATATGATTTGGACTGGATGTTTGTGACCATCCAGGGCAGATTATGTTGTTATTCATATTATCATGATGGGCGGATTGTGTTGTTATGTTTGCGACCACGCCAGGCAGATTGTGTTGCTATGCCTATGACCATGCCGTGCAGATTATGATATTGAGACTATGACCATGCCGGGTTGATAGCACGTTGAATTGGGCGTGCATTATGTGGATATGGATCTATCCCCCTAGGGTCACCCTCTCATGTGCCTTCTTGATGGTGTACATGCGGATTTGAGGAAACTGATTAGTGGTTTGGTACGGGTAGGGAAATATTGAGGAAAATCTTGCCAATCATTGCTTTGGATTTTGCATTTCATCTTTACTTGCAATTTCTGTGGTTAATTACCTGATTTATTTGCATATCATCTTTATATGTTGTATCATTAACTGGGTAGAGAACTTGAGTAATTGTGCACACACAAATGGTTCTTTATGTGCTTTATGACTTGATCACATTATTGTTTTATACTTGTTGAATTGATGAAATTGTACAGGTTATAGCAAGTATCATTTATAATTCTTGCTTCTTTTACCTTGCCGAGGTTAGTTATGATACTCGTTGAGTACATGGGGTCAGTTGTACTCATGCTACACTTTGCACTTAATTGTGCAGATCCAGGTGTCGAACCCAGTCATCAGTAGCGGAGTTGCTTGTTGAGCTGAGCATCGAGAGACGAGGTAGAACTACATTCCCGACCATAGTCTTGGCATCTCTTTTATTATGTATTGTTGTCTTTATTTTAGACAGTATTGTATTTGGTCATTTCATACTTGTTTTTCCGTATTAGAGCTTATGACTCTGTATTTACCAGTTCTGGGAGATGTACTATGTATTGGTATTATTATTCTATTTTAAGGTTTTAGACGTATGCTAATTCTATCATTTTTGCTATCTTGGTTCATTATGGTTATATTTGGCTTGCCTAACAAGTGTGTTAGGCGCCATCACGACGGGTTGGAATTTTGCGTCAGGTGATAAGTTGGTATTAGAGCCCTAGGTTCATAGGTATTACGAGGCATGATAAAGTTTAGTAAAGTCTTGCGGATCAGTACGGAGACATCTGTACTTATCTTCGTTAGGCTACCAAACTCATAAGAAAAACATCACTTTCTTGCATTCTTGTCGGTCAGATTTGTTATTTTCAAAGTCTGAACCCTAACTCTTTTATTCTCTCACAGATGGTGAGGACACGTGCAAACGGATCAGGCCATGGTAGAGGTCGAGGAGGGGCTCGCACTACAGCCACAGCAGCACCTGTGGAGCTGCCAGTTGCTCTAGCTGAGGAGAAGATCCCAGCTATTGTTGAGCCGGTGGGACCAGCTCCGGTACCAGCAGTGCCTATTGTCATTCCTGGCCTTCAGGAGGCCTTGGTCTAAATTTTGACCGTGTGCACGAGCTTTGCTTAGGAGGTTTCATCCTAGTTGCACTAGCTACCTTACAGGCTGGGGGAGGTGCCCAGACTCCTACCGCCCGCACTCCAAAGCAGCTAGCTTAGGGTCACCAGACACCAGGAGTGTTACCGATTCAGTCGGTTGCTGCTGCTCGGGCAGAGGTTGGTCCACCTATGAGTGATGAGGAACAAAAGAGGTTGGAGAGGTTTAGGAGGCTTAAGCCTCCAAAGTTCAGCGGAGCAGAGCCAGAGGATGCTCAGGATTTTCTAGACCGGTGTCAACGGATTCTTTGCACAATGGGTATTTTGGACACCAGTGGGGTTGCCTTTACTACTGTTCAGCTGACATGGGCAGCCTACAGATAGTAGCAGACTATTGAGTTAAGCAGGCCAGCTGGCGTAGCACCACTTACGTGGCATGAGTCCTCAATTCTCTTCATAGAGAAGTTTGTTCAATAGACTCATAGAGAGGAGTTGCATAGGGAGTTTGAGTAGCTACGTTAGGGAGATATGAATATGACCTGGTACGAGATGAGATTTGCAGATTTGGCATATCATGTTATATGGTTGGTTCCCACTGAGAAGGAGAAGATTAGGAGGTTCATTAACGGCCTCAACTATAGTTTGTGTTACAGTTGAGTTGAGAAGCTAAGACGAATTCTAGGTTTGACCAGGTGCTCGAGATTGCTAGATGCTTGGAGCAGGTCTACAGGCTTGAGTGGAAGGAGCGGGAGGCCAAGAGGCCTCTTGGTCTAGGTTGTTTCAGCAGTGCATCATTTGGAGCCCAGTCGCACTACAATAGAGGTCGTCCG
Organism: Nicotiana tabacum; assembly: GCF_000715075.1. Taxonomy (NCBI): domain Eukaryota; kingdom Viridiplantae; phylum Streptophyta; class Magnoliopsida; order Solanales; family Solanaceae; genus Nicotiana; species Nicotiana tabacum. The sequence continues at coordinate 35,563,524 of NC_134092.1, read as the reverse complement.
TGTTGACCCTCTCAAGTATCTCGTCATGTTCCTCGTGGTACTTCAGTTAGCCATGGTTCACATAGTGCTCGCCCAACTCAGTCGTCATTCAGTGCATTGCCGGTAAAGAGTTCCTACCGTGCTCCATATGGTTAGGGTTTTACGAGCAGCTATTCAAGTTATCAGGTTCCTTCGAGGCGGGGTTGTTATGAGTGTGGGACTTGAGTCATAAGAGGGATTGCCCCAGACTGTTGAGTAGGGTCCCGTAGTAGAGCTCTCAGCCTTTGATGTTAGCACCAGCAGCTCCACCACCCGCACAGCCAACTAGAGGTAGGACTCAAGCAATTCGAGGTCGCCCTAGAGGGGGAGGTCGATCAGGTGGTGGTCAGTCTCGTTGCTATGCATTTCGAGCCATGCTAGAGGTAGTTGCTTCCGATATCGTGATCACAGGTATTGTTTTAGTGTGCCACATTGATGATTCGGTATTATTTGATCCTGGTTCCACTTATTCATATGTGTCATCATACTTTGCTCTTTATTTGGATATGCCACTGATTCTTTAGTTATGCATATTAATGTATCTACGCCGGTGGGTGATTCTATTGTTGTGGACCATGTGTATCGGTCATGTGTGGTGACTATTGGGGGTTATAAGAGAAGAATCAATCTTCTACTTCTTAGCATAATGATTTTTACGTGATTTTAGGCATGGATTGGTTGTCGTCGTGTCACACTATTCTTGATTGTCACGCTAAGATCGTAACATTAGCGATGTCGGGGTTGCCTAGGGTTGAGTGAAGAGGTTTCCTAGATTAGGTTCCTAGTAGAGTCATTTCATATTTGATGGCTCAAAGAATGGTTGAGAAGGGATGTATGGCATATTTAGCCTTCGTGAGGGATGTTAATGCTGACAATCCTACCATTGAGTCAGTTCCAGTAGTGAGAGACCTCCCAGATATGTTTCTTGCAGACCTGTCGGGCATGCCACCCAACAAGGATATTGATTTTAGTATTGATCTTGTGTCAGGCACTCAGCCCATTTCTATGCCACCGTATCGCATGGCACCTACGGAATTGAAGGAGTTAAAGGAACAACTTCAGGAGTTTCTTGATAAGGGCTTCATCAGGCCCAGCGTGTCGCCTTGGGGTGCACCGGTTCTATTTGTAAAGAAGAAGGAAGGTACTATAAGGATGTGTATTGACTACCGACAGCTGAACAAAGTTACAATTAGGAACAAGTATCCACTACCGCGCTTTGATGACTTATTTGATCAGCTTCAGGGTGCTAGAGTGTTGTCGAAGATTGATTTGAGGTCGGGGTATCATCAGTTGAAGATTCGGGATTCTGATATTCTGAAGTCGGCATTCAGGACCCGTTATGGTTACTACGAGTTTCTGGTGATGTTTTTTGGGCTGAACAATGCCCCAACAGCCTTTATGCACTTGATGAACAGTGTGTTCTAGCCATATCTTGATTCTTTCGTCATAGTATTCATTGATGATGTATTGGTGTACTCATACAGTTGGGAGGATCATGAGCAGCATCTGAGGATTTCACTCCAGACTTTAAGGGAGAAGAAGCTATATGATAAATTCTCCAAGTGTAAGTTCTAGCTTGATTCAGTGGCATTATTGTGCAACATGGTGTCTAGTGGGGGGATCAAGGTGGATCCGAAGAATATTGAGGCGGTTTAGAGTTGGCCTAGACCGTCTTCTGCTATAGATTTTTGGACCATCTTGGGTTTGGCAGGTTATTATCGTCATTTTGTAGATGGTTTATCGTCCATTGCTACACCTATGACTATATTGACCCATAAGAATTCTCCTTTCAGACGGTCTGACGTGTGTGAGGTGAGCTTTCAGAAGCTCAAGACTGCATTGACTACAGCTCCAGTGTTGGTGTTTCCTTGCTCGGGATCTTACATCGTGTATTGTGATGCATAGTGTATTTGGACTTGGCATGATATTGATGTAGGATGGTAGGGTTATTGCCTACGCGTCTCGGCAGTTGAAGGTTCATAAGAAGAATTACCATGGGCATGATTTAGAGTTGGTATCCATTGTTCACGCGTTGACGATATGGAGGCATTATCTATGGGGCATCCCATGTGAGGTCTATAATAACCATCAGATTCTCTAACATATGTTCAAGCAGAAGGACCTTAATTTGTAGCAGCGAAGATGGTTAGAGTTGCTGAAAGTCTATGATATCACCATATTATATCAACTAGGGAAGGCCAATGTTGTGGCCGATGCATTGAGTAGAAAGGCTGAGAGTATGGGCAGTTTGGCATATTTATCGATAGTAGAGAGGCCACTATCCATGGATGTTCATGCTTTGGCAAATCAGTTTGTGAGATTGGATGTTTCGGAGCCTAGCCGGGTTCTTGCTTACGTTATGGCATAGTCATCATTTTTGGAGCGTATCAAGGCTCGTCAGTTTGATGATCCTCACTTGATGGTGTTGAGGGGCACAGTGCAGTGGGGTGGTGCTAAGGAGGTTGTGATTGGTGATGATGGTGTTATGTGTCTTTAAGGCCGGATTTGTGTTCCAAATGTTGAGCGGTTGAGAGATTTGATTCTTGAAGAGGCTCACAGCTCGCGCTATTCCATTCACCCAGGTGTCACAAAGATTTACCGTGACTTGAAACAACACTATTTGTCACAGAGAATGAAGAAAGATATTGTTGCTTATGTCTCTCGGTGTTTGAATTGTCAACAGGTGAAGTATGAGCATCATAAACCGGGAGGGTTGATTCAAATATTGGAGATACTGGAGTGGAAGTGGAAGCGCATCACTATGGATTCTGTGGTAGGCTTACCACAAACCTTGAAGAAATATGATGCAGTCTGGGTTATTGTAGATCGATTGACTAAGTCTTCACCCTTTATTTTGGTGATAACTACCTACTCTTCAGAGAGGCTGACTTAGATTTACATTCGTGAGATTGTTCGCCTTCATGGTGTACCTGTGTCTATTATCTCGTATTGAGGAACTCAGATCACATCACAGTTCTAGAGAGCAGTGCAGCGAGAATTGGGCACACGGGTTAAATTGAGTACAGCATTCCATCCCCAGACGGACGGGTAGTCCTAGTGCACTATTCAGATCTTGGAGGAAATTTTACGTGCCTATGTCATTGATTTTGGGGGTTCATGGGATCACTTTCTTTCGTTAGCAGATTTTTCCTACAACAGCAGCTTCCAGTCGAGTATCCAGATGGCTCCTTATGAAGCCGTATATGGGAGGAGATGTTGTTCTCCGGCTGTTTGGTTTTAGCCTGGGAGGCTAGGTTGTTAGGCTATGATTTAGTTTGCGATGCCTTGGAGAAGGTGAAGGTGATCCAGGAGCGTCTTCTTACAGCACAGTCCAGGCAAAAGAGTTATGTTGATAGGAAGGTTCATGATGTCTCATATATGGTGGGTGAGAAGGTTTTGCTCAGAGTTTCGCCTATGAAGGGTGTGATGAGGTTCCAGAATAAGAGCAAGTTGATCCCTCGTTTATTGGTCCTTTTGAGGTGCTTGAGAGAGTGGGAGAGGTGGCCTATAGACTTGCAATGCCACCTAGCCTATCAGGTGTTCACCCAGTGTTTCATATTTCCATGCTCCGAAAGTAGTACGGTGATCCGTCACATATTTTGGACTTCAACATGGTACAACTAGATGGGGGTCTGATTTATAATGTGGAGACGGTGGCCATTTTAGACCAGCAGGTTCGAACGTTGAGGTCGAAGAATATAGAATTAGTGAAAGTTCATTGGAGAGGTCAACCGGTCGAAAAGGCTACTTGGGAGACCGAGCGAGAGATACGGAGCAGATATCCACACCTATTTGAGACTCCAAGTATGATTCTAGACCCGTTCGAGGACTAACGTATGTTTAAGAAGGGAGAGAATGTGATGACTAGGCCAGTCGTTTTGTATATTGTAGCCTCGTTCCCCTATTTATTGGTTCTTCTATGTTCATTTATAGTTATGTGACTTATCGGGGTGGTTGGATTGGTTTCGGGGATGCTTCAGAATAAATTGGGACATTTAGTCCCAAGGTTGAAGGCTTAAGTTGAAAGAGTTGACCGGAGTTTGACTTTTGTATAGATGACTCCGAAATGGTATTTTGATGATTCCGATAGCTTCATATGGTGATTTTGGACTTAGGCGTATGTCTGGGTGTTGCTTTGGAGGTCTGTAAGTTGATTTGGTGCTTTTTGGTAAAAGTTGGAAAGTTGAAGGTTTGGAAGGTTGAGAGATTTGACCGAGAGCTGACTTTATTGATATCGGGCTTGGATTTTTGTTCTGAGAGTTAGAATAGGTCCATTGTGTCATTTGGGACTTGCATGCAAAATTTGAAGTCATTCGGAGTTGATTTGATATGGTTCGGTATGAGTTTTAGAAGTTGGAAGTTCACTAGTTTCCTTAGGCTTTAATTGGGGTGCGATTCGTGGTTTTGTTGTTGTTTGATGTGATTTGAGGCTTTGAATAAGTTCATATTGTATCTTAGGACTTGTTCGTGTTTTTGAATGGGGTCTCAAGGGCCTCAGGTGTATTTCGGATGGGTTTCAGACCATTTCTCTATGTTTTGAATTGTTGTTAGCTTATGTCTGGTTTTCTTCTTCGCGATCGCGGAAGGGAAATCGCGATCGCGTATTTCTATTTGGTCGCAAGTGATCTTCATTGCATTCACAAAGCTATAAACGCATTCGTGGAGCTTTGTGGAGGTTGTGCATCACGATCGCGAGCAAAGAGCTGCGTTCGCATAAAAGGGAGGCCGGTTGGGTGCCTCAAGCCTTAAGCCTTCGCGTTCGCGGAAGGCTGGACGCATTCGCGTAGGCATAGCACTATTGATCATCGCGATCGTGACTTGGACATCGCGATCGTGTAGTGTGTTTTGGGCAGATTTGGAATTTATTCTTCGCTGTCGCGAAAGGTAATGCCTGGGCAAAATTTGGGGTCGTCTACATAAAATTCAAACCTCGGTGAACTCGTATAACTTAAGCTTCCAACCATGGAACTAATTGTTTCAATTCACTCTAAAACCTTCCCGAAATCAAGCCAATCATCCCCGCAAGTAACAAAATAATTGTAATGACCCGACTAGTCGTATTGAGTATTCGCATTTCGTTCGGTTGGCTGAAGTCTTGAGTAGCTTCATATGATATATTGTGACTTTCATGTATGGTCAGTTTCGATTTTTGAGTTGTTCGGCATTGACTTTGAAGAATGAATTTCAATTTGGAAGCTTTAAGTTGGGAAGTTGACCAAATTTGGATTTTGTGCATTTGACCTCGGATCAGAGTTTTGATGGTTCTGTTAGGTCTGGATGGTGATTTTGGACTTGGGCGTACGCCCGAAATTGAATTTGGATACTTCTAGAATGTTTTGGCACTATTTGGCGAGAGTTGGCAATTTGAAGGTCTGGAGAGTTCATAGGTTTGACCGGGAGTTGACTTCGATGTTATCGGGTACGGATTGTTGTTCCGCGAGTTGGAATAGGTTATATATGTCACTTAGAACTTGTTGTAAAATTTGAGGTGATTCCGAGTTGTTTGGATGTATTCAGCGTAAGTTTAGAATTTTGAAATTTGAAACAGTTTATTAAGCTTGAATTAAGGTGCAATTTGTTGTTTCGATGTTATTTTGTGGGATTTGAGGCCTCGAGTAGGTCCGTGATATGTTTTGGGACATTTTGGTATGTTCGGACGAGGTCCCAAGGGGCTCGGGTGGGTTTTCAGACCACCCGGAAGGTGGTAGAGTTTGGTTGAAGGTTGGCAGGCGTGGTGCAATCGCCCATGCGATGGCATATCTACAGTATTTGGTGTGCAAAAGCGGAAGAGGTGGCATAGGAGTAGAGTTCGCAAATGTGGATATTGACCACATAAGAGGAAGAGCATATGTACTAGGGTGTATGCTTATGCGATGTTAGCGTTGAGTGTGTGCGCAGGTGCGAAGGTCTTTCTACATCTGCGAGTCCGTACGTGCGAAGTTGAGTTTGTAGATGCGTTTGGTTGGGGCTTAAGTGGAACTCACAGATGCGAGTTACCTGTCATAGATGTGATGCCGTGGATGCGGCTTATTGGTCCATAGGTGCAGAGATATATGGGTAGATTTTATATATACTATGATGGAGTCATTTTATCACATTTTAAATTTCGGAGCTCGACTTTGGCCGATTTTGAAGGAGATTTTCACGATTCGGATTGGAGTAAGTATTTTATACTCGGATTTGATTATTTCTACATGATTCCATATTTGATTTTGGCATCTCAGTGATGAATCTAAAAGAGAAATTAGGGGTTTTGTCAAAACTTTTCTAAAGTGAATATTTGAGATTTGAACATCGATTCGAAGTCAGATTTGAGTGAAACTAGTATGGTGTAACTCTTATTCGAATGGGTTTTCGTAGTAAATTTTGCCGGGTTCCGAGATGCGAGCTTGGGTTGACTTTGAGTATTTGATTAAAGATTCAACCTTTATCATTTGTGTTTGTTTCCTAAGGCACTATTTGATGGTTTTGAGGTGCTTTTGGCTGGTTTCGAGCCGTTCGGAGGTTGATTCGCACAGGATGGCATTTCTAGAATATTGTTTCGGCTTGCTTAAGGTAAGTATCTTAGCCAAACTTGGTTGAGGCATTGGTTGACTGAGTTATTTGTGATAGCTACGTGCTATGAGCGGCACACATGTGTGGGCATGAGCCCATGTGCGTGCACTGGGTATTTTTCATGCTCGGGGTAGTGTTTAGGCTATAATATGTTGTGGATTGATTGTGAAGCTTCATTCTTTGATGATTCTTGTACTTGCCCGTTGTGAGCTATTTGAACCATGTTTGAGGTTATATAGAGGTTAATCTCCTGATTGAACCTAATAATTGTTATTTTTGTAATGTAATTTCCTGATTTGAGCTATGGTAGCACACACACACACCTTAGAATATCACTTATACCAGTCCATGAGTATGAAACTTGATGTTCTTTGATCATGTACATGTATTCTTGTATATTAGCTTTCTGTGTGATATGGATTGGACTCGTAGCCTGTGACCATGCCGAGCGAATATTGTGATATTAAGCCTGTGACCATGCCGGGCAGATTATGATATTGAGCCTGTGTCGGGCGGATTGTGATATAGAGCCTGTGACCACGCTGGGTGGATTGTAATATTGAGCATGTGACGACGCCATGCGTATTGTGATATTGAGCATGTGAGTTGTCCGTGCAGATCCGAGATATTATTTTTATTAGCACGTGAGTTGTATGTACAGTACGTGAGTTGTCTGTGTAGTTGATATTATTAGTACATGAGTTGTCCATGCAGCGTATGGATATGGATCCATCCTCCTAGGATCACCCTCTTATTTTTCTTCTTGATGGTGTACACGCAAATTGTGAGACCCCGATGGGTTTCTAGTTGATGTGTTATGAGGAAAGTTGATCAGTGTTTTGGTTCGATTATTGAGATTTTGTTATGGTCCTTAGAGTCGTATTGTTATTTCAATTTGGATAGATTTGCACTGTCACACCTCCCCTCTTCTCGTGGGATAAGAAAGAAAGGAGTTTTTCCAATTTAAGTGACATTATTCAAAATGGGATTATTTATTTAATCAGAGTCGCCACTTGGGATAATTATTATGGTGTCCCAAGTCACCGATTTATTTGAAATCCCAAATCGAGGAAGTTTTGACTCCGAATTACGGTCCGCAAACACAGAAGACCAGGTAAGGAATTCTGTTAACCCGGAAGAAGGTATGAGGCACTCTCGGATTCCGTGATTTTAGCACGGTCGCTTTTAATAATTATACCTGGCATAACCAATTCTGGATATTTTATGTTCTAGGGAACTTTGTGCACTTTCATCTTAAACCACTTTTAATTGCTTGATTATTTGTGACTATGGAATTATCTTGAAACGAATCACGCGTACGTGTATTCGTTTTATTTGGTATGTCATGAATCATATCACGCGTACGTGTACGCAATTAATAACACTTTATTATTTTTAAGATTGTTTTGTCAAAGTTGCGCGAACGCATACTTTGCCTTTAATTTGGAAAATCGTAACTATGTCACGCGAACGTTTACGTAATCACGATAATTGATTGGTTAACACGCGCCTAAAGTATACTAACGGTGTTCATTATTCTTCCTAAACTTTAAGATTATTGTGAAGCCATGAGTTATGGAAGTCAATTATGGATGAAGTGTAAAATTTTAATTAAGGAGCATTAGCAAGATCACTGATATATCTAAGTTGTTGAAAGCATTTGATAATTATGAAGTATTAATTTTTAAACAAGTTAGGCCATAATCTATAAATTAGTAATCATCTGAACTATTAAACAATGATGTAAGATAATGAAATAAAACCATAGGATCATTACACATTCCAAATACGTCATTAAAATAACAGACTTAACAAATTACACTTATGACCAATTACTAGTAGATTTAAACCAAGAAACTTCTATAATGGTAAAGTCAGTAAAGAAACTTCTCATGGACAAATATATATATTTAAGAAAAAAAAACATCATCATCACTTCATTTGCACGAATGCATGAGGCTTTCGTTACTGCTAATATCTATTGGCAAACTAATTGAATTAGAAAGAAAATTTATATATTTATTCAGAACGAACATGCTTGCCATTATGATAAGAGAAAATATATAATTCAAATAATTAATATCGAACACATATGAATACGTAGGTCCATTTCAAAGTTCAAAAGTAAGCCAACAAATTAAAATAGGAACGAGGTTAAAGTTGGAGTTGCAACGTGGGATGAGTACCTGGGAACGGGTCCAGTTCTCAGTAGAGAAAGCAAAAGCAGTGATAACTTGTATTCCCAGTTTGGAAGAAATATTGCAAATATTTTTGAGATTTGGAGTAAGAAATTTGTGACCCTCTTGCACAGGTAAACCTCGAGCATTAGCCCATCTCCTCAATATGACACCTTCTTCAATTTATAATGAAACTTCATGTACAAAAACTACTAGCTACTAGCCACGTCTGTTTAGAACACATCAATACCAAGCTCACGAGATCGTAACCGTGAACCTCGAATAAGACATCGCCCAACTGACCAGAAAACCTCACCTTGAATGGACCTCTTCGACCTCGAACATCAACAGGGAAAACTCTAACTGGTTTTAGGGTGGGTGGTGGCTGGTTTAGGTGGCTTAATGGCTAAAGGTTGAAAGAAGTTCACTTCTTGAACAAGAGAGTGATGGATAAGGGTCTAGAGAGGAGTGGCCGGCTGTTAGGAGTCTTCAATGGAGGAAAGTGAAGGAGATGGTGTTGGTTCAAGCTTTTTCCAAAGCTTTTCCTTGTTCTTATTTTTACGTTTTTTTTTTTCAAAAAAAATCCCCCCCCCCCTCCCCCCTTCATTTGTGAAGTCCAAAATATATAGATGTGTGGGTTGTATAACTGATGTGAGTAGGTGGTGAGAAGAGTGTGGGAAGTGGGGAAAGGGACGTGAGGGAGTTAGAATTGTGGGGAGAGGAGACGTGAGGGAGAGGGGAGTTTAGCAAACAAATATGGGAAGTTAGGGGATTGGGGTGAGCTGGGTAATTAGTAAAGATAACATTTTATTTTTGTATCTTTCAAGATTTTACCCGTTGTTTTTTTTTTTTTGCTGTCTTTTGCTTTTCGTTAGTTTGTAGCTTTTTTCTTCTTTCTTTTTTAACTTTTTACTAACCTTTTTTTTATTAAACAAAAAAGAAGGTAGAACCCATAGGTATATATATATATATATATATATATATATATATATTAACCAACTTACTTTTAGACTTAAATATTATATACATAAGAAAACAAAATATTTACATTGTAGTTTAAATTATACTAAGAAAAATACTAAAGCTAACTTATTTATTATATTTCTAATTAAAAGAAACCATATATTGTTGTAAATTTTCATTTTTATATTTACAAATAGAAATAAAATATGTTCTATAAGTATATATATTAGTTTATATATATATATATATATAAATTAGACCTAAAGAAAATATTTACACCAAAATAGTATAGAATTTGGGTATGGTCAAAAATTAGTTGTTCACAGTCGGTGCTGCAACAGATTGATATTTGGTTATTGCATTTCATCTTTACTTGCAAATTTCCTTGGTTGTGTATCTGATTTATTCACATATCTTCTTTATATGCTGGATTACTAACTAAGCAGAGTATGTCAAGTTCTTGTGTGGACCAAGGTGATTTTATATGTGATTCATGACTTGATCATATTATTGTTCAGTAGTTGTTAGATTTATGAATTGTACAGGTGATAAGCGAGTATCATTTATAATTCTTGTTTTTATTACCTCGCGGAGGTCAGTTATGATACTTGTTGAGTGCATGGGGTCGATGGTACTTATACTACACTTTTGCACCTTGCGTACAGATCTTGGAGCTGAGTTGCTGTGGATGGCGGAAGCTGGCATTGAAAATGTACCTGCTTTCCGGATATAGCTACCACTTGTCCTTGGTAACTTTGGCTAGGTAATCTGTTTATGTATATTCCGAACAAATATTGTATCTATTTTCACACTAGCCTTGTAAAACTAAGTCTTAGTGGCTCATGACTTGTACTACCAATCCTTAGGTTATTGTATAGAAATTCAGTTATTTCACTTATTGATTTCTTATTATTTTCATTAAAATTGTGTTGACTTTTACTTGGCATACCTAGCGCGGTTGGGTTAGGTGTCATCACGACTAGGTGGATTTTGGGTCGTGACACGTTGGTATCAGAGCTCTAGGTTCATAGGTTCTATAAGTCATGAGCAAGTATATAGTAGAGTCTTGCGGATCGGTACGATGACGTCCATACTTATCTTCGAGAGCCTACAGGGCACTTAGAAAATACTTACCATCTTTTTTTCCTAATCGTGCGGCCTTGATTCAGCTTGAAGCATATCTCTTGGATTTTCTTCCATCCAATCGTGTGTTATGTGAGCGCTCAATATCAGTTGTGCATCGACGGCTTGTGATATCATGGATGAGGTGTGAGATATGTTCTCGGTGTTGTAGTTATAGGCCAGTCTGGGGTCTTGAGGCCAAGCATAGAACGCAGTTTGGGCTCAATGACTTCCGTTGTGTGAGTATGTGCTCTTGGACTTATATGTCTGGTAGTGTCCCCAGGAGTGGAATTGATAGCTCAATGAGTGGTTGGATAGCTATATGATGAGTATTATGTGACTGAGGAATGTGCTTATATGATGGTTCTGTTAGGTTCGGATGGTGATATTAGACTTGATCGTATGCCGGAATTGAATTTTGATACTTCTAGAATGTTTTGGCTCTATTTGGCGAAAGTTGGCAATTTGAAGATATGTAGAGTTCATAGGCTTGACAGGGAGTTGACTTTGATATTATCGGGCTCGGATGTTTGTTCCGTGAGTTGGAATAGGTTATATATGTCATTTAGAACTTGTGTGTAAAATTTGAGGTGATGTCGAGTTATTTAGATGTGTTCGGTGTAAGTTTGGAATTTTAAAATTTGAAATAGTTCATTAAACATGAATTGAGGTGCGATTAATGGTTTCGATGTTATTTTGTGGGATTTGAGGCCTCGAGTATGTCTGTGATATGTTTTGGGACATTTTGGTATGTTCGGACGAGGTCCCAAAGGGCTCAGGTGGGTTTCAGACCACCTGGAATGTGGTTGAGTTTGGTTGAAGGTTGGTAGGCGTGGTGCAATTGCACCTGCGATGGCTCATCTATGGTATTTGGTAAGTAAACGCAGAAGAGGTGGCTTGGGAGTAGAGTCCACAAATGTGGAGATTGACCACATAAGCGAAAGCGCAAATGTGCTAGGGTGTCTGCTTATGCGATGTCAACGGAGTTTGGGTGTGTGCCCAGGTGCGAAGGTCTTTCCGCATCTGCGAGTCTGTAGATGCAAGGTTGTGTTCACAGATGTGGTTGGTTGGGGATTCAGTGGAACTCACATATGTGAGTTGCTTGTCATAGATACGACGCCGCAGATGTAGCTAATTGGTTCGTAGGTGCACAGATATCTGGGCAGATTTTATATATATGATGGTGGAGTCATTTTATCACATTTTGTGTTTTGGAGCTCAATTTTGGTTGATTTTGGAGGATATTTTCAAGATTTGGATTGGGGTAAGTATTTTTTACTCAAATTTGATTATTTCTACATGATTTCATATTTGATTTTGGCATTTGAGTGATGAATCTAAAAGAGAAATTGGGGGTTTTGTCAAAACCTTTCTAAAGTGAATATTTGAGATTTGAACATTGATTTGGGTGGATTGTGATATTGAGCATGTGACAACATCGGGCGGATAATGATATAGGGTCTATGACCATGCTGGACGGATAATAATATTGAGCATGTGACGCCGCCATGCGTATTGTGATATTGAGCACGTGAGTTGTCCGTGCGGATCCGAAATATTGTTTTTATTAGCACGTGAGTTTTCCATGCAGCACGTTAGTTGTCTGTGCAACACGTGATTTGTCTGTGTTGTTAATATTATTAGCACATGAGTTGTCCATACAGCGTGTGGATATGGATCCATCCCCCTAGGGTCACCCTCTCATTTTTCTTCTTGATCGTATACTCGCAAATTGTGAGAAATCGATGGGTTTCTAGTTGATGTGTTATGAGGAAAGTTGATCAGTGTTTTGGTTCGATTATTGAGATTTTGTTGTGGGCCTTAGAGTCGTATTGTGATTTCAATTTGGATCGAGTTGGACGTTGCAACGGATTGATATTTGGTTATTGCATTTCATCTTTACTTGCAAATTTCCTTGGTTGTTTATCTGATTTATTCACATATCTTCTTTATATGATGGATTACTGACTGAGCAGAGTATGTTAAGTTATTGTGTGAACCAAGGTGGTTTTATATGTGATTCATGACTTGATCATATTATTGTTCTATAGTTGTTAGCGAGTATCATTTATAATTCTTGCTTCTATTACCTCGCTGAGGTCAGTTATGATACTTGTTGAGTACATGGGGTCGATGGTACTCATACTATACTTTTTCACCTTGCGTACTTATCTTGGAGCTAAGTTGTTGTGGATGGCGGAAGTTGGCATTGAAGATGTACCTGCTTTCCGGATATAGCTACCACTTGTCCTTAGTAACTTTGGCTAGGTAATCTGTTTATGTATATTCCGAACAAATATTATATCTATTTTCACACCAGCTTTGTAAAACTAAGTCTTAGTGGCTCATGACTTGTACTACGAATCCTTAGGTTATTGTATAGAAATTCAGTTATTTCACTTATTGATTTCTTATTATTTTCATTAAAATTGTGTTGACTATTACTTGGCATACCTAGCGGGGTTGGGTTAGGTGCCATCATGACTAGGTGGATTTTGGATCGTGATACGTTGGTATCAGAGCTCTAGGTTCATAGGTTCTACGAGTTATGAGCAAGTGTATAGTAGAGTCTTGCGGATCGGTACGATGACGTCCATACTTATCTTCGAGAGCCTACAAGGCATTTAGAAAACACTTCCATCTTTGTTTTCTTATCGTGCGGCCTTGATTCAGCTTCAAGCATATCTCATTTATTTCTTTATCCAATCGTGCATTATGTGAGCGCTCGGTATCAGTTGTGCATCGACAACTTGTGATATCATGGATGAGGTGTGAGATGTGTTCTCAGTGTTTTGGTTATAGGCTAGTCTGGGGTCTTGAGGCCAGGCATAGATCGTATATTGGGCTCAATGGTTTTCATTGTGTGAGTATATGCTCTTGGACTTATATGTCTGATAGTGTCCCTAGGAGTGGAATTGATAGCTCAATGAATGGTTGGATAGCTATATGGTGAGTATTATATGACTGAGGAATGTGCTAAGATGGTTTGGATGTGACGAGAAGAATTTTGCTTCGGATGCGAAAGGACTATGGATGCTTGATTTCTGTCTTGATGTGTTGAACAATTTTGAGTTATGAGTGTGTTAGGGATATTTTAGTTGCTCAGTTGTGGAATAAAGTATACTCTTATGTCTTGTTGACGAGTTTAGCCTCGAAAAGATTAAGTGACTGCATAGTGGTTGTGGACATAAAAGGGCATAGAGAGATGCCAGTTTGAGGCTAAGCATGTGGGTTATCTCCTGCGGGGTGGTCTACAGATGTGTGATCTTAATGATGTTTTTGGGGCGTGTTTTCTTATATCTGTGGGTTATATGTGTTGCAATTTTAGTTTGGATCGCCTTGAAGGAGGTTGCACGACTGTCAGGGGGATCGATATGCGCTTAGCAGATGATATGAGGTATTTTATTATTAGTGATACATGAGCTTATGAAGGATTTTATTGAATTACAGTGTAGTATCGTGGTAGATATGGATAAAGGGTATCGTGATTTATCGGATGTTATGTTATATGGCTTCGAGCCTAGTGAGAGAGTCTGCTATCGACAATCAGATTGCATGGTCATATGTTATATTAGTTTCAGTCTAAGGCATATTTATGGATCAGTTATGACCTGAAGAGGTTGGTTTTGAGGATGATGGAATTAAGGAACTTCTGGATGCATGATATGTTATACTTTATGGGCATAGGGACATCTTGGAATGATTCAGGCTGGTTAATCATAGTGGATGTAGTGTGCAAGGGGAAGGGATTCACTCAGTTGCTTAAGGTGGGGGTTACTTCTTTTGGTGTTTGTGTGCTAATGGGACACTAGTCGCTCGGCTCGTTTGGGCGGTGCATTGGATATCAGAGCAGAGTGGATGAATCTCGAGAAGGTTCTAATGAGTTCAAGTTTCATATGTGGTATTTGAGCGTTCTCCGAAATTGTATATGGATAAGATGTGAGATTGCATTGGATGGAGCTTCAAATTAACAGAAGGTCTCTTTAGAGTGGGTATCTCAGTTGCAGCATTATTGGGTGCTTAAGAGGGAATACAGTGGCTTATGGGCCTTAGGACGACGTGGCTTCATGCCTATTGTGGTGGTCTTGCGGTTTAAGGACCGTAGTGTACTAGCAAAGAGAAGTGCAAACTTGAAGGCAAGTCGAGAGAGACTCGAAGAAATGGGTCAGCTTGGTAGTGGTTCGGGTCGGCATGGTAATAGAAATGATCGGTTATTGTGGTTCTTCTGGTGTGGCGAGGCTTTGTAGGTGTTTTGTGGCAATGATCTTGGGCTTTACGATCTACATCACTTGGTTGAGTTAGAGGGATTCAGTTCTAATGGCTTGGTTATGTGCAAACGGTTTTCGAAGAGTTCTCGATGGTATCGACCACGGCTTGAGGCAGATGTCTTCTACAAGTATGAGGAGTTTATTGTGTGTTGTGATAGGGCCAAGTGGAAGGTTTCTGGCTGAGGGACTGTTTATCTTGCTTATGATTCAGAGTTGATAATGGGATTTCTGTGTTTTCATATAATGACATGATAGAAGCGGTGCGACGTGTGGGATTGAGATTTGCATGTACAAGTTTATGGTTCAGTTTTGAAGGGGAGGTCATGAGCTCTAGATAGCATGGATAGCTTCACATGTTTAGAAGAATGTTGGCACTATTTTATATTACCTGAGAAGAGTGTGCATTTCTGAAGACGCACTATGTTTGGACTTGCGGATGCTTGACTGGTATTACGGTAATTGCATGGTTGATCGACTGCTGATGTTTAGATTTTGCTATGTGGCATGGAAGAATTGTTCCTTGGTCATGGATGGTGAAGGTATATTAAGAGGTTAACAGCTAATTGTATGTGTTATGGATAGGTTATTGTGAACTTTTGGAAGGTTATTTACCTATTCGTGGATGATCGGAGTTGATTTGGAGGCTACTGGTAGGACTAATGGGGATGTGTATTCTACATCGAGTCGGATTTATTTTCTCAGCGCAACTATGGTTGAGGGGGAGTGTCATCGGTTAGAATTGATCTTATTCGTATATTGATATGTTCCATATGTTACTCGCATATACTATGATGGATTGTGCGACTGTTGACTATTTACACACATGATGTGGTTTTGCTTGGGCCTTGTGACAAAATTCGAGCAAGATGGTTCTTGGGGTGTTGAATGGTGGATGCCTCTTTAGTTATGGTCTTCCTGTTTGTGGTATATTGTGCTATCCGTTTCTCCATGGTTATGGTCATGCACTTAGCGTGTTTGTTGTTGATATGCATATGGCTGTTGATTGTGAGCATCATGGCTCGAGGTATTCCATATGGACCGGTGTTTGGATTGGGCCACGCATAGCGGCGGAGATATGTTGGGATATGATCCTTGTTCTTATTTCATGTGCATTGTTTCTCCTTTGTATGATGGGTTCATATCATTGCGCTTTGTGGTGGTATCTATTAAGCTTGCGGGACGGTTCTCTCATTTTTTTTCTCTTTCCATTATTGGGTATATTCGAGTTGTTGCTTATTTGGTGTGCCGATTGCACAGTATGTGGCTCGAGGTGGCGCCGGTGTGGTATGTCGGTCAGCAGCTTGTATTGGATGGGATGAGTTATTGGACTTGGAATGAGTGCTATCGGATTTGATTAAGGCATGTCTAACGTCACTAGTCAGCTTAGAATTTGGCTATGGTTCTTGTCGGGCGGATAGCTCCAGGACTTGTTGATCTGATGAGAGGTTATGAGTTTCTGTGTGTTTCTTTCATCATCGGCAGTGTACGAAGGTTTAGAATGAGGTTTCATTTGATATGAGGTTTGTTACCGGTACCAAGTTTAGTAATATGCAGCTATTATGCTTAGAAGGTATTACTATGAGTATGTGAGGTATGTGGTATATCATGTGATTATATCTTGGAATATGGTTATGGCTTGATACAACTTCTTCAGACTTATATAGTGTATAGATGTGAGAATTGGGTCTTATAAGCAATTCCGGATGTTGGAGACTGGTTCTAAGGTTCACGGACTAAGATTGAAGGAAGGATCTTTAGTTATGTTGAGTTAACGGGCTTACATGTATTTGGGGTGACATGGGATCACCCATGGGAATGTGTATGGTGTGTTTATACCGTGATTTGATGGCTTTATAATGACTCTTAGCATGTTTGAGGACGAACTTATGTTTAAGTGGGGGAGAATGTAACGATCCGACCAGTCGTTTTGAGCATTTGCATTCCGTTCGGTAGATTGAAGTCTTGAGTAGCTTCATATGATGTATTGTAACTTGTGTGTATGGTTGGTTTTGGTTTTTGAGTTGTTTGATATTGACTTGGAAGAATGATTTTCAATTTGGAAGCTTTAAGTTGGAATGTTGACCAAGTTTGACTTTTGTGCATTTGACCTCGGATCGGAGTTTTGATGGTTTCGTTAGGTCCGGATGATAATTTTAAACTTGGGCATATGCCCGGATTTGCATTTGGATACTCTAGAATGTTTTGGCTCTATTTGCGAAAGGTTGACAATTTAAAGGATTGAAGAGTTTATAGCTTTGACCGTTAGTTGACTTTGATTTTATCGGGTTCATATTGTTGTTCTAGGAGTTGGAATAGGTTCGCTATTTCATTTGGAACTTGTATGTAAAAGCTGAGGTGATTTCATTTGGAACTTGTGTGTAAAAGCTGAGGTGATTCTGAGTTGCATAGACGTGTTCGGCGTAAGTTTGAAATTTGAAATTTTCAAATAGTTCATTAAGCTTGAATTGAAGTGCAATTCGTGGTTTCGAAGTTATTTTGTGGGATTTGAGGCCATGAGTAGGTCCGTGTTATAATCTGGGACTTGTTGGTATGTTCGGAAAGGGTCCAGAGGAGACCGAGTGGGATTTAGAACACTTGGAAGGTGGTTGAGTTTGGCTAAATGTTGGCAAGCCTGGTGCAATCGCACCTACAAAAAGAGGTGCGTAGATGCGATGGTGCATCTGCGGTATTTGGTGCGTAGAAGCAGAAGAGGTAGACTGGGAGCACAATCCTCAAATGCGGAGCTTGATCGCAGATCCACTAGGGTATCTGCTTATGTGATGTTAGCGGAGGCTGGTGTGTGTGCATGTGCGAAGGTCTTTCCGCATCTGCGAGACTGCAGATGTGAGGTTGTGTTCGCAGATGCGGTTGGTCGGAGCTTCAGTGGAAATCACAGATGCGAGATATTTGTCGCAGATGCGACGCTGTAGATGCGACTGATTAGCCCGCGGGTGCAGAGATGCCTGAGCAGATTTTATATATACGATGGTTGAATCATTTTATCACATTTTAAGTTTGGGAGCTCGATTTTGGGCGATATTTGAGGATATTTTCACGATTTGGATTGGGGTAAATATTTTTTACTCGGATTTGATTATTTTTACATGATTCCATCTTTGATTTTGGCATTTGGGTAATGAATCTAAAAGAGATATTGGGGGGGTTTTGTCAAAACTTTTCTAAAATGAATATTTGAGATTTGAATATCGATTCGGAGTAGAATATGAGCGAAACTAGTATGGTTAGACTCGTATTCGAATGAATTATCGGAATTTGTGAATTTTGTTGGGTTCTGGGATACGTGTCGGAGTTGACTTTTTGGTTGACTTTGAGTATTTGATTAAAGATTCGATCTTTATCGTTTGGGTTTGTTTCCTATGGCAATATTTGGTGTTTTTGAGTTGCTTTTGGCTAGTTTTGAGCCGTTCAGAAGTTGATTCGCATGGGATGGTGTTTCTAGAGTATTGTTTTGGCTTGCTTGAGGTAAGTATCTTACCTAAACCTTGTTGAGGCACTAGTTGCCAGAGTTATTTATAATAGCTACATGCTATGGGCGGCGCACATGTGTAGGGATGAGATCATATGCGTGTACAGGGGTATTTTTCATGCTCGGGGTAGTGTTTAGGCTATGATATGTCTTAGATTGATTGCGAAGCTTCATGTTGTGAGGATTCTTGTATTTGTACCCCCGTTATAAGCTATTTTAGACATGTTTGAGGTTACATAGAGGTTACTCTCCTTATTAAACTTGATAATTGTTACTTTTTGTGATGTAATTGCCTGATTTGAGCTGTGATAGAACACTTTGCACATGCATACACCTTAGCATGTCACTTATACCAGTCCAGGAGTATGAAATTTGATGTTCATTGATCATGTACATGTATTCTTGTATATCTGATTTCTGTGTGATATGGATTGGACTACTAGCATGCGACCATGCCAGGCAGATTGTGATATTAATCCTATGACCATGCCGAGCGATTTGTAATATTGAGCATGTGCACACGTCGGGCGTATTGTGATATTGAGCGTGTGACCATGCCGAGTGGATTGTGATATTAAGCATGTGACCATGCCAGGCGGATTGTGATATTGAGCATGTGAGCACACCGGGCTGATTGTGATATTGAGTTCGTGACCACGCCGAGCGGATTGTGATATTGAGCTTGTGACTACGCCGGGCAGATTGTGATATTGAGCCTATGACCACGTCAGGCGATTTGTGATATTGAGCACGTGAGTTATCCGTGTGGATCCGAGATGTTGTTATTATTAGCACGTGAGTTGTCTGTGGCTCTGTGCAGAACATGTGTTGTCCGTGTAGTTGATATTATTAGCACGTGAGTTGTCCGTGCAGCACGTGAGTTGTCCGTGCAGCATGTGGATATGGATCCATCCCTTTAGGGTAACCCTCTCATGTTTCTTCTTGAAGGTTTACACGTGGATTATGAGAAATCAACAGGCTTCTGGTTGATGTGGTATTAGGAAATTTGATCAGTATTTTGGTTCGGTTATTGAGATTCTGTTGTGGGACTTAGAGTCGTATTGTGGTTTCTATTTTGATCGGGTTGCGCGCCGCAATGGATTGATATTAGGTTATTGCATTTCATCTTTACTTGCAAATTTCCTTGGTTGTTTACCTGATTTATTCGCATATCTTCTTTATATACTGGACTGCTGACTGTGCAGAGTACGTTAAGTTATTGTGTGAACCAAGGTGGTTTTATCTGTGATTCATGACTTGGCCATATTATTGTTATGTACTTGTTAGATTTATGAATTGTACAAGTGATTAGCGAGTATCATTTATAATTCTTGCTTCTATTTCCTCGCTAAGGTTAGTTTGATACTTGCTTTGTACATGGGGTCGGTTGTACTCATACTACACTTCTGCACCTTGCGTGCATATCTTAGAGCTGAGTTGATGTGGATGGTGGAAGTTGGCATTGAAGATGTACCTGTTGTTTATACCCAATTTTGCCTTCATATTTTATAAAGTATTCTATATACTTTCAAAATATCATTTCGCATTATTACTCAATTTATAGGGGTTATATAAGTATTTTCTACAATTTTTAAAGCTTTAAAATTAATTTTCTTGTATTTAATCATTTAAATATCTATTAATTATCCCTTCAAATTATTTTAGGGTGACTTAAATATCCAAATTTATTATTTGTATTCACATGCATCTTATAATATTTCACTCCATTTTTTACAAAATTAAATTTGCATTTTTTCTATTTATCTACATTAGCTACAATAATGGCGTATATTCTCATAATAATTACATTTATTATATATTTTATTTCAAAATAGTATTTTTATATTTTTATGACTCTGACTTATTGTTTTTAAGTATGTAATGTCTTAAATAATATTTTTTATTATTTATTATTCATTTTATAATTTATTTCTTTATGAATTTCGTGTATTTAAATTATAGCCCAATATATAGGGATAATTTCGGACCAAAACAGGCCCAAAACATTTAGCCCATCCCCAGTTCACCTTCAGCAACCCAAGACCAAACAACCCTCTTTAAAACCCAGTCGCGACCCGACCTTAACCCGCCCCGCGCCTCTTTCGAACTTGGCCGTTGATCTCAAATGATCAACCGCCCAAATTAAGCCGACCCCTTTCCTTATATCCCTCCCCACTAACCCTAGAGATCATTTCCCTACCCAGCCACCTCTATGTTCTCTCTCCATTCTCCTCCTCTCCTCACAAAACCCTAGCCGTCTTATCCCCAAAATGCTCTCCAAATCCGGCTATACTATGGAATCCTTTCGTGATTTGCTTGCCTTATTCCGCTACTACTCACGTGTTCATGGTGTTACTTAGTATTTGCCTAACTTTGATAAGTACTGCCTTTCAAATCGGGCATGATTGACTCCAATTTTTGAAGATCTGGGTGATGTTTCATCTATATACATTTTACGATGAATGATTCTTGTATTTTCGGTCCGATTATTGGCCCTTGGACTCAACTAGGGTTTGAAATTTCTTTCACTTCTTTTATCGGCTCTATTAGGGACTGTATGCAATCATTTCTTTACTTATTTAGGTTTAATTGATTATTTTCCATGTTATTCGTCCTAATATATCACTATAAAAGCCCCTTCCCCAATTCCCCTAGGGGGCCGGGACTACTGTTGTTCTCTCACTCTCACTTTCTATATTATTCAACATTCTTGATTATGGCTGGCTGAAATCCAAGGCCACCAGAATCCTCTCTATCGACCTCCCTAGTGCGAGCACTTCTCGAGGCTCATTTGAAGCTCCTGTAAACTCCGACGCACTAGAATTTGGGGTTTTGGTTGTTCTCTTTGATACTGATATTTAAGTTGTTGTTGGCACTTGGTTTTCTCTTCTATTTGTTTGTTGAATCTGCAAATTAGTGAGTACCTTGACTCTTACAATTATATCTTCTTTTGCTTGTGTTCAATTCTCAGTATAGACATGTTGTTTGAACTTTGTGAACCAATATGACTTCAATATTGTGTTATTTTCATTTGCAACCCTACTTGCTTTGAAGCTATTTTGCAGTTCTGAATTTTCTAGTATCAGAACCTGCTTAGATTTGAAACTTCAATATATGCTCATTATGTTCAGCTTGAATGATTTTGACAATCTTTAGCCTGCTTTGTTGCTTTGATCACTTATTATTTGAGTCTTTTCTCAATCTTTGTCTTGGATTCTCGAACTGAAATTCTTAAGGAATCATCTCCTGCCCTCTTTAGTATTGATTATGCTTCTAGTTGAATCCCAATACACTTAGTTCCTGTTATTATGCATAGTTGAGTGCTTAAGTATTGGAGTCCGCATGTTCTATTTAACCTTGAGTTGATATGTCTTCCTGCCATGATACCTTTGGACTTAGGAATCTTTATGTTATACTCAGCATGATTAGGCTTCTTATTGATTACTATAGACCATGCATACTTGCCTGTTTGTTATGTGCAATTGCCATTCCCTAACCATGACTCTGTCAGACCTTCATAACTTAGACTCCTAGGTTTAAAATACATTTTAGACTAACTATGGATCATGCTCTACCCTAAACTCACTCTGAAAAGCTTAGCATGTTCATTTTGTATGTGTCTAGTGTGCTTACCTTATTAACCCCAAGTGGCATGTCTCATCAACTCTCTTAATGTTGTATTCATGCTCAGCATGCTATCACTTGCTGAATGATTAAACATGTGTTGTTAGTTTGTCATATCAAACTTACCATGTTGAAATTAAGCCATACTGATTCTCCTAGTTTGCATGTTCTTTGTTTAATCAATCCTGTCACTCTTGCTTCTGAAATGCAAATATGCTTTCCTGTAAATCCTGCCATATAGTCTCTATGGGAGTTGCTGTTAGTAGGTTCCAGAATCATTTAAATGATTTTCATGTGCGGTTCATTAGTTTATGTAGTAAAGTTTTTAATCTGCAATTGCTGGGTAAGTGGGACTTCTATCTGGGCTTGATATGGGTCCATGTGTGGGCTTGAGCTCTGCAATAGATACACTCCAATGTTTGGCTTGAGTTTGGGTCTGGGTCTACTACTTGTGTGAGGAATGAGCCTGTTGAAGGCCCAGGCAGTACTGGTTATCTCCTCTTGGACCTACTCTATATGTTGGGCTTGTAGTCATTTCAATTACGTAATATTTGAGCTTGTTTTTTCTTTTATCTTTGGGCCTGTAATAATTTGTAAACAAATAGTTGGAGAGTTAGTGAAATGGGGGAACGGCTATATTTCATTTTTGCATAAAGGGGTAAAAAACATGCCTATAATAATCTAAGTGTTTCACTTGTTCACATGCTCTATTTCTACACGCTATTAGACAGCATGCCTATAGGATTTAAACATCATTGGTTATTTGCTCAACTTGCTCTATTGCTATGTGTTGTTAGATAGCATGCCTATAGGATCTTGTTAAGTGATTGAGAATTGCTTACATTGACATTTCCTCCGGCCACATGACTCACCTAGATACCATGCCTATAGGATCTTAAATTGATTAATCAAATTGTCTTCTTATCACATTTCCCACCTAGAAAACATGCCTATAGGGTATTACTACTCGCTTAGAAAGCATGTTTATAGGATCAAAAATGAATAATTCTGTGCTTTCAATTGCCTCACTGCCCAAGTACAAATTTCCTAGAGATTATGCCCATAGGTCTTTAATAAGTATTATAATCAGCAGCGTCGTTAAGATAATCCGCCTAGACGTACTGCCTATGGAATTCAATCACATAGAAACCATGCCTATAGGCCCTAAACATTTTTTTAATGTGTTTCAGCTCCAAAACAGCCTATGACAGTTTCTGCATAATCTGGAACCTCTTTAGCATAAAATTCATGGTTGTTTTGCGTGCATTTGTGACTATGTATGGAGGCCAACTTGAGCCCTTAATTGCGATTATGTGCAGTCCTACCTGTTTTGAATGTGCGCCTAGCTTTATCATTTTTGAGCATCCTAAGTAAAATCTAGAACCACCCAAATAGTAGGTCCAAAGCCTCCTCGACCATAGGTATGGGACGGGTATGTAACGACCCGACTGGTCACTTTGAGATTTAACATCCCATTCAGTGACTTAAGGTCCCGAGCAACTATGTAATGTGAATTATGACTTGCGTGTGTGGTCGCGACTAGTTTTCAGATGATTTGGGATTAAATTGAAAGAACAATTCTTACTTTTGAAACTTAAATGAAAAGTGTTGACCGGAGTTTTGACTTCTGTGTAGACGACTTCGAAATCATATTTTGATGATTCCAATAATTTCGTAAGATGATTTTGGATTTAGGTGTGCGTTCGGATTTGGAATTGGAGGTCCGTAGGGTAATTTAAAGCATTTCGGCGAAAACTGGAATATTAAAGTTTTGGAACGTTGAGAGGTTTGACCGAGAGTCGACATTGGTGATATCGGGGTCGGATTTTGATTTCGAGGGTTGGATTAGCTCTGTTATGTTATTTTGAACTTGCATGCAAAATTTGACGTCATTCCGAGTTGATTTGATATGTTTCGGGGCGAGTTTTGGAAGTTAGAAGATTTGGAAATTCATAAGTTTGATTCGTGGTGCGATTCATAGTTTCGACGTTGTTTGATGTGATTTGAGACCTCGAGCAGGTCCGTGTTATGTTATGAAACTTGTTGTCATGTTTCGACGGGGTCCCAAGTACCTCGGGTGTGTTTCGGATAGGCTACGGGCCATTTCTTCATGCTTTTGAGTTGTCGGTTTCTGGTATTGCTATTGCTCTTCGCGATCATCAAGATGAAGCTGTGATCGCGAAGTGATTCTGGGAAACTCAGCATTTTTGCTTATCGCGGATGTGACAGTGGGCATGCGTTCGCGAAGGTTCAGCTGGTTGTTGCTCGAGTTCGCATTGGGTGTTACGCCTTCGCATAGCACAGCTCAGTAGCTCGTATATATATTTTTCTCTTTCACGATCGCACCTTCTGGTTCGCGATCGTGTAGTACCTTTTTGTGGGGCAGTATTCTTTTCTTCTTCGTGATCGCATGCGCGAAGAAGAAACAATGACTGCCCCAAAAATGCACTACGCGATCGCATGGATCCATTTGCGATCGCGTAGTGCATTTTTGGGGCAGTCATTATTTCTTCTTCGCGATTGCGATGTGCAAATACCTGGGCAGCAGAATATATTTTCCAAATCTAAGGTTTGACCATTTTTATCATATTTTTGAGTTGTAGGCCTCAGATTTGAGCAATATTTTAGGGTTCTTCGCGTGTTGGTTTGGGGTAAGTGTTCTTCACCCGTAATTTATTATATTCCATGATTTTATCTTTATTTTTATCATATAATTAGTGTTTTTAGTTGAGGAAAAATGGGGATTTTTGAAGAAATCTTTCCAAATGTAAAATGATGATTTGAAGGACGAATTGATATCGAAATTTGGTAATTCTTGTATGGTTGGACTCGTTATCGAATGGGTGTTCGGATTTTATAATTTTGGTCTGGTTCCAAGATGCGGGCCCAGGGGGTTGAATTTTAGTTCTTGTTAAAGATTGAAGCTTTATTATCCGGAATTGTTTCCTATGAGTTTTATTTATGATTTGAAGTTATTTTGGCTAGATTTGAGCCGTCCGGAGGTTGTTTCACTCGAGAAGGTCATTTTAGAGTAACGTTCTAGCTTCTTTGAGATAAGTATCTTGCCTAACTTTGTGGGGGGGAACTACCCCTTAGGATTTGAGTCATTTATGCTAATTGTGTCATGTAAAGGCCGTGTATGCGAGGTGACGAGTACGTGCTCGGGCTTAA
Source organism: Nicotiana tabacum (assembly GCF_000715075.1). Taxonomy (NCBI): domain Eukaryota; kingdom Viridiplantae; phylum Streptophyta; class Magnoliopsida; order Solanales; family Solanaceae; genus Nicotiana; species Nicotiana tabacum. The sequence goes on along the minus strand of NC_134092.1, from coordinate 35,538,139 downwards.
TTATGGAAACTTGACCGTTTAGTGATCTTAGGTTCTTATGTCCATTAAATATGAAGTTGTTTTGCTATGTTAAATTCCCCATTTACTAAATTCACCCTTATGCGTTTTATTTGGAATTAATTGCTTCATGTTTTACCCTTATTGCCGATTAAACTCTTATGTACCTTAACTGAAGTTGTTGCCTCTTTAATCGTCATGCTATCCTTTCCGTAATTACTTAACCTTAATTGAAATCATTATTATCTTTCCGTAATTGCTTAACCTTAAAGAAAGTTTGGTATCCCTTTCATTGTTGAAGTATTCTTATTTGGGGTCATTGATTCGTGCTATCTCTCTTGTTGTCGAATTGCACTTTCGTGGAATCATTGTTACACATTACCTCTCCCTTGTTGAACTATTCTTATTGAGACTATCATTTCCCTATTGTGCCTTTCTTTGTGAGTTCGTTTTTCCGTTTCTTTGTGTTCTGAAGTTCTTGTGTTGATTTACTTGTCGTATTCTCGTGTTATTGTTGTTGTGGTTGTTGTATTCAGTGTTGTTGAGCCGAGGGCTATGCGTGGTTGTGATATTGAAATTGTTTTGAGGAAATGTTGTGGCATATGGGCACATATTGTGAAAGTCATTTATTTGAGTTGTTATATTTTTGGCATACATGTTTTGTTGAGAGAATTGTTATGTTGTTTGCATGAGGTTTCTGTCGTGCGGTTGTTATTGTGTTTGCACGAGGTATTTTTCATGCGGTTGTTATTGTGTTTGCACGAGGTTTCTGTCGTGCGGTTTTTATTGTGTTTGCACAAGGTTTCTGCCATGCGGTTGTTATTGTGTTGCACGAGGTTTCTGTCGTGTTGTTGTTATTATTAATACGCATGCGGTGGTATAAGGTCAGGGTGTTGAAACGCATGCGGTGAGATAAGGTGGGCTTAAAATGCGTGGCTAGTAGGGGAACTACTAGAAGCCATGCGGTGTGATAAGGTGATCTAAAACGCGGGATGCTATTTTGGAAAAAATGATTTTCAAAACTAAATATAAAGGCTCCCGCGGTGATATAAGGAGAGTTATGATTCATTTTACGATTTGAGACTACGAGGCGGTACCCCGGGAGGGCTCTTGTTGCAATTTCCCATTTTCTGTGCACTTGTCTTTGATTATTGTTTTCCTTAGCATACTATTAATTGTTTTCCTCCGTGTTGCACAATTTGCTCAATTCTATGTGGCTAATCTTGTTGTGCTGGTCGTTTCTTCAAACTTCATTGCTGGTTTTGTTATACTGTACATTTCGTGGTGATCGTTTCTTATGAGCCATTCATTGACTCTACTCTTATTTGTTGACTGGAATTATGATAGAACACTTGCACAAGCATACGCGTAGTTAAATCACCCATATCGGTTTTAAAAGGTGAATCCTTACGTCATTAACCATTATATGTACTCTTGTCTTCTTGCCTTCTGTGTGAGGATTGTTCTATTGGCACGTGAGTCGTCCGTGCGGTTATGAGTTGTAATGTGGGCACAAGATGCCAAGTAATTAGGGTTCATAAATTGGGACCCGTGAGCTGTGATTATGAGGTTCGGTACCTCTTGGAAATGCTTGAACAGATCTAGTGTGAAAGCGGTTGTTCTTATTGAGTTGTTGCTGGTTTTCCCTTTATTTGGTTTCCCCGGGCTTAGACTGTGATCAGTTACTCAACAGCATTATTACCCGACCGCTTCCTGTTGAATATTGTTGTTACTAGTGTATCATTGCAAGTATTGTTTTGTATTCCTTATCTTGCTTAGCTTTATATTGATATTGTTTATCTTTTAGTTCATCTACACACTTGTTCAAGTTGTTTAGTCCGGTAGGTGTCTTGATTGTCCCTCGTCACTACTCCACCGAGGTTAGTCTTGATACTTACTGGGTACCACGGTGGTGTACTCATACCACGCTTCTGCACATTTTTGTGCAGATCCAGGTGCCACGGTTGTTGTTGATTATTAGCTGGCTGGTCGAGCATTGCTATGAAGACTCAAGGTAAACCTGTCGTCACGTTCGCATGCCTCAGAGTCACCTTATGATACTTTGCTTATACTGTTTAATTCTATTCTAAACAGTTGTATTTAGGAATTTTCTAGCAAACTCAGTAGAGCTTATGATTTGTACTACCGATTTTGGGGATTGTAATTGTATATAAGATTTTTATCTTGTATTTATCATTCTATTTATTTACTATGTGCTGTCACGACATCCTACTGAGGGAAATTGGGGCCGTGACAGGGTAATGCATGCCTAGGATGCGGTTTAGAATTGAACTAGAACGCTTTAGGTAAACAACTTTAAGATAGTAATTGGGTAACAGGAGATGATAGTCTATGCCCGCTGAATAATATGAGCAACCCCTACCTTAAGGGAGTTGCGAAGTATTATTTATGTTGCACAGGGTGATCCTTTAGGCTAAAAAACTTAGGATCCCCCTATATATGTTTACCACTTGCACCCCTGTTTATTTGAACTTAGATCAAACTAGGTTGTACCTTATAATCCTTAAAAGATTACACCAATCACTTATTAATGTATAGTATACTTCCTTCATATGTTCAATCTTCTTTATGATTGTTTCACATTGTAGTTGGATATTTAGATTCCCTCTCTTTCTTTAATTTACATGATCACATAGGACAATTATAATCCGATAATCTCACGTAGCATAAAATTCGGTCGGGAACCACAGTTGTGGATCTCGAAGAGTGGCTAACCCCTTCTTTTCGAGTTAATTTGAGACCTTACCCAATCTTTGGTGACACGAACTAGTTCTAATCAGAGTTACTTGCAAATAGGTTCCCTAACTCATCTTAAATCGTTAGGTGGCGACTTTTCTCTTTTAATACCCATTTAAAAGAGTTGTCACACGTCGAAAGCGACACCTGCTTTCAGGATATATCTACCACTTGTCCTTGGTAGCTTTAGTTTTGTAATCTGTATATGTATATTTCAAATAGATGTTGTATCTATTTTAATACCAGCTTTATATTTCATGAATCGATCTTCGATTTTGACATTTAGATTATGAATTTTAAAGAGAAATTGGGGGGTTTTGTCTAAACTTTCCTAAAGTGAATTTTTGAGTTTTGAACATCGATTCGAAGTCGGATTTAAGTGAAATTAGTATGGTTGGACTCGTAATTGAATGGGTTGTTGGATTTTGTGAGTTTTGTCAGATTCCGAGGTGCGAGTCCGAGGTTGACTTTGAGTATTTGATTAAAGATTCGACCTTTTTCTATTAGGTTTGTTTTCTAAGGTATTATTTGATGTTTTTGAGTTGCTTTTGGCTAGTTTCGAGCCGTTTGGCAGATGTTTTGCATGGGATAGCATTTCTAGAGTATTGTTTGGCTTGTTCGGTGTTGGATTTGGCTTGTTCAAGGTAAGTAACATTTCTAAACTTGGAATTGAGGGTAATTATCCCTGGGAACAATGTTATTGTGATATGTTGAGGTGTCGCACATGCTAGATGACGGGCGTGTGGGCGTGCACCGAGGTAATCATGATTCAAGTTGACTTTTATACCATTACCAGACTTATTTTGTTATCATAGCATGTTATATCCGTATTTTCCCCTACTTGATGATTACCTAAGTTATGATTCATGTTAGAAATCATGTTTAGGCTATGTGATTATTCGGTTGAGACCTAATGGGGCTATTTCTGTTATTTTGAGTTATCTGAATTAATTGTAATTATACAATCGGTCATGGTTCTTCATTGGCACATCATATCTTAGTCTCTGTTCATCATTCATTATTACATCACATGTTATTATTGTTTCTTTTCCATATATGGAGTTGTTGGGCTGAGTGGTATGAGATTGTGAGCCCTTGAGACTTGAGAGGTTGATGACTGGGGTGGGCCTTAGAGCCGTGTTGAGAGTATTATTGTGGATCGGTTTGCACGCAACAACAGGCCTTATTGGCTTTATTATTATTGTGGATCGGGTTGTACGCCGCAACAGGCCATATAGGCTTTTGATTAGCGCTTGGGCAGGATCCGGCCCTCCAGAGTCTGACATACCAGCAGTGAGCGTAGGCATGGTGATATATACACGTGCTTTGGTGAGGGGCTTATGAGCCAGGCACTCGTACAGTGATGAGTGATTGTGTGTGTGATAAAGTGGGTAATTGAGACAGATAGCTTGAGTATGTTGAGAGTGATGGTACCTGGGAGTATCACCGTGAAATCATTCATATGACATGCATACTTGGTATGTAGGCATAGAGATGCATTTTTCTCATGCTAGACGGTAATGTGACATATATGATTTGACATGTATATTTGACATATGTATATTCCTCATGCTACACAGTATATGATAATTAATGACTTGACATGTATATTGACATGTAGGCACAAAGATGTATTTTCCTCATGCTAATTGATAAACGAAAAGTCTTATCTGATGTTGTAAATTGGAAAATACCGTTCTTTTGATAAACTCATGTTTAATTGATTTCATTGGTAAGATTTAGATTTGGGTTGTTATACTTGAAAGACATGTCTACTTTTTCGTATCTGTGAACGAGCTAATCATTACATCTCTTGAGTTATATACCTCTATAGCCTTCACTATACTGCTATGAATTGTTAATGGTTATTGGTGATGGGAACTGACCTTCTTCTGAGCTCGTCACTGCTTTCAACCTGAGGTTAGATTTGTTACTTATTAAGTATACGGGGTCGGTTGTACTCATACTACACTTCTGCACCTTGCGTGCAGATCTTGAAGTTGATGTTGTTGTGTATGGCGGGAGCTGGCACTGAAGATGTACCTGTCCGGTTGCAGCTGTCACTTGTCCTTGGTAGCTTTAGATTTGTAAATCTTTTTATGTACATTTCGAACATATGATATATTTACTTCGTACCAGCTTTATAAACTCTAAATCTTAGAAGCTCATGATTTGTACTACCAATCCTTAGGTTATTGAATAAAAGTTTATTTAATTTATCATTAATTTTCTTAATAATCTCATTTGGATTGTGTTGACTATTAGTTGACTTACCTAGCGGGTTGGGTTAAGTGCCATCACGACTAGTTTGATTTTGGGTTGTGGCAATTTTGTTTGATTTTTCAGTTATTTTAAGCTTAAAACAAAAACCAAATCAAATTTTGACGGTCGTGACAATTTTGTTTGATTTTTCGGTTATTTTATGCTTAAAACAAAAATCAAATCAAATTTTGACGGTTTTTAAATATTAAAACCAAATCAAACCAAACCAAAAAAAACTCAATTTTATTCTTCGGTATAAGCTAGTCTTTGGTTTGGTTCGATTTTTTGATTTTTCATTAACATCCCTATCTGATATACAATAATGATAAGACATTGAATTCAAGTCTCAGATTATATCGATGATACGACATTGTGATAATGATGATTGGATTATGTTGTTTGATTAGGCATTACATAGAATTGGTATGGACATGAAATGATATATATTTTATCAAACGGTATATGAACTAAATAATTGTTGATTACTATTTATTACATTACAATCTTGTTATATAATGTATGTGTTATTTGTTTGGCAAATCAAACAACCTCCTACTGTTCAATATAGTCATCCTAACCTTTATTGGGTATTTAGGGGCCATTCGGTTTGATGTATAAAGCAAAATAATTTTGATAAAGTCTCGACATGAATAATACATTGTTTATTTGCATAAAAATCCTAGTATAAGTTTCAACATAAATAATGCATTGGTTGGTTACATTTTGCCAACTTGAATAAATTATATACGAAATATGTATTATTATGTGAAATAGAATGTAAAATAATAGTATATGTATTAGTAATACAGAAACTAAAATAATAAAATGACAAAATTATACTCACACTTCCAAATTAAAATCTTTTTCTTTTCCTAAGTTTAATATGCAAAATCTTGATTCTTAAATTTAAATTTTTAATAAAATATTTGATTGTTATTTCAAAAATTATACAAAAACTCAAAAATATAACAAGAAATAATCTCTACATTACTAATTCCTGCATAACTAATCCTTGTATAATTAATTCTTTCATAAATAATTCTCGTATAATTAATTCTAACATAGTTAATCTTGATTCTTAAATTTAAAGTTTTAATAAAATATTTGATTGCTATTTCAAAAATTATACAAAAACTCAAAAATACAACAAGAAATAATCTCTACATTACTAATTCTTGCATAACTAATCCTTGTATAATTAATTCTTGCATAACTAATTCTCGTATAATTAATTCTTACATAGTTAATCCATGCATAACTAGTTCATCCATTGCTAATCCCTTCATTACTTATTTTCAAATCAAAGATCCTTAAACATTCATAAAAAATAACTTTCGTTTGATTATTCAAATTTAAAGTAGATGAAGCATGAATGAAAATTTTAAATGATATTTGACCTTTTTGTTTAACTTAAAATTTGTAAAACAAAGTCTGTAATATGTGTATCCGATAAATAATATTAATTATTTGTAACTTTTTGCACAAATATATTGTTGGTCATAGTTCAAAAGGATCAATCTTTAGTAAAAGGATATAATGAACAGTTATCTGTAAATTTATTTAGTTTTGCAAACTTCAGAGGCATATGAGAATAGTGCCACGACGGAAGGGGGAGGGAGAAGGAGGGAGAAGGAGGGAGAGAGAGGGAAGGGGGAGGGAGGGAGAGTAAAATAACATAGACTCTTTTTTCACATAATTATTTGGTAGTATAATGTCACGATCTGCGATTAAAGAATTATGAAAGCAAAGCCATAAAGGAATCTCGTACCAAGTCAAGAAATGCTACTATTAATACAAAACAACAAGACAAGCCAACAATATGACATTTAAAGTGTACGGGTAAGACAATTAAGGCAAGTAGCAGTTAATCACGGAGCATGGAAGAAACGAGCATTTCAATACAAGAGAAAATAGTGACAAGTGATAAGTTAAGGCATAAGAAGCAATTAAAGCATGTAACAGTTAAGATATGGAACAAAATAATTAATGAAATACGGAAAAGCATGAAAACAACTATCTTGACGGCGTATATACACTCGTGACCTCGCATATACGCCGTTACACATGTAAATCATATAACATATAGTTCAAGGATTCTTAATTCCTTCAAATCAAGGTTAGACCCAACACTTACCTCGCTCGGCAAGCAAATCATAACACAATCGGGGCCTTTCCTCTAAAATACGCCTCCAAACCAATCGAATCTAACCAAAATCGACTCAATAATATCAAACAATGCTAGGGAAATCAATTACAATACATAAAGTTAAGATCTTTACACTTTTACCAAAAATTCAACCTCGGGGCCGCTTGGTCAAAATCCGAGATTCGGACCAAAACCCAATTACACATTCACCTCGAGCCCTATTATGTGATTAGTTTCGAAATCCGACCTCAATTTGAGGTCTAAATCTTAATTTTACAACAAAAAAAACCCCCCAATTCTACCCAAATCCCTAATTTTCTACCATGAATGAGCATAAATCAAGGTTAGAAATTAATAGGCGTTGATGAAAATGGAAGAAAATAAGTTAAAGTACACTAACCTGTGAAATGGTGATGAAATTTCTTTTCTAAATCGCCTCTAGGCCAAGCTCTAATGAGAAGATAGTGAAAAATGAGTGAAATCCTATCTTATGGATATTTAATAGACTAGGCGTTAGGCCTTCTTCGCGTTCACGAAGGGCCTGGCACGTTTGCGAAGCACAATAGCCAGAATGGCCTATGCGTTCCTGAGGTTCCTCATACATTCGCGAAGCTTCTCCCCCAGGTCTTCGCGTACGCGAGCCAGAGCTCGCGTTCGCATAGAATAAACCTCAGTTTCACCCTCCCAGGCCCCTTGCTCTTCGCGTTCGCGTATTGCTGGTTGTGTTCGCGAAGGGTAATCCTACCATAGCTTCGCGTTCGCGTACACAGCTTCCCGTTTGCATAGAGGAAAAACCTCCCCAGCCCAGATTACTCTTCGCGATCGTGAAGGAAAAAGCACCAGGTAATAGAAAACTCCAAAAACCAGCAATTTTTCTAAGTTTAAAAATCATCCGTAGCCAATCCGAAGCTCACCCGAGTCCCTCGGGCTCCAAACCAAACATGCACACAAGTGTAATAACATTATACGAACTTGTTTGCATGATCAAAACATCAAAATAACGCATACAACCACGAATCAGATACCAAAATAATTGAAATTTTCAAAAAAAACTTAAGAACATGAAATTTTACAACCGGACAACTGAATCACGTCAAATCAACTCTGTTTTGCACCAAATTTTGCAGGCAAGTCATAAATACTGAAATGAACCTATTCCAAGTTCTGAAACCAAAACCAAAATCCAAACCCGATAGCAACATAGTCAAGTTATAGTCAAACTTAAGTATTCTTTAAACCTTTAAATTGCTAGTTTTCAATAAATTACGTTAAATCAAGCTCGGGACTTTCGAATTCGATTCCGGGCATACGCCTAAGTCCCAAATCACGATACGGACCCACCGGGACCGTCAAAATACTGATCCGGGTCCGTTTATACAAAACGTTGGCCGTAGTTAACTCAAATGAGTTTTAAGGCACGATTTCATATTTTTATAAATTTTCTCATAAACACTTTTCGGAAAAAGGACACTGACTATGCACGCAAATCGAGAAAGACTAAATAGAGCTAATCGAGGCCTCGGAACACAGAAATGAAGGATAAGACTATAAATGACCTATCGGGTCATCACATTCTCCACCTCTAAAATAAATGTTCGTCCTCGAACGGACATAGAAAGGGACCGGGACTAGTGAAAAGTTGTGAATATCTACTCTACATGTCCGACTCGGACTCCCACGTGGCTGCCTCGATCGGCTGACCTCTCCACTGCACTCGAACTGAAGGATAACTCTTAGACATCAACTGTTAGACCTACCGGGCTAGAATAGCCACCGACTCCTCTTCATAAGTCAAATCCTTGTCCAATTGGACTGAGCTAAAATCTAACACATGGGACGGATCACTGTGATACTTCCGGAACATGGACACATGGAACACCGGATGAACTGCTGATAAACTAGGTGATAATTCCACTCTATAGGCCACCTCGCCTACTCTATCAAGAATCTCAAAGGGTCTGATATACCTAGGGCTCAACTTGCCCTCCTTTCCGAACCTCATCACACCCTTCATGGGTGAAACCCGGAGCAATACCCTCTCTCTAACCATGAATGCAACATCACAAACTCTACGATCGGCAAAACTCTTCTGGTTTTACTGAGCGGTGAGAAGTCGATCCTAAATAATCTTGACCTTATCCAAGGCATCCTGAACCAAATCGGTACCCAACAACCGAGCCTCTCCGGGCTCGAACCATCCAACTGGCGAATGATACCGTCTCCCCTATAATGCCTCATATGGAGCCATCTGAATTCTCGACTGGTAGCTGTTGTTGTAGGCAAACTCTACAAGCGGTGAGAACTGATCCCAAGAACCCTCAAAATCCATAATGCAAGCGCGAAGCATAGCCTCTAATATCTGAATAGTGTGCTCGGACTCTCCGTCCGTCTGGGGGTGAAATGTTGTACTCAACTCAACCCGCATGCCTAACTCACATTGTACGGCCCTCCATACATGTGAGGTGAATAACATACCTCGATCAGAAGTGATAGACACAGGCACACCATCAAGACGGACGATCTCGTAGATATAGATCTCAGCTAACCGCTCTGAAGAATAGGTAAGTGCCACTGGAATGAAATGTGCCGACTTGGTCAACCTGTCAACAATGACCCATACCGCGTCGAACTTCTTCTGAGTTCGTGGGAGTCCAATAACAAAATCCATAGTGATACGATCCCACTTCCACTCAGGAATCTCTAGCCTCTGAAGCAAACCACCAGGCCTGTAATGCTCGTACTTTACTTGCTGACGATTTAGACACCGAGCTACATATGCAACTGTATCCTTCTTCATCCTCCTCCACTAATAATCCTGCCCTAAGTCCTAATACATCTTGGTGGCACCCGGATGAATATAATACTAGGAACAGTGGGACTTCTCAAGAATCTATTCACGAAGCCCATCCACATTGGGCACACAAATACGACCTTGCATCTGTAAAATCCCATCATCTCCAACAGTAACCTGCTTGGCACCACCGTGTCGCACCGTGTCCTTAAGGACAAATAAATGGGGATCATCATACTGATGCTCTCTGATGCGCTCATATAAGGAAGACCGAGAGACTGTGCAAGCTAGCACATGACTAGGCTCTGAAACATCTAACCTCACGAACTGATTGGCCAAAGCCTGAACATCTGCTGCAAGCGGCCTCTCACCAACTGGAATATATGCAAGGCTACCCATGCTCACTGCCTTTCTACTCAAGGCATCGGCCACCACATTGGCATTCCCGTGATGATACAAAATGGTGATATCATAATGCTTCAACAACTCCAACCACCTCCTCTGCCGCAAGTCGAGACCCTTTTGCTTGAACAAATATTGTAGACTCCGATGGTCTGTGAATAATTCACATGACATGCCGTAAAGGTAGTGCCTCCAAATCTTTAGCGCATAAATAATGGCTGCCAATTCTAAGTCATGAACAAGATAATTTTTCTCGTGAACTTTCAACTGTTGCGATGCATATACAATCACCCTGCCATCTTGCATCAATACTGCACTGAGTCCAATACGAGATGCATCACAATACATCGTGTACGATCCTGAACCTGTGGGCAACACCAACACTGGCGCCGTAGTCAAAGCAGTCTTGAGCTTCTGAAAGCTCAACTCACACTCATCCGACCATCTGAATGAGGCACCCTTCTAGGTCAATCTAGTCAATGGGGCTGCTATGGATGAAAGCCCCTCCACGAACCGGCGATAATAACCCACCAAACCCAGGAAATTCTGAATCTCTGTAGTTGAAGTAGGTTTAGGCCTGTTAGGAACTACCTCAATCTTCTTAGGATCCACTTTTATGCCATATGCTGATACAACATGTCCCAAAAAAGGCAACTGAGTCTATCCAAAACTCACACTTTGAAAAATTGGCATATAACTTACTATCCCTCAGAGTCTAAAGTACAATCCGGAGATGCTGCTCATGCTCCTCTCGACTGCTGGAGTAGATCAAGATATCATCAATGAATACAATCACAAAAGAATCCAAATAGGGCTTGAACACCCAGTTCATCAAATCCATGAATGTTGCTAGGGCATTTGTCAATCCAAATGACATCACTAGGAACTCATAATGCCCATGCCGAGTCCGAAAAGTCGTCTTAAGGACATCGGATGCCCTAGTCTTCAACTGATGGTAGCCAAACCTCAAATCAATCTTCGAAAATACCTTGGCACACTGAAGGTGATCAAATAAGTCTTCAATCCTCGACAACGGATATTTGTTCTTGATAGTGACCTTGTTCAACTGCCGATAATCTATACACATCCTCATCGACCAATATTTCTTCTTCACGAACAACACGGGCGCACCCTAGGGTGAGACACTGGGTCTAGTGAATCCCTTATCTAGCAAATCTTGCAACTGCTCCTTCAATTCCTTCAACTCTGGCGGGGCCATACAGTATGGTGGAATAGAAATAGGTTGAGTGTCTGGAGCCAAATCAATACAGAAGTCAATATCTCTGTTGGGTGGCATTCCCGACATATCTGTAGGAAACTCACGAACAATTGGTACTGAATCCATGGAAGGAGCCTCCGCACTAGAATCGTGAATATAAGCCAAATAAGATAGACACCCCTTCTCGACCATATGTTGAGCCTTCACGTAAGAGATAACCCTGCTGGTAGAATGACCAGGAGTCCCACTCCACTCTAATCGAGGCAACCCTGGTATGGCTAAGGTTACCATCTTGGCATAACAATCCAATATAGCATGATAAGGTGACAGCCAATCCATACCCAAGATAACATCAAAATCTACCATATCAAGAAGTAGGAGATCTACGCTAGTCTTAAGACTCCTAATAGTAATCACACACGAATGATAGATGCGATCTATAATAATAGAATCTCCCACAGGCGTGGACACATACACAGGAGCACTCCAAGAATCACGAGGCACAACTAGATAAGAAGCAAAATAGGATGACACATAGGAATAAGTAGAGCTCAGATTAAATAGAACTGAAGCATCTCTATGGCAAACTAAAACAATACATATGATAACTGCGTTTTTTAAATCGACCTCAAGCCTAGTTGGGAAAGCATAAAATCAGGACCGGGCCCCACCACTCTGACCTACGTCTCTAGGATGACCTTTAGTTGGCTGGCCTCCACCTCTAACGGCATGACCTCCAACTCTGGATGCCTGGCCCTTGCCTCTCGCTGGCTGCGTGTGTTGTGGAGCAACCGGTTCCGGAACCATGGCATGAGAACTCTACTGTGGCATGCCGCCCAACAATCTCGGACAGAACCTCCTGATGTGACCAGTACCTCCACACTCAAAACACCCATCCTACTGTTGTGGCTGCTGAAGCTGAAGATGACCCGAACGGGTTGGATAACCACAGTGATAGCTCTGAATCGGAGGCGCACTGATAGGGGTTGATGGTGCACTTTAGGTTGGCTGCCCAGAATGAGGCACATAAGGACCACGACTCCCTAAAGCACTGTGAGATGCTTGAAGCGTTGACTGAAATGGCATAGGAGGATGGCCTCTACCAAAAGTACCCCTTCCTCCAGATGAGGCACCACTAAAACCACAGAAATAATGAGGCATCTTATCAAACACCGGCCCCCTCTCCTGAGCACGAACCATCTCCATCCGTCTAGCAATATCTACAGTCCTCTGGAAAGAAATATCACTCCCGATTTCCTTGTCCATTTATAGCCTAGTAGTGAAAGTGAGCCCATTAATAAATCTCTTCACTCTCTCCCTCTCAGTAGGAAGAAAGATAATGGCATAGCGAGCTAGGTCCACAAATCGAGTATCATACTGGGTAACAGTCATACTACTTGTAAGGCCCCGCAAAATTTCACCTAGAACCCGAGGTTTTGTGGTGCCGAGGAAGCTAATGTATTTGAGGTCATGATCAAGAATAAGTACCCACTGCCAAGGATAGATGACTTGTTTGATCAATTGCAGGGTGCTAAATATTTTTCCAAGATTGATTTAAGATCCGAGTATCACCAATTGAAGATCAGGGAGCAGGATATTCCGAAAACAGCTTTCAGGGCCTGGTATGGGCACTTTGAATTTCTGGTAACGTCTTTTGGGCTAACAAATGCCCTGACAGCTTTCATGGATCTTATGAATCGAGTCTTCGAGCCTTTTCTTGAATCCTTCATGATAGTATTTATTGACGACATCCTTGTATATTCGTGAAGTCGAGAGGACCATGTCGATCATCTCAGGGCAGTTCTACAGACTTTATATCAGCATAAGTTGTATGCGAAGTTTTCGAAATATGAATTTTGGCTTGAATTTGTCACGTTCTTGGGTCATGTCGTCTCTAGAGGAGGAATTAAGGTTGATCCTCAGAAGATTGCAGCTGTGAAGAATTGGCCTAGACCTACAACTCCAATAGAGATACGCAATTTCTTAGGCTTAGCGGGGTATTACAGGAAATTTGTGGAGGGATTCTCTACTCTTGCCTCTCCGTTGACTAAATTGACACAGAAGGCAGTTAAGTTCCAATGGTCAGATGCTTGTGAAAGGAGCTTCCAAGAGTTGAAATCAAGATTGACTACGGCACCGGTGTTGACTCTACCAAAGGGTACAGATGGGTTTGTGGTATATTGCGATGCTTCAAGAATCGGACTTGGGTGTGTGTTAATACAACATGGAAAGGTGATAGCTTATGCTTCTAAGCAACTCAAGAATCATGAAAAGAACTATCCAATACATGACTTAGAGCTTGCAGCGGTGGTATTTGCATTGAAGATTTGGCATCATTGTTTGTATGGGGTCCATGTGGATATATTCACGGACTATAAGAACCTTTAATATATTTTCAAACAGAAGGAATTGAATCTTAGACAAAGAAGATGGCTTGAGTTACTCAAGGATTATGACACTGATATTCTATATCATCCGGGAAAGGCTAATAATGTGGCGGATGCTCTTAGCCAGAAATCTATGGACATTTTGGCTCACTTGGAGGCATATCAAAGGCCATTGGCCAAGGAGGTTCATCAGTTGGCTAGTTTGGGAGTTCGTCTTGCGGATGCTAGTGAAGGAGGGGTGGTTGTGCAAAATAGGGCCGAATCATCACTTATGGTAGAGGTCAAGGAGAAGCAATACAATGATCCATTGTTGGTACAATTGAAGGAGTGGATTCATAAACATAAGACCATGGCCCTTTCTCTTGGCATGGATAATGGTACACTAAGGTACCAAGGGCGACTATGTGTTCCAAATGTAGATGGTCTTCGGGAAAGAATCATGACCGAGGCTCACACTTCTAGGTATTCCGTGCACTCGGGCTCTACAAATATGTATCATGATCTTAGGGAAGTCTATTTGTGGAATGACATGAAGAGGAATGTAGCGGAATTTATGGCAAGATGTCCAAATTGTCAGCAAGTGAAGGTCGAGCACCAAAGGCAAGTGGGTTGGCACAGAACATAGAAATTCCAATATGGAAGTGAGAGATGATCAATATGGACTTTGTGGTGGGAATACCTCGCACGTCTCATAAATATGACTCAATTTGGACGATTGTGGATCGACTCACGAAATCAGCTCACTTCTTACCGGTTAAGGCTACCGACACTGCAGAATAATATGCTTAGTTGTATATCAAGTAAATAGTCAGGTTGCATAGCACTCCAGTTTTTATTATCTCAGATCGAGGGGCACATTTCACGGATAATTTTTGGAAAAACTTTCAGTAAGGTTTGGGTACTCAGATGAATCTTAGTATAACCTTTCACCCGCAGACTGATGGGCAGGCAGAGCGGACTATTCAGACGCTTGAGGATATGTTGCGCGCTTGTGTTCTTGACTTCAAGGGTAGCTGAGATGACCATTTTCCACTCATAGAGTTTACCTACAATAACAGTTATCATGCTAGAATTTAGATGGCACCGTTCGAGGCTTTATATGGTAAAAGATGTAGATCTCTCATTGGGTGGTTCGAGATTGGAGAAGCGGAGTTGATAGGGCCAGACCTCATGCATCATGCTATGGAAAAGGTTAATATCATTAATGAGCGGTTAAAAACTGCTCAAAGTCTTCAGAAGTCCTATTCAGATGTTCATCGTAGGGATTTGGAGTTCAAAGAAGATGATTGGGTATTCTTGAAGGTTTCCCCTATGAAGGGTATAATGCGGTTTGGTAAGAAAGAGAAATTGAGTCCGAGGTATGTCGGACCGTACAGAATCATTCAAAGGATTGGTCAGGTGGCTTACAGGCTAGAACTACCTCCAAAGATCTTTAGTGCACCCGGTATTTCATGTATCCATGTTGAAGAAGGTGGTTGAAGATAAGTCACTTATCGTTCCGGTTGAGACTATTGAGGTTAATGAAGAATTGACTTATGAAGAAATTCCAGTTGTCATTCTTGATAGGCAAGTTCGAAAGTTGAAGAATAAATAAATTGCCTCCGTGAAAGTGTTATGGCGAAGCCAACAAGTTGAAGAGGCCACCTGGGAAGCCGAGGAAGAGATGAAGAAGAAGTACCCTAATTTATTTGAATAGCTATATAATAGTATCCATGATGTTAAGAGCTAACTTTCTATAAATTATATTCCCTCTGTACAACGTATGTTAAGGATACCCCTCTTGGTATTGCAATGTTTATGGCATTGTGGCCGATGTTATTTCCATGTTGTTTACATCGTTGTGTTGTGGTTATGTTGTTAGAACTAGTTTGGGATTCTCTAGCAGGTGGATAGGTCCAATTATAGGGGAGACTGTGGCGAAATTTTGAAAATTTAGGGAGTTAGTCAAAAATTTGGAACTATTGGTTTTCTAATGGTGGATTTTGGCCCTCATTCGAGGACGAATGATCTTAAGCGCGGGAGGATATAAGGTCCCACGAAATATCACCTAGAACTCGAGGTTTTGTGGTGTAGAGGAAGCTAATGCGTTTGAGGAATGTAGAAATTCTTCGCGGCTCGCAAGCTCGTCGCGGTACAGACTTTTGGGGTTGCTTAGTGAGTTGAGGAGTTGAAGGAAAAAGTTTTAAAAGTTTTCAGAACATGGCAGTTCTGCGGTCCACTATGCGAACGTAGAACCAGTTTGCAGGCTGCAAATCAGCAGCGGATTGAAGAAAAAAGATTTGCCAATTTTGAGGACCATTATGCGGTCGTAGAACCTTTATGCGAGCTGCAAATGCCATCACAGATCCCGCATGAGAACTTTTGAAAGGAGATTCTGCGGTCCATTATGTGACCGCAGAATTGGTCTGCAGACCACAAACCTGTCCCAGAGTGAAGCTGAAATGCCCAGTTCTTGAGGGCCATTATGCGATCCATTTTGCGGACCGCAGAAGTGTTATGCGGTCGCATATGCGACCGCAAAATCGCATCGTGGCTTCATGTTTCTAATTTTGTGACCCGACCCTATTTCGATATATAGTTGTTAAAGACCATTTGTAAGGTAAAAACCTGATTTAGAGAGAGGGGAGTGGTCTAGAGTGAGAGGGAAAGTTCCTAAGGTTACTGTTCATCAACTCTTGCTCAAAGTTGAAGAATTCACAAGAAAAAGTCACAAGGTCTTCATCCAAGAGGTAAGGCTCCATACCCTAGTCTTCAATTTCGAGTTTGGGGTAAAAGATGGATAATGGGGAGTGTAATTCTTAGGTGTGGGGGTGTTATCTATGCATGCATATACCAACAAAGTTGTAGAAAGGTTGTTGAGCTAGAAAATGGTAGATGTTGGGTTGGGGATGAAGGAATCCACCATAGGAGGACCTTGAATCCTTAATGCACATATAGTATTTGATAAAATGCTCAAATGAGTTAGAACTATGAACTCCTTCCTAATTTGTGTTCAATTTTGTTGTATCTCTAAATAGATCGAAGTGGCTAAGATTTCTGAAACATTGTAGTAATTTAAGGAAAGCTCAAGGCGAAGTATGTTGGCTAAACTTCTCTCTTAGAATTGAACCCCCCAATATCCTTGTAAGTCCTGAGTTGTTTATTATAAATTGATTATTTCGAATAAGCCTTGTGTCAAAAGATATATGTTCAATATGTATTCCAATGTTCTTGTTATGTCACATCCTATTTCAAAATGTGCTCGAAGCATGGGTTGTATATCTAAATGTTATAACTTCAAGTCGTGAATCAAATAAAAGCTATTATGCCAAATTGTGTAAGAAATCTCAGTGTGCTTAACATTATTAATTGCTCATATGTGGACTTAAAGTCTTGAATAGAAATGCTTTGTTGTTGATTATCCATAATGATGTTTGAAAGTGAAAGAGATGAACATGAAATATGAAATACGGCCAATGTGCCAAGAGTGACATTGCATTATGGCCATCAGTGCCAATGAACTGAATGATGAATAAAAGATAATGAAATGAGTTATCAATCCTTTAAATAAATAAACACCCTGGGAGTATCGTTAGTCACCGAGGAAGGGTAGGTTAAAACCTAACCCCGAAACTGCGCGTGCCGGTGTAGGAGTGAATTGTGATTGTACCCCTTTAATGAGAAGAGATTGATGTGATGAGAATATTCCCCTTTATTGGGATGAGATGATTGCTAGAAAGTGTGATGTCAATCCACACGGCATTGTTGTGAGACGACCTAGCCGATCGGGTCGTGATCGGATGCCATGCCGCACACATGGCGGTGATTGTGCTTGAGATTATGATTGAGAATAATGATTGAGATTGAGATAATGATTGTGATTGTGGTAGATCTCTTTGGATGAAATGGCCTAGGCGATCGGGCCGTGATCGGACTCCGTGCTTAAATCACGGTGGTATATCGGTGCTAAGATCTCCCAACCTAAAATATGAAAATTTACTTGAAAACTTGTCTTGCTCCTAACTTGATGTTGTGGTATTGTTTGAGGCTCTCATTGATTTTATGACTGTTCTTCCTTGTGTTATCATTTCATTCGTTCTATTGGGAGGGTGTTTATTTATTCATATTAGTACTATTCCATATGTACTAACGTCCCTTTTTGCCGGGGGTGCTGCATCTTCAATGGATGCAGGTGGTTCCACAACAGGCGACTTTGATCATTGATAGCGGTACACCCTCTTCCCAGCTGACTTGGTGAGCCCCACTTCATATCGGGGTCGTATATCTTTTGTTCATTGTATACTATATTTTGAGTTATAGCCGGGGCCTTGTTGCTGGCACTATCATCGCATGTTTTTTGTATCTATTAGAGGTTCCGTAGACATAATGTGGACAATATATTGGTGTTGAAAAAGTCAAACTAGTGGCAAGTGGAAAATGGAAGAAACAAGCATTTCAATACAAGTGACAAGTTAAGGCATAGGAACCAATTCAAGCATATACCAGTTAAGATATGGAACAAAATAATTAATGAAATACGGAAAAACATGAAAACAACTATCTTGATAGCGTATATACACTCGTGACCTCGCATATATGCCGTTACACATGTAAATCACATAACATATAGTTCAAGGATTCCTAATTCCGCAAATTAATGTTAGACTCAACACTTACCTTGCTCCGCAAGTAAATCAAAGATAAACCGGGGCCTTTTTTCTAAAATTTGCCTCCAAACCAATCGAATCTAACCAAAATTGACTCAATAACATCAAACAATGCTAGAAAAATCAATTACAATACATAAAGTTAAAATATTTACACTTTTTCAAAAAGTCAACAAAGGTAAACCCCAGGCCCGCATGGTCAAAACCCGAGATTCGGATCAAAACCCAATTACCCATTCACCCGAGCTCGTTTATGTGATTAGTTTCAAAATCCAACCTCAAGTTGAGGTCTAAATCTCAATTCTACTCAAATACCTAATTTTCTACCACGAATGAGCATAAATCAAGGTTAGAAATTAATGAGTGTCGATGGAAATGAAAGAAAATAAGTTTAAGTACACTAACCTATGAAATGGTGATGAAATATCTCTTCTAAATCGCCTCTAGGCCGAGCTCTACTGAGAAGATGGTGAAAAATGAGTGAAATATCGTCTTTGGGATATTTAATAGACTGGGCGTCAGGCCTTCTTCGCATTCGCGAAGGGCCTGACGCGTTCGCGAAGGGCTTGATAGCCAGAATGGCCTACGCGTTCGCGAGGTTCATCACGTGTTCGCGAAGGCTTCTCCCCCAGGCCCTCGCGTTCGCGTAGAACAAACCTCACCCCCCAGGTCCCTTGCTCTTCGCGTTCGCGTAGTGCTGGTCGCATTCGTGAAGGATGATCCCACCATAGCTTCATGTTCGCATACACATCCTCGCATTCGCATAGAGGAAAACCTCCCTAGCCCAGATTACTCTTCGCGTTCGTGGGAGTATCTTCGCGATCGCGAAGAAGAACGCACCAGGTAACAATAGACTCCAAAAACCAGCAATTTTTCTAAGTTTAAAAATCATCAGTAGTCTATCCGAAACTCACCCGAGCCCCTCGAGCTCCAAACCAAATATCCACATAAATGTAATAGCATCATATGAACTCGCTCGCGCGATCAAAATACCAAAATAATACCTAGAACTACGAATCAGACACCAAAATAATTAAAATTTTCAAAGAAACTTAAGAACATGAAATTTTACAACCAGATGTCCGAATTAAGTCCAATCAACTCCGTTTTGCGCCAAATTTTACAGGCAAGTCATAAATACTGAAATGAACCTATACCAAGTTCCGGAATCGAAATCCGAACCCGGTAATAACAAAGTCAACTTACGGTCAAATTTAGGAATTCTTTAAACCTTTAAATTGCTACTTTTCAACAAATTACGTTAAATCAAGCTAGGGACTTCGGAATTCGGTTCCGAACATAGGCATAAGTGCCAAATCACGATCCAGGTCCGTTTACACAAAATGTTGACCGTAGTCAACTCAAATGACTTTTAAGGCACGATTTTACATTTTCATCAATTTTCTCATAAAAACTTTCCGGAAAAGGGACACGGACTACGCACACAAATCGAGGAAGACTACACGGAGCTAGTTGAGGTTTCGGAACACATAAATGAAGAGTAAAACTATAAATGACCTATCAGGTCATCACATATAATAAAAATTATATTTTGACTATCTAAATTTTTATTTGATTTGAGTTGTCGTATAATCTAATTATAGATTTTATGACAAGTGTTGAATATTCATTATTCGTTCATTCTTGTTTGCTATCGAATTGTTACATTTGATAGGTAATAATGCTTATCATCTTAATTTTTACTTAATCTAATATGTTATTAGTTTTTGAATTAATTATTTAACTTTTAATAATAACGCGGATATAGGTATCATGCATTATCGTTATAGCCATTTAAACATTTTAGCTTACCAGCTTTTATGATTCTTGTTCTTTCCCTATTTTAATTAAAGTATTTCTTTTATGGTAAAATTTGATACAGAACACTAAGTAATTTTCATAAATGAAATACCTAGTCGACTTTTATTAAAATCAACTTAAATTTTCCAGAGTGAAGCGCATATTTAGTAAAATAAATTGTTTAATAGCATATGTTTGGATTTGAAAATAATATATTTTAACTAAGTTACTGATATGCCCCTTGAAAGATAGTGTTCTCGAAGATATCTAATGTTCGGCCAAAAGCATGTATTTTTGTATATGAATCGCCTCATATTTTGCTCTATTTTTTGTTGTTTTAATGTGTAATTGCAATGAGTTGAGCTAATTCTTTTGATGTTTATATGTGTAGGAGTCAATTGGAAGTGATTTGAAAAGTTTGCGTGCAAAGTGAAGTAAAAAACGAAAGAATTTGGAGGAAGTACGAGTTTGGTGCCTAAGTTCACGCCAGGCACCAACTAAAACGCTGTTGACAACAGGCTAAAAAGTTCACTGTCCAACTTCGCGCCAGGTGCCAAGCGAGACACTGAAGGGCGGATTTTGTCCTAATTCGGCTGGTACTTGATGATTTCAACCCTACATGCCCCCAACTTGTATAAAAGGGTTTCTAAATCCAATTTGGGGGAGATCGAACATACTTTGAAGGAGAATTTACGTGGGGAAATGCAAACCATGCTTGGAAGAGGCTTCCGACTAGTTTTTCTTCGCTTCTCTTCCTTTAACTTTATAGTTCATTAGTTCTAGAGTTGTGGGTGCTACATGAACGTTGTAGTTTGAAGCTTGAATTATTCTTATTATTTTATCATATTAGTTTGTTTATTCAATCTTGCACTTAATTATTTGATTGCTTGATCACCAATTAAATACTATCTACGAATTTAGGATAGAACTCGGGAGAGGAAATTCTAGATTGCATATAAGATTGAGTAGAGCAAGATCTTGAACCTAAGTATTGGGAACGAATTTGCGGTTATGATAGAGATATACCTAATCGCCTTGCTTGGTTACTATACATGAATTATTAATGCGTTCTTGTTAATCCTAACTTGAATAGGCGAGTAGTACTTCGGTAGAATACTACGAGTAATATCAACCCTGTCAATCAATAAACTAGATAAATTAATTAGACAATTTAAGTGAAAAGACTCAACGGGATTGTTAGCTAACCCATAGCTTTGGAATATTCTCTCCCATTAAATTCGTCTTTAAATTTGCCGACTCGTTTCTTTTAATTTTTTAGTTTGCTACTCTAGATTAATTATAGATAAATAATCACATTTTAGAAAATTGCTTGAATAAATTAATTGTCTTAGTTTAATTTAGTAAATAGTTAATCATAAATCCCCGTGGGTACGATATTTTGACTTATAATCCTATATGACTTGTACGACCACGAACACTTGCGTGTGTGTTTGAGAACAAGAATATTTTCATTGAAAATTATAGGAATTCTCAGATTGAATATGCAAAAGTTGCACCATTACACCAGTGAGGAAAAAAGTGTACAGATCCATGCACATTGTGTGCTGCTCTATTTGCAGATTAGCACTTAGATTCCAATCTGCATCTTTGTTCTTTTTCTTCTTTTTTCTTTTTCGAATTTTCCTTTTAATTAACTTTTGAAAATTATGATAAAAAAGGTGAGACAATATTTGATCATGCCATCTAAGCAACACATCCACCTATATACCTTGCCAATTGGGAACCCATGTGGACACCAATTAATAGTTCTTGCCCCGACAAAGCTCTAAGTATTATACATGCAAGAACATGTAAACTATTTAATTATTCTCAAACAAAAAATTTAGAACCACAATTTCAACTTTAAAAGAGCAAATAGTGAAAGAAATTTAATTTGACTGAAGTGGATCAGTAGAGCTAAATTATGTTACTGCAATGCAAACTATGATGGTGATCTTTTAGTCACCAAATTAATTTTGACAAAATTTCAATAAAGAGCATTCACAAAATTTTCCCTTTTGTTTATTAATGGTTCCATCAATTTTGAAAATAAATTTTAAAATGCTTTTTAGAAAAGGAAAATTTTCAAGTCGACTGAATGAGATATAAAAATATGAATCTGATTCTTTTTCACCTACTTATTTGGTAGTTCTATAAAAATTAAATGTTAAGAATTACATTTCGATTATCTAAATTTTTATTTAATTCGAGTTGTCACATGATCTAATTATAAAATTATATGAAAACTATTGAATACTTATTTTTTTCACTGTTTCTGATCATTACAAATCGTTCTTCACACATAGTAATAGATAATGCTTATGATGTTGATTTTTCATTTAATTCACTTTATTTATTTTATAATAAAAGCACAAAAGACAAGAATTGACATGTTTAATGTAGGTGAAGTATATAATTTGACTACACTATGTTAGCAGTGTGTGACCAGGTAACCGAATTATGACATATTAGTCACCCAACTAGTAAAGGACAAAAATAAGAATTGAGAAAAAAACTAGTAAAGCTAACTAAAAAAGTTTAAAACTAAAAATTACAACATTGAAGAAAATGTAATAACAAATAAGTAGTGAAATGTCCATAGGTCTTTTTACTCGAACTTATAGTTATTAAGTATTTTTAATTTGATGTTCAATATTCATTTTGGGTTCGATTAATTCGCAAATTTCACTTTAAGAGTAAAATATTATTTTATCAAAGATGACTCAAAACTTAAGACCTCTAGATACTTACCACTAATTATTACCTAATAATTGCAATTACATGCCACATTATATTATATAGCAATATGATTCAATTTCTCTGTTTATATGTTAGTTAAGGGGTCCACCCTTTTCCAAACGAAAAAGTAAAAAAACAAATTAAAACTCTCAAAAGGGAAAACAATATTAAAAGACGAAAAAAAGGACAGCACCCCTGTTCCACAGTGGACAGTTCTATAATAAACAAAATGAAACAATAAAATTCATATTCAAAACCCTTCTCCCAAGTCTTCTCTTTCTTCCCCAAATACAATTACTCTCTTTTCCCTCTTTCTCTCCTCCCTCCCTCCCTCTCTCTTTCTCTCTCTCTCTTCTCTCTCTCTCTAAACGTATCAGGGAACAGTAATATATATATATATATATAGATAGATAGATATAGAAGAGGTATATATATACACAGAAAGAAAATTGTTTGTGGGGTAGGTGATTGGGGAGGGGTGGTGAAGATGAGTAGCAGCAACAGTAGTGGAGTTGTTGTTGGAGGGGTTAGGGTTTCAATTCCGAGCAGTGTTCGGAAAACGATTCAGAATATAAAAGAGATCACTGGGAATCATAGTGAGGATGAGATATATGCAATGCTCAAAGAATGCTCTATGGATCCCAATGAGACTGCCCAAAAACTCCTCTTTCAGGGTCAGATAAATATGTGCTTCTCTATACACACACATATTTTTAGCTATGTATATATGATGTTTGATCTTCCTTTTTTTTTTTATTTTTTATGATTCCTTTTCTGTCTTGATTACTCTCTACAGTGAGTTTTGGTGACAGATTTTTATTCTATTTGTTCTCCTGAATATTGGCCTTTATTTTTGATGTCTTTCTTCTTTTATTTTCCTTATTTGCATGTGTCTTATACTGTATTGGGTTTCAATGGTGGACTTTATCAGGCTGTTAAAATTGTTTTGAGCATATATATGTGTGTGTAAAAACATGGTCTTTAAATTATTTTGGTACTATTCCCTCCCTTTTTTTTAAACAGAGATGGCTTCCCCCTCCCAAATGAATTTTTTTTATGCCGATTACGTTGAGAGAACCCTCTAGTTTCGGAGAATCCTTGATTTGTGTCAAAGACAAACTTTTTATAGCAGAAAGGGCCCAAAGAATTCATATAGTCGGCCCGAGCTACGTGTAAAATAAGGGAGAAAAAAGTAAGCCGGTTGGTGCTGATAACATTTTGAACTACATTTTTTGTTCAAAGATAACATTTTGCAGTTATATTTTGTTATAGAGAAGGTTTAGCCACACTTTGCATCCTCTATTTGGTGCACGGCGGAGTTGTCGATGAATTTTGTATTTTATAGTAACTAAGCAATTAAGAGGGTCAACTGTTCTTCTTTCTTGTTTTCTTTATTACATTTATGACGGTTAGATCCAACGCATTCTCTCATAGAAATCCGAACCTTCAAAATATAGGAGCGGAAAATTTCGCTTGCTCCATTATCTTGTCTTGCTGATTTTTTAATAATTTTAGTTACTTGCACTAGTAACCTATGGGTTTCAAGGTAACAAGTCTAATTGGAAATTTGCAAGCCTTCTCGTAAAAAAAATGCATAGATTGGTCTTGTTTTGTGTGTTCTGTATTTTGATGTTCTCTGCGACTAGTTCTTTTTAAAGCTACGCATACTGCCCCAGCTAGACTCTTGTTGTTGTTGTTGTTACTTTTCCTTTCCTAGCTATGGAAATATATAATTTGTTTTCTCTTTACTCATCTAATTTGAGGGGTTATTTACAGATACATTCCATGAAGTAAAAAGGAAACGCGATAGAAGAAGAGAGGTATGGTTAGTGACTATTTTTCATGCTTACAAACACTCTCCACAAAGACCCATTGGGCATAAAGTAATGCTGACCTGATTTGCCTGTAAATTTCTCATAAAAGTGGTTTAGAAGTTAATTTTCCCCCATTAATTTATTTATGTTTTCTGGGTGGGGGATTCATTAATTAAGGCCTCAGCTGATTCTAGGTGTCCGAAGAGGTTAACGTACATATCGACAAGTGATATATTAGCTGATGCAGATTCATGGATCAAAATTGAACCTAGGGTGGTGGAGCAATTATTGCCCGACACTAAAAAGAATGTAATGTACCATCTCAATTAAACCTCTTTGCTAAGATGATGCTGTTCTGCATGTGTGAATGCCTAAGCTATTACCCACTGTCATCTAAGTTGCAACTCAGCTGGCTGATTTGCGAAAAAATCATGTATTTTTATGGTGCAGAGGATGTCTACTTCGTATAACAAACCTGATTAATGCAATAAAATCCGGAATGTGCAAGTATGCATGAGCACCTTGGTTTGTATTAGTTCATTTTTTGCTCTTGTTGACCCCATGAATGTCAAATGAGTTTCTTTTCCTGTAGAATTCCATGGTATAGTTCAATTTTCATATCAGCACGATGCTTTAATTTCTTCACATGTTCTCTCTTAACGACCCAATAAATGTGAGTGTTAGGATGACATGCTTCCTTGTCCTTTTACATGCTGTTCCTGAATTGTTATACTCCAACTTGATTTGCGTTTGTGCAGAATTTGAACAAGGAGTCTGCTGAGCCAAAGTGGAAACCAGCTATGCAGGGGAGGGGAAACAAGGGGAGTCGGGGAAACTTCACTTCTCGCCATGTTTCGCTTGGTAAACATCCATTTTGTTGTATTTTCCTGTATTTGTGATCTCTTATGCTGCCTGTGATTTCATATTTGTCATTCTTGTGATAACATGATTTTTGCGTGATTTTTAAATTGCTGACCTACTTTCCTTTTTTATTTCGTTCACGCTTTGTGCAAAATGACAAAAGCATCTCTAAGAATCCAAATTAATACCAGTTTATGTTATTGTGATCTTGATGCTGCTTCTAATCAACAATCTCAGACAGTTTTACACAGTTTGCCTGATATATTTAAGCACATTATAAGTTGCCGCAAATTATAACTGATTCTCACTTTTAACTTTCGTAAGTAACACTGGTCAAAAGGTAACAAAGAGGACTGATATTCTGCCTTTTTGGCAGCGAGTAGGCTTTGAACAATTAACATAACTTACTGAGACCTGCTCCTTTACCTTGGGAGAGTTTTCACTATATCTTTCAGATTGAGTCTTATGAGCCCCTCTTTTCCTATCCACTCATAATTGGTGTGTATATGTTTGGTCAGATGCTGGTGGTCGAAGGAACTCTGCACCTGATAAGGAAAATGGAGGCAGTCAAGTTTCTGACAAGAGTGTCAAGCCATCTTCCGTACCAACTATTGAGACGAAGAATACTATAAGGTGTTATTGATGTTTTTGGATTTTACTCCGTCTGTGCATTACAGCATATGTGTGCTCCTTGAATTGCCACTGTTAAACCCCTTCAGATTACAAAATATGGTTTTTGTTTCCTACACATAGTTTGAATATTTCTGTGACCTAACTTTTTTGGCTCTTTTGCAGCTCATCAAGTTCCAGAGCCAATGGGCCTGGTGCTGTAGCTTTTGGGAGTAACAGTGTTGTACATGATGCCCATGCATCAGCAGGCAGAGGGATTAAGCAATCTGAAGCCACTGCAGGTGCTGGCTCTGTCAAGTCGGAGGAACCACTGCACTCTCCAAGTCATGATGTGATCAAAAGCCCTAGAGTGTCTGTAGGAACCAGGGATACACTTGGACAGAAGATGCCAAACTCCAGCAACTCTTCAACCTCCTTGTCTTCACCACCTTCGTCAGGAGCTTATTTTTCAGCATCAGATCCTGTTCTTTTGCCATCTCATGATTCACGACTCCCTGGTGCAGTAGGCACAATTAGAAGGGAAGTTGGTGGCCAGCGTGTGTCATCTGATCATGTCCCTACCAACTCGATCGGGAGCAAGGCAACCACTGGTAAGCCTGTGAAGATTTGTCTGAGAACTTGATTGTCATTGTTTGGGTTTTTAGGAAGACATACTTATTTCTCGTCCAGTTAATGAAGCTTATGTATTTGTTTCTGCCTATGCCTGTACAGCAGTTTCTGACTCTAGAAGTTCGACTGTGCAAGTAAAAATGTCAAGCAAATTCCAGGGGCCTGGAAAGAATCAGCTTCCAGATTCCTCACAATGTGCTTCATCGGCTCAGGGTGCTTCTTCTCTTAGTAGGCCTTCATCTAATTACAACAACCGTCCCCTGGTTGGCCCACAAAAAGGTATAGTACTTTACAAGTTGACTACTCTACACATTAGTATATTGTTTTCTTTCCCCCTCCCTCTCCATGAAAGACTCTTTTAATTGATATTGCTACTATAATTGTTACCCCACTTACTTACCTGATGATTGAAGAACTCCATTTTTGCCCTCTAATTACGTGCTCAATGCTTTCTGTACCTTCTCCTTTTGTATTTTGTGAGAAGTTTGAACCTTTTCATATGGATTTTTTCTAGAGCTGAGAGTGATCTTTTTTTGCCAGTTGGTGTTTTTGTTGGTCCAACTTGAGAGATAAAAAGGTCATCTCCTATTCTCATTTGCAATTGCGATTTTCTTCTCAATTTCTCATTTATCTGCATTTTACGGTTTGTACCTTTACCTTTTTGTGTTTGGTAAGAAGTTTTGAACCTTTTCATATTGATTTTTCTAGTGCTGAGTGATTGGTTTTTTCCAGTTGGTGTTTTTGTTGGTCTAACTTGAGAGGTAAAAAGATCATCTCTTATTCTCATTTGCAATTGCGATTCTCTTCTCAATTTCTCATATATCTGCATTTTTGGTTTGTATCTCCTCCTTGTGTCTATAGTCCTACTTGGGGGTCTTAGTGTACCAGTAATCTTTAATTTTCCAAAACAGAATGGTGGTTGTTGCTAGTGAAGTCGTGTACCTGGTCCATGCTATGTCTGCTGGTTTACTGTACAGGTGTCATTTTTGTTTAAACTTATTCTTTGTATTTCTGGAATAAGGAAACCCAAAAATGTCATTCCCAGATGTTGACTACTCTTAGTCTCCGGTTGACTCAATAACTCCATTGTTTGCTGCTTTAGAGTGTTCTGATACTGTTGCTGTTTGTTAAATTTGATTTCAGTGGAATTGTAGCAATTAGGGTCTCTTACATGCATATTCATTCATACTGTCATGCTGAAGCTAAACACCTGTCTTCTTTATTTCACTGCAGCTGGTCCTGGTAAGGAATGGAAGCCAAAGCCTACACACAATAATATTGCTCAGGGTAAAGCTACATCTGCTAGTTCATCTGATCTTTCTACAGTTTCTGCTGAAGTCGATACACAACCGCAGCCTCCGTCTGTCAGTGTTGAATCAAAGGAAGGGACTTCGGAACTGCTGCAGAAGCTAGAAAAATCACATATTTCAGAGATTCAGCATGTTATTATCCCTAACCACCTTCATGTGCCTGAGGCTGAAAAACTTGGGTTCTGTTTTGGAAGTTTTGAAGCTAGCCTGGGTTTAGGTGTGAGCCCTTACAATGCTGCTGAGAATGAAAAGACTCCATCACTTTCTGGAACTTCTGAGGATATTGAAGAAACAGAAAATGAGCAATTTTCCAGGTCCGTCATCTCATGGTCTCTCTTCCCTCAATCCCTCTTCTCCCCTGTTTATGACTTGTGAAAGCTTTTGGTAGTTGCTCTTCTTTTAGCTTTAGGAGTCTAGGACTAGGATGAGTAGTATCAGTAATATTTCTCCTGTTAGAAGTATAGATGTTAGGAAAATCTGGAATGTCTTGTTTTTGCTGTTTTATATTACACGGCAATTAGAAGAGAAATGCATATAATTAGTTGGTGGATGCCAACGTTGTTAGAAGGGGCTTCTCCTGTTTGAGTTGTATATTATTACCTTACAAAAGATATTTTAAGCATTATAGGGGGTAAGGAGGGAATTGTTTGTTTTAAAGTCCAGTTTTGCAGTAATATTAAACAAGATATTCAAATATGTTTCAGTATATAATTCAAGTAATATATTTTTTCAATATTTTGGAGATTGAAAAATTTTAGTTACTGAAATTTAGTGATGCAATTTAGATTCAAGTGCTCATTATTCGGTCTTCAATTTTTGAGACAGCTGGCAGCTATGTGTTGTTTTGGCAATGGTTCAGAAAGCATTCCAAAAACTAAAACCAAGTGTTGTTTGGTTTGAGAAAAGTTGAAACCAACTTGATCTGGTTTTGGAAACCCAAAACTGATTAACAAATCTTTTTCTAAGCAAAATCTGACTTTGAAACCAATTCTTCCAAACTAACCGTAATCCAAACATAAAACTTTCACCCAGAATCATTTCCGGATTAGGTTCTTCTGGAACCAAAGGCAAGCCTTCTCCAAATTTCTTCTTCACTGACCTAGTTTTCTTCTTTTCTTAGAAGTTTGGACAACATTTGGAAAGGTTTTTTTTGAAATAATCTTTTAGAACAACCATATTGAAACTGAGACGTGTTTGGATATTTGTAGTTTCTTTGAGAAAAAGTTTGTGGAAGTGAGTGTGTTCTGCTTACAAGAAGAGCTTTCTTAATTATTTAGAAAAATATACTTTGAAATACACCCTCAAACCACAACTTCAAAAAACAGTTTTTGGACCTTTTTTAATCTTAAACAAACGCGAATTTCAAATATTTCTTTTCACAAGGTTTGAGAATTAATTTCATGGATAGAATCCTCTAATTCTAGCTTTTAGATAATTCTTCTTGAAGATTGAGACCTAAAATATCTTATTCAAAGTGTTTTTTCTTCTTTCATCTTTTAAGTGCCTCTCCTATTTCTATTATTTTCTGTTGCATATGATCTTGTTGCCATTAGCTGTGTATTTTAGATCTTGATGGAATGCTGTTATATCACACTTGACTCAGTTAGTTAGATATATACTTCCATTTCTAGCACGTTAAGATGTTAACATTTTTCATTCTTATGAGTGAATGCAGTGATCAAAATCCACCAACCACCGCAGATTTTTCTGACCAGTCTCCGCCTTCAAGTGGGCAGGAGAATTTATCTGCAAAGCCAGAAGATGTATCACCTTCTGTCCCTGAGTACAGTGAATCTAAGCAAGAGACTCTGCAAGGAGGCCATCAGTATTCAGCTGTTCGTACATCCCCCAACTATAGTTTTGGTTTTGTGCCACCAACATTAGGCAGTCAGCTTGCACCTTTTGAAAACTCTGAATTACAGTCTCATGATGTTTCTCGTCTTCCAAACTTTGTTGTAAGCCTTCATTCTCTGATGTTCTTTTTCTATGTACTGTCATTTTACTGGTTCTGAAGCTTCAATTTAGATCAAATTGGTATAGAAACTTGCAAGTACAGTAGGTAAAATATCCATAGTTAGATTAACACCTTGTCATGGACTCATAATATGTGTCATCAGTGTTGGTTTCACCTCATTTGTGAGTGGCAAGGTCCTCGAATCTCATGCTTTATTGAGTTAAGGTGGGGTCTAAATTAATGTTGAATGTAGGAAATATTTGACAGCAGTAAATAACGTTGTTCGGGATGATTTGACATATCCCGAAAAGTTTGAGACCATGTGGAATCAATATATTATCAATGCAAGAAAATTTAGTTCTCATACTCGAGAATTGTTAAAACAATTCATTTTTCCTCTAGGTTCAGCAACCAATTGACCCAACAAACTACTATGCCCAGTTCTACCGCTCCAGTGCTGATGGTGATGGCCGCATTTCACCTTTTCAATCAGCGGGAGTTTCTACCAAGTACAATGGCAATGTTTCAGTTGTGCCTCCACAAACTTCTCAACCTGCCCAAGAGGTATGAAAGTACTTTATCAGGTAGTATGTTCTATTTTTTATATTACTCTTATCCAGGAAAATATACGTGGAGGGGGGGGGATACGTGGAGAGGGGGGGGGGCAGAGTAATGCAATTGACAGCTTATTAAGGGTTTCATAGTGCATGGATGTAAAGTGAAATAAGAATGATCCCAGAAACAGAAAGATGAATGTTTCTGTTTGGAATTGTATGATAGGCGGCTTCACTACATTTGGTATTTAACAATACCTTTGCAGAATATATGTGGGAGAAACTCAGTTACGCCTTTGACTGAGTATTGGAATATGCTTGTCACCTCACTCCTACTCATATTCCCACTCCTCTGGTTTCTTGTCTTCTCTTCCCTTAAAGTTGGACTAGACGAGTTGGAATAAATTGGACTTTTCGTCTTAAAATCTATCATGATTTAACCATTTTTGAATTGTTTTTCCTCCTAAAGTTGGTACTCTAGACAGGACTATAGTTGCCATTATTGTACAGCTTGGATCAATGATAGCCAAATGTGATGATTACCAGAGTCTACAATGGAATGGTAAACTGTAGAAACTGTAGAAACTCTGTTACTTATCAAAAAAAAAAAAAAAAAACTCAGTGACCTAGTCACGCTGCTCATCATTGCTGTAGCATCTCTATGGTCCTTCTGCCAGGAAGTTCCAATCCCTTGTGCTCAGGTTATTCACTCTTGAAGCACACATAACTACAACCACCCACCTCTCGCTGCTTCCCTTACCCTTCTTCGCATCAACTGTTTTTCTGTCTATTGTATTCCCTTGTATAGTAATTAGTTCTTCCTCTCTGCTTTCTTGACTTATCCATTGTTTAATTTCCTTTACTAATGATGTGCTTAGCTTAGACGGAAAGTTCATTTTTCTGCTAAAAACCCAGTGAAAAGCTCTTATTGGTGCAAATCAGAATTATCATCATGGTTGCAGTTCTAGCAGGGTTCAGTTCAATGTCTCTCGTTGGTTGACTGTTTACATAAACTTATATGACTTGTATAGTTCAAGAAAATGTGATAAGACAGATATTTTTAGAGAATTATAAAATCCTTTTCACACTGTACATAATTTCCATAGTGTAGTGAACATTAATGAAATGTTTTGGAGTTGTATTCTTAGAAGCCTGAGTCATTTTAAGCAAATGCTTTCTAAGTTCTATAAGCTAAGTTGCTCCGACATGGCAGTTTAGGCGCCGCACGTGTTGACACGACACTAGTATAGGTGTGGGTATGGGATCTATATCGAATCTGGTCAAACAATTTTGGGTACTTTGACCACGTTGGATGGAAAAATTCGAGATGAAATACAATTTGATTCCTTAAATCAGAACCAAAACTAGGGTAAATTTGAAGCAAATAGTACCAAGTGTTTTGGATAGCGTGCGGCGACAAATAGCGACGAGGGCCCGCTTCACTGAGGCGAGAGGCGCGCAGCTAAGCGCTCGCCTTTTTGATGTGAAGTGACAATTTATACAAAAACATAAAATATTATATACATATAACTAAAAACTCAATAACAATAATATATTAATAAATATATCAATTCAAAAATTAAAGACTCAATAGATAGTCATAGTAGATTCATAAACTAAAGTCTAATAGTCTAAACCAAGCAACATCTATTCTTCTTCAAGATTTTCAAATTCTACAACCAGAGCAAACAAAAAAAAGGGCTACTGCCTCTGCTCTGCCTCTGATCGAAAAACAGAACCCAAAAAAAAAAACAGAGCTCTGGTCGAAACAGAGCAAAGAAAGAAGAAGAAAAACAGAGCAAAGAAAGAAGAAAGAGCTGATCACTGAAGAAAGAAGAAGAAAAAGAAAAAAGAATTAGACAGCAATGGTGAAGTCGACTAGAGCGAAGAAAAAAAGAAAAAGACAGCTGAAATAGAAGAAGAAGAAGTAAGGAGAAGAAGAAGAAAAGAAAAGAAAATAACATACCTGAGTTAGTGTGCTGATGGCTGATGATGGAAGAAGAAAGAAGATGAAGTCTTAATTTTTCTGCTGAGAAATGGTCGCTGCCCGTCGCTGAAGGAGAAGAAGTGAAACCCAAACCCTAATTTTGTGTTTTAATCTAAATCGCTGCCTTTTCTTCCGTTTTTTTCAAATAGCGTCGCCTCGCAGTGCCTCTCGCTACACAGGCAGAGGCGCTCGCCTTTTCTGATTCTCAACGCAACAGATCAAAAAAGTGCAGCTGCCTCGCCTCGCGTCGCCGCACGCTATTAACGACGTAGCGCTCGCTATTTACAACACTGATAGTACCTTATCTAGGAAATCAATTTTTTACTTATCTACAACTTGAGAATAAAAAAGAAGTCCACACTTTACAAGCTATGCGTAAGTATTCTACAAAATTTCTCAAAATTTAGAGATTTTTTATATTTTTATTTTTTTGAATTATTTTTAGCCGGATCCCCTCACCCGTATCCGTACTAGGATCCGTATTTCCGAATCTTAGAATTTACATCTCGAAGGATCCGACCTCTAGATCCGCACCCGTGTCGGACACCGCATCCGTGTCCGAGCAACTTAGTCTATAAGTATTGAGATGCCTACTTTTGCTGTTTGAAATTGATGTTTTACTAATTTTCGATTCACTAGAAGGTTCATGCTAATGGTATGAGTTCTTCTTAGATGTTGCAGTGAGCCACCAAGTATATAGTAAATCTATTCAAGATAGCTTTTGACAATCTGCTGTAAAATCGTGTGCTTGGTGCTAGCAGTCCCTTCTGTATTTATGACGGAACAAACTTTATTTAAGTTCTGGTGATTTTTGTGCCATCATAACTCTCCACAGAAGTATAGCACATCTATTTGTTAATAATTTGCACAGAAAAATAGTTTATTTCTTGGGTCACCTGTTTGATGTTGAACTTGCTAACTTCAGGTAATCTCAACACTAACATACTTACTGATATGTATTTAGAATGATTTGCAGGGAGGAAACACTCTCGTTTTATCTTCAGCGGCTCCAACACCACTTGCAACTCAAGCTCCTGGGCTTATGCAAAGTTCAGCAGCTGTAACTCAGCAACCTCTCCCTGTATTTCGACAAGCTGCAGGGATGCATCTACCCCATTATCCTCCAAATTATATTCCATACGCTCACTACTTTTCACCATATTATGTTCCACCAACAGCCATCCATCAATTCTTAAGCAATGGTGCATTTCCCCAGCAACCTCAGGCTGGTGGCGTATATCCACCTCCACCATCCGCTGCTGCTGGCAGATACTCACTTTCACAATATAGGCCAGGAGCTAATATAGGAAACTCAACTCACAGTGGAGTGCCTGGCTCGTATGGGCCATATGGATCCTCCACAGCCAACTATAACCCTAGTTCAACTACAGCAGCTGGAAACCCTGCTTCTAATGATGATCTTTCTGCTGCTCAATTTAAGGAAAACAATGTCCACGTGAATGGGCAACAACAGGTTGATCTTGTGTTTAGTTTAAATCAATGTTAATATTATCTTTTTCACTATTGAAATATTTACTTGACATTATTCGCATCATCTTTAAAGTTCTCGAACGGTGAGCAAAAGAGATTGTGTAGTGATGAAAGATCAACCCCTGAGTTCAGCAGCAAGGGGGTGCTATCCCAAAAAGGATGGAGAAAGAGAAATGAGTAATAGGTCTATATTGATTTATCTCTAGTGAAAAGATATTTGCATCATTCTAACCTCAAATAAAGTGAAAGAAAACCATGTAAAAATAATCATTACTTGAGAACTTGAAATGCTTTGAGCAGTATGATGATGGGCTGAAAACTGATTGGAGCTGAGAATTGATGAAACTAGTTCTGAATTTCTAATTGATAATTATATGATAATTAATCCGAATGCAATATGGTAATTGTTAATTTTCTTTTGGATAAGTATGGTAATTGTAAATTTTCATTTGTATATTGTCTAAAATGATACTCCCTTTGTTTCAATTTAGATGACACACTTTCCTTATTAGTCCGTTCCGGAAAGAATGACACATTTCTACAATTGGAAACAATTCAACTTTAAACTCTTTATTTTACCCATTTACCCTTAATGAGAAGCTTTTATAACCACACAACTGTCATGGTCCCATAAAGTTTTTACCCCTTGAGCTTTTAAGACCACAAGTTTCAAGTCTTTTTTTTCTTAAACTTCGTGCCGAGTCAAACTACCTCATCTAAATTGAAACGGAGGGAGTGCAATATATGCTGGAGAAACTTGGTGTTGCTGGATCTCAATATTGGGGTTTTTTGGGGGAGTGGAGGGACAGTAGCTGAGCCACATAGCTCCAAGGTGTGACAGTCTAACATCCCTTTGCCGAAAAAATACACCGTTTAGATAGGTAAAAATTAAGAATTTTTATGTAATATATATTATGCTTTGAATCCCTTGACTTCTTCGTTTATTTATTTATTTTTAAATTTTGACTCCCCTTAGTGAAAAGTATGGCTTCGTTATTGGGCAGGGGACTTGTGTGTTAGTGAGGATGGACATTGTATTAAAGAAATCTTGAGGCTAT
Organism: Nicotiana tabacum; assembly: GCF_000715075.1. Lineage (NCBI taxonomy): Eukaryota > Viridiplantae > Streptophyta > Magnoliopsida > Solanales > Solanaceae > Nicotiana > Nicotiana tabacum. Next base: position 35,502,725 of record NC_134092.1, on the reverse strand, counting down.
TTCTGCTCTTTTAAAGCATTTCTAAAATATTCGAAAATCTCCTTCCCCTGCACTTTAACCAATGATTCTTTAAATTTTTTCGCTTACATTGGAGAGCCATATTGACACTTGGACTTTCTGTGAATATTTGTGTGTCTCAGGGGAAACTGCTATCATGGTGTTTATATTTATTGGAGTATGATCTTCACTTTTTTGAGTGGTCGTTAGTGTACGCTTAGTGTAGTCTTAGTGAAGAGCAAATTATGGAACATAATTTTAGGTGAAACAATTGATTTTTGTGTTTTGTATTTTGCTTTGCATATTGTATTATTTCTTGCAGTTGCACCCAAGGGTGTGCCTAGTGGTCAATGAAGTAGGAGGAGAACCGTGAGGTCTCTGGGTCCAAATCCCAGCGGAGACAAAAAACTCTGGGTGATTCCTTATCTGCGTAAGCATTGGTGGGCAGAGCTACCTAGTACCTGAACTGGTGTGAGGTAGTAGGTACTCGGTGGAATAGTCGAGGTGTGTGCCAGGTGACCGGATACCACCGTCGGAAAAAATAAATATATATGTACTTTCCTGCAGTTTCCGGAGTTTCTATATATGATGTTTGCGTGTGTATTCTTATAGTTTATGCATGTGTGTATATATATTTGCTTTAGATGGCAGTCCTCCTTTGTGGAGGTTCTAAGGGTTCCCTTGGAGTGTTGTGTAGACTTTGCCTTCAACATTTTAAATTTTTGTTTGCTTTCTTCAAGGTTGCAAAACAGATGTTGTGTTACATGGCAGTCCTTTTGAGGAAGTTTCCACGATTCCTTTGTTCTTGTGCGGGTGTCGAGTAACATTGTTTGTCAGTCACACCTTTGCTCTTGATTGAATCAACCTGCTGGTTGTGGGGACTTGTACATTGGGAAATTGAACTGGCATGTTTCTACAGTCTGTCTGGAAAGGCTTCTCCTTTGAAACTGAGATATTTGCTTTCATTTCGAAATCTAATTTATGAATGAGCTTTTGCTATGATTTATCCTTCTGACTTATGTGGTAAATAATTTTGTATACTGGTTGCTTTGAGTTTTGGAGTAGTGACAAAGACAAGTATCAAATCTTTTGTTGTTTGAGATAATTTAACGTGTAACCTTGATTCTATGCCCACCTCTTAATTCTTATAAAGGTTTCCAAGTTTAAAGTTGATTGTTCTGAAATAGCATCGTTATGTAGGGCCTGAGCCCATTGATTCTGACCTTCTCTCTCTTGGCTGTGTTTATCGTCTCTTATGTTTTTACTTTATTAATGTGTTCTATAGAAATGAACAATTTTGTTTTTGCAGAGTGAGGGCTCAGGTGTGTGGATTACTCCAGGCCGAGATTTATCCAGCTTGCAAGCAAGTTCTTTTTATAACCTACCCCAGGGTCAAGTGGCTTTTACTCCCGCACAACCTGGCCACGGAAACCTTGCTGGTCTTTATCATCCAGCACAACCGGTGACTGCACAGACTGTTCATCCACTTATGCAACAGTCGCAGACGATGGCTGGTCCAGTTGATATGGTAGGACCAACAGCCACTGTCTATCAGCAGCCTCAACATTCACAAATTAACTGGCCGAGTAGCTACTAAGGAGCTGTTCCTGTCATTTGTAAACCACAAAGAAAAGAAGAAATGAAATTATTGATTGGAATTCACAAGTTTGGAGATGGAGGCAGCATCTAGCAAATGCCAAAAAGACAATCACTGTTCAGGTTGACTGTAAATCTATGAGAGAATGCCCCTCCTAGGGAAAAAAAACAATGAGGTATCACTTTTCTTGCTTGGGATTGAGGATGCAAAGGGTATATCCTCCTGTAACGAATAGTGACAGTCTTTTAGTTTTGAGGCTGGCAGGCATAAGCAAATCGATTTTCCATTACATTTTGGTAGCCCTTCGATAGTTTTCAGTATTAACTCTTTTCTTTTCAGTCATTTTTTCGAGTTTCTTTCCTATATATCCTTCTTTGGTAGGTTTGGGGCTCCTTAAAGCAATGTGGTTTTTAGGGGATTTTCATACATTTTCTTCCCTTTTTTGGCTCCAATCTTCTTTATCTGTAAAGTTAGTTTTGACATTAGAAAACAGACGTAGTTAGACTGTTGTAATTGATGCTTGGCACAAGCAAAGATCCTGCATTCTTTCAGTTTTGACTGTTGTAATTGGTGCTTGGCACAAGCAAAGATCCTGCATTCTTTCAGTTTTGCTGGATTACTTAACAGTGGTGAGCATGGTGGGGTAAATTGGTATGATACAGCTTTTAAAGCTGTTGGTACATTGGAAATTTTAAAATCTTGCCGATGCCCGAGTTAATGTGATTTTGTATTTTTTCTTAGGTTTGTCTTTTCGATTATTCAGTACAGAAATGTACATTATCAAGAAGTGAAGGGGTACAGAATGTGTTTATTTTAAAAGAATCTGCTGGATTAGCTAAGATGCTGGATATCATAACAGCACATGATAAACTGTGGTTTTCTTTGATATCTTGGATTCATATTGGCAATATCAAAATATTATTGCTATTTCAGTGAGACATACAGACAAACATGAGTCCAAGCTCTTTGAATTTTGGAAGCTCAGAAACTCACTATTAGGACCAACTACTTTCCATGTTTTAATGGCTTGGCCCAAGTGTTGCAATTCAACCTTTCCTCAAAAAGCTTCTAATTGTTGAAGCTTTGTTTTCCCTTCATAATCTTCAAGTAGCCTTTGCTAAGATGATAGTTTCTGGATAGAATGACAGCTCCAGTCTCCTCCCTTAATTTAACAAAATATTGTGAACATGGAGTCAAATCTCATTAGGTTCTCTGGGGGTTAATCCCAGGACTCTGAATGACAGCTATGGTCCTGAATCCTAATGAATGAAGCTATGTTTCCACTTGTGTCATCTCATAATATTTTATTAAAACAGATTTATGGTACTTTGGAAAGTACTAAACAACATCCCTTATTTATGTAATTAAATTTTGAACTAATCCTGAACTTGTTTTGTGTTAAAGTATTACAGTACTAGCCAGAGATAAGTGATATCCCAGTCAAGCAGTTTCTGTTCTTTTAACCAAGGTGAGAGAGAGATTGAGATATGTTCAGGTGCGTATGATATAATTTAGAAGTGGGTTGAATGAGCAAAGTATCAAAGAAAAGTCAACATTGAAGTTTAATAAGGAGTTTTGGAAACTTGAGCAAGTGCAAAAATAGAACCAGGAAGAGAGAACAGGAGCGTATAGGCCGCGCTCCTCTGGACTATATATATTTTTGGGGGAATTATGGGTTTTGGCTAGTTGGTTAGAACACTAAGTATATTCCACTCATTTATTACAATTATTAACCCCTAAATACATTGAAACCAATATTGATGTAAGGGTATTAATACAATTCTCCTCCAATTATATTGATGTAAGGGTATTAAAGGTGTTTAAGAGTTAGAAACATCATTTAACTCACAGATCGAATAAACCATAGAATCTTGAGTTCTGAAATTGTTGGGTTTGTTGATGAAGAAGATGATTAGTGATATGACATGATTATTGAGTTATGTATTACTTTAATGGCTTCAGTGCTTGGGTAAATGCTAAGAATATGTAATAGACTAGAATTTATTGAAAGTAGAGAAAATTAAGAAGATAACAATTGAGAAACAAGCTTTTATTATTCGAGTATCAATGGAAATGAGTTACAATTGATCCACCAAGCTAACTTTACAGTTGATGCCTGAAAAAAGAAGAAAAAGAAGACGATTAGGAGAAAGAGAGAGGGGAGGAAAGAGAAAAGGTACTTGTAACAGAATTTACCGGTAATTGGCTAATTCATTCGACTCATTCATATATATATATATATATATATATATATATATATATATATATATATATATATATATATATTACATGCTAGAAGAAGGCGGGGGAACTGGGCCTTAGAAATTAGGCCCAACTTATTAATACACTCTACCTACTCGGTGTAATAACCCGTCTATCAATCCAATTTATCAGGCCCAAGCACTCATACTAAAGTGAGTGTCTAGATGATTCAACTAATTTTCCTAATTTGTAACCTAGAGATCTCCGAACATAACAATCCCATCCCTTTCGAGAAAGACCTTGTCCTCAAGGTTGATGTTGTGCAATAAACTCAAGGGATCGACTCTTGATGTAACCCCAGTCCTTCTAAGAAGGTTCCTTTTCATTCAGATTAGCCCACTGAACCAACAATTTCACTCCCACACCATTAGTGATTTTGACCATTTTGCGCCGAAGAATGGCTACAAGTTAAATCAAAACTCGACCATCTGCATCACAGGGGGGAGGTTGTCGCTCCAGAACTATGGTTGGGCCAACTCAGGGTTTCAGTCTTGAGACATGAAAAACAGGACGAAGTTGCGACCCAGGTGGAAGCTCCAATCAGTAAGCTGCTGACCCGATTTTCTATTCAATCTTATAAGGTACATAGTACTTGGTGCAAAGCTTCACATTTTTGCGCACATCAATAGAATACTGTAGGTAGGGTTGTAACTTTAGGTAGACTTTATCCCCGACTTCTAATATCCTTTTTGACCGAAGTCTGTCTGCGTAGAATTACATGTGATCTTGTGCTCTACTTAGATTTTCTTTTTGAGCTTGTAGCATGTGCTGGAGTTGAGCCAAACTCAACCCTGCTAGTGACTGACCGACATTAGGCGAGGATCATGTTGGTAGTTAGGGTGGGGAATACCCATACAAGGCTTGAAATGGAGTTGTCTGTAATGCACTATGAAAATTTGTATAATACCATCACTCTGCCAAATGGGGCCATTTGGACCATAGCTTAGGATTATCAAACACCATTGCTCACAGATAGGTTTTTATACACCTGTTAAGTTATTCTGTCCGCCTATTTGATTGTGGATGGTAGGCTATACTCATATTCAGTTTGGTCCCTATAGTTTTGAAGAGGTGTTGCCACAAATGGCTAGTGAAAATAGGATCCATATCTGATACTATTGATCTGGTCTCTGGGCAATCCATGTAATATGTAGATCTCATTGAGAAATAGATCAGCCATTGAAAATGGGTGTTTGAGAGCCAAAAGATGATCATACTTAGTGAGCTTGCCAACTACCTCTAGCATGGCATTTTTGTTCCCAACTTTGGGCAGTCCCTCCACAAAGTCCATGGAGATGTCTTGCCAGGCTTGATCTAGAATTGGGAGAGGTTGAAGCAATCCTGGGGTGTGAATATTCTCTGTCTTCACTTTTTGAAAGACATCACACTCATCCACTCATTTACAAACATTCCTTTAATGTTAGGACAATAGAAGAGAAGTTGTAATATTTTATAGATACACTGATGGCCTTGATGTCCACCAATGGTAGAATAGTGCGTAGTCTGCAATAATATTTTCCTGAGATCAGTGTCCCTTCCCACATAGATCTTCTGCTTATACCTTATGACTCCCTGATGCAATGAATAATCAACCTTATTGCTAGGAGCAACTGTTAACTCACCAGTAGTTGTAAGGCTATTGGATCATCCTCATAACTGATGTTAATTTCCTGCAGTCAAGTGTCCTGTATAGTATATATAGCCAATAATGTAGAATCTTCGTCCTGCCTTCTTGAAAGTGTATCTGCCACCTTATTCTCACTCCCTTTCTTGTACTGAACCTCATAGTCCAGTCCCACCAATTTTGTCAGTTCCTTCTGTTATAAGGTTGTAGTTACCTTCTACTCTAGTAGATACTTTAGGCTTTGATGATCTGTCTAAACAATGAAATGTTCCCCTCGCAAGTAATGTCTCCATGTCAACAGTAATATCTACTTATTACTTCTCATAAGTAGATAAGCCTCTATGCTTTGGTGCCAAGGCCTTGCTGAAAAAATCTATAGGTCTTCCTCCTTGCATTAGTACAGCCCCCGTCCCGGTAGCATATGCATTAGTTTCTACCACAAAGGACTTTGAAATCAACCAAGCCTATCACTAGTACTGTTGACATTGCTGTCTTTAACTGCTGAAAGGCAGCTTCTGCCTCATCAGTCCATTGGAAGGAGTTCTTCTTCAGCAAGTTAGTTAGTAGCATGCTGATGATTCCAAAGAATTTAACAAACCTTCTATAGTAGCTAGTCAAACCAAGGACCCCCCTTAGAGCCTTAACAGACTTGGGTACATGCCAGTTCATCATTTCTTCAACTTTGGCAGGGTCAGTGAAAACTCCTTTTCCTAAAATGATATGCCCCAAATATTCCATCCTATCATGTCCAAAAGTACATTTGGACAGCTTTGCATAAAGATGTACCTTCTAAACTTTCTTGAGATGTAACACATGATTCTCCATAGAAGAGCTATAGACTAGTATGTCATCAAAGAATACCAATACAAACTTCCTCAAGAAGGGCTTGAACACATGGTTCATGAGACTTTGAAAGGTAGGAGGGGCATTGGTCAAGCCAAAAGGCATGACCCTAAACTAATAGTACCCTAGATGTGTTCTAAATGCAGTTTTAAAGATGTCACCCTCCTTCATCCTTATTTGATGATAACCAGCTCTTATATTAATTTTTCAATAAATGCAAGAACCATTTAGCTAATCCATCAGGTCATCCACCAAGGGAATTGAAAACTTATCTTTAATTGCCATCTTATTTAGCTCTCTATAGTCAATGTAAAACCTCCAACTCCCATCTTGTTTCTTGACTAATAACACAAGGGAAGAGAATGGGAATGATAGGGTTGAATAGTACTATTGCTAAGCATTTCATTAACTTATTTCTCTATCTCATTTTTTTGAATGTAATTATACCTGTATGATCTGATACTGACAGGTGCTGCCTCAGGTTTAAGTGGAATGTGATGGTCATGATTCCTCCTTGGTGGCAAGCATTTTGGCTCAACAAACACTCCCCAAAACTCATTAATTACATCCTGGATCATATCAGGTATGCCTTTATGTTCTTCTGTGGTTTTGATGGTGATTGTGAACAGATGTGCCCATAATACTTGCTCTTTCTTGAGCAGATGTGTTTTACACCAGTAGTTGTCATACTTTGTAACTTACCTTCCTCATAGTAGCCTTTCAAATCCACCCCTTTTCCTTTCACACTCACCTGCAATCTATAACCAATAAAATTAAACAAGACTAGATTGTGTTTCCTCATCCAGTGTACTCCAAGGACTATATCACACCCCCTATATCCAATAATCTCAGTTTATGCTCAAAATAAATCCCTTGAATCTTCCATTTGAGCTGAGGGCAAGATTGGTAACTCATCCGGTGTCCTCCATTAGTAGCAGCCACCCGCATAGGCACATCCTCTTGGATTGCACACCACAGTTGTTTGGCAGTACTACTAGCTATGAATCTATGAGTAATGCCAATGTCTGCTAAAACTATTAATACGTGTTTCCCATATACTCCTTTCAGTTTGATTGTTGTAGAGGTCATAGTTACTGATAGTTCATTGAGGTTGATTGCCTCATCAATAACTATTTCTGAGTTTTCATCAGGGAAAAATTCATTCTCCTGATTAGGTCCTATTTCCAACTATTCATGATCAGTAGTACCAGATAAGGCATTCAGTAGTTTACTCTTACAAACATGCCCAGGGAAATACTTTTCACCACACTTGTAGCACTCTCTCCTGGTCTTTCTGGCCTCAAACAGTTTGGTCCCTGAGATTGATGCATGATGACTTCCCTCCTTCTGCACATAACCTAGAGGGTTTATTTCTTGTAGTACTAGCAAAAGGGTACTAAATTGAGTTGATTGTCTTCCTCCATAAACTCTATTCTTCCTGCTCATGGACTCCAATAATTCCTCCTTGTATCTAACCTTCTCCACAGCATGACTTAGGGATAAGGATCAAGCTCTTGACTGTGTGTCTAATCTCTTCCTTAAGTCCTTCAATGCAGAACTCCAAGAAAAATTCTTCAGGTATAGTGGGATGTTTAATCAACACCCATGCCTTCAAGTCCTTAAATATCTCTAAATACCCATTCATTTTGTTCCACCCTTTTAAAATTTTCCCAACAAATTGAGGTTGTTATTATCAGCATCATTGAATCTTTTACAAATTTCTTCTATGAAATCATTCCATTTAACAGTGCCTCTACTCAGTTGGTAAGAGAAATACCAAGCTTCTGCCCTCCCATTTAGATGTAGCACGCCATTTTTTAATTTGTGTTATGAATAAGTTATGTGATTGTAATGAAAATACCTCTCACATTTCTGCAGCCAAGATCTGGGATCTCAATCCTCAAAATAAGGGCAATCGATATTAGAGGTAGAGTTGTTCAATGGAATCTGCCAGTTGAAGTTTCATGGGTCTCCATCATCCTTCCTACCAGACCCTTCAATCGTGTGAGAACTTGTTGGAGTACTCCCTAAGATTACATCCGTGCTCGCGAAGAATTTATCCATCATCAAATCAAATTTATGATTTAATTCATACATTTTAGAGTCATTCGACTCCAATTTTTTGTTGGTCTCTGCCATGTAATTGCGCAATTGACTTTTCAATTTTTTGACACTATCCTCTGTAACTTTTGCTCAAGTTTTTGGTACTGTCATGGTGCCAGGAAGATGCTCTGATACCAACTTGTAATAGACTAAAATTTATTGAAAGAACTAAAGAAAAATAAGAAGATAAAAATGGAGAAACAAGCTTTTATTATTCAACTATCAATGAAAATGAGTTACAACTGATCCACCAAGCTAACGTTACAGATGATACTTGAAAGAAGAAGAAGAAGACGATTATGAGAGAGAAAGAGGGGAGGAAAGAGAAAAGGTAGTTAGGGAGCTATAACAGAATGTACCGGTAATTGTCTGGATCTTCAGCTCCTTATCGTATATTTATTACACCTCAATTGAATATTACAGACTGGGCCCCTTTTGCTAGAACTGGGCCTTAGAAATTAGGCCCAACTTATTAATACACTCTACCTACTCGATGTAATAACCCGTCTATCAACCCAATTTATCAGGCTCAAGCACTCATACTAAAGTGAGTGTCTAGAGGGTTCAACTAACTTTCCTAATTTGTAACCTAGAGATCTCCAAACATAACATAATCGAATATACTAGATTTATTTTACATAATTTTGAAGGAATAAAGTTTGGGTGGCTTGTCTCCAATGCTAAGCCCTAAATAGGTCATGTGGATTTTTATGAACAAGCGTTGATCAAAATTGACCGTATTAATGTAGATTGATTGTTACTGGCTGAAAGTATTTGAAAGGTTAAACTAGCAAGGTAAGTTGGACGCATACACGTTTACTAAAAATGCATGAATTGATGTTTATGAAGATTGTTTTAAATGTGAGTAAGGTTCGTATGAACAAGCAACCTATACTTTCCATTCCATATATATATTCGAGATTGAATAATGTTATCTTTTATGTTATATTCAAGTATGTGATTCCTGCGGCTAAGATTATACCAAAAAGTGAATGAGATGTTCTTGAATGCATAAAACTACGGTGAAAGTGTCCATGATAAAGATTCATGTTTGTATGTTTTACTTGATTTCAAATGTATGATTTGCTTTCAAGTTAAAGTGTTAAAGTTAATATGTTTTATGAGTTGGCTCACAAAGAGTTTATTCTTAGAACAATGAACTTTTGTGAAATGCTTTATGATATATCGTTATTATTGCAAGTATCCTTAAGTTTTGGAGACTTCCTCAAACCTTATTGGGAGGATTAAATGATATTTAGGAGGTACAATTTTATAAAAATTATACTCAACCTTTTATTTTATGTTTCAGATACTGTTATATACGTGCTACGTATCTCCTCCACCTATTGATTTATTTTGATAAGCCTCACTCTTACTTCTATGGCTGTAAGTAATAGACATCATCCTTTTAGATGAGTCGGAGATTTATATCTGGTGCCATCGTTCCTTTTACGGAAAAGGGTTAAAAATGTCCCTAAACTATTGGAAAAGGTTTAAAAATACTCTTTATCCACCTATTGGGCTAAAAATACCCCTTTATTCACCTTTTTTGGTTCACTTATGCCCTTTGACCATTAGACCAATGCGAAAAAATAATAATTATTTAAATTACACGTGACAACTTCTTATTGGCCAAAATTAAAACATAACTCATTAGAAAGACCCACCCATATCTACCATTTTTTCGTACTAACCCGCTTCAAACACTAACCCGACCCGATCAAAAAGTTCAACTAAAAAAAAGAGAGGGCCCACTTCTATCAAACTCCATGGAACAAAAGCTCCATAGAAGTTGCAGCGAACATATAGACGCAAATTTACTACGTGATTTTCTTTTTCTTGTTATGGCATCCAGTTCAATTTGCACGATAGACACAAATTGCATTATATTCAAGAGGAGTTTAATTTAATCATTTTCACATAGCGGAAAGATCTCAAAGTGATTGTTTGGAGGATATCATAAACCGTTGGACTACCCCTTGTTTTCCGTCCCACATTATTGTCAAGAAAATCATTGGCTCATTCATGCTAGGCTTTTCTTGTTTGTTTAATTTGTTTATGAACCTTTATTTGATGATAATGAACACATGTAAATCCACGGGTTAGATAGAAGTGAGGCGTCTTTTTTGTATTTGAACTTTTTATTCGGGTTAAGTTAGTGTTTGGGGCGGGTTAGTCCGAAAAACGGGTAGATATGAGTGGGTCTTTCTAATAGGTTAGATGTTTTAATTTCGATCAATAAAAAGTTATCACGTGAAATTTAAATAATTATTTTTTAAATTCAGCATTGACCTAAAGATCAAAGGGCATAAGTGAACCAAAAAAGTGGATGGAGGAGTATTTTTAACCCAATAGGTAGATGAAGAGTATTTTAAAACCTTTTTCAATAGTTCAGGGGTATTTTTGACCGTTATCCGTTCCTTTTATGTTCATACAAGTATTAGGAACACTGTGTGAAGTCTAGCTATTTATATCATAACTCTGTTTGGTCTCTCCTATTATGATAACGATGTCATTCCTATAGGCCCTTATATATTTTGGCCAAGGCCTAGATTATCCTTTTGAAATAATGATGAGACTATTTATGCCAAATATTTATGATGAAATTTTCAGAATGTTTAAATTATGTTTTATGTACGTGAAGGATTTTATTAAATAGATTGACAAGTTTATGTGATTTATTCTGTGTAAGTTAAGGACATCCCAATTATGTCCTCTTTTTTTTACACGTAAACGAAACAAATTAAGGCACCGTCATATTATATTATTAAGTCCAATAAAAGTTGAGGGGTAAAATAATAATGATCTTAGATTGAGGAATGCGGACGTGGATCCAGGATTTTAAGAGGTTGGATGAACTACTATGAAGAGGTGGATCTAAAATTTATATTTGATCGGTTTAACTTTAGGCTCTTACCATGAATCCATAATACTTTTCAAAAAATAGATTTGAAATTATTTTTTTTTTAAATTTTAGTGATTTTCACATATATATTTATAATCCGTATTGAAAACAAGACCGTCCGGAGTGGATTTGAGCCGTCAATTTCACTTGTAGAGGTTCACCCAATAATTATTGTACCATGAGTGTCTTTGAACTTAGGTGCACATATTTATATTTAAGTAATTTAAAAAAGATATAATAATGTTATACATAGTATACGTATAAGGGGTATAGATTCACGTGAACCCACGTCCAATAACCTAGATACGCCCCCCCCCCCCGGAGGAATGCCATTAACCTCAGTTAATAGGCGATGATCATAAATCTCATCATAACTTGGCAGGTTAAATTTGTTTTGCTTTAGTCGTTTCGTAAATAATTCTTAAAAGGTAGTGTTTGGATTAATTTATGAGAAATACTAATTGAAAATGTAAATTCTTACATTACGAAACGGTAATCTGTTTTTCGATAAGAAAATGTCAATTTGTTTTTTGAAATTTTTTAGAACAATTATAAATCAAAATGCTCTGAGAAAAAAGAGTCAATTCCGAGGAGAAGGGAATTGGTTTATTCATTATTGGCAACCCAAAAGTCCTCCCCTCTTCTTTTCCTACTTTTTTCCGTTATCCATTTGAAAACACATCAATTTTCCAATGTTACGTTAACAGGTAAAGTAAATAATAATTTTTCTGCGGTCTAGTTTTCGGATTTTTAAATATCTGTAGCTCCCCTTCTGGAACCGTTACATTATAAACTAGAGCTCAGATTACTGTACTAGAACCCAAAAAAAGAAAAGAAAAAATTGACTCATCAAATGAGGAAACACATCTGTAAGAATATTGTGATTTTCATACTAATTTATGGCAAAGCTATTTGGAACCCCCTATGGCAAAGCTTTTGTTCTGTTTTCGGACAACCCTACCAATACTTACGGGCTAAAAATGAAGCTGGAAATTACACGTCTTATTTCTCCATCTCGGATGATGTAATGAATAGTTTAGCTTGATGCACCATCCTCTTACTATTGAGTATCCGCATCCAATTAGAAACTTCAAAAGAAAAAATTAGGATACAGAAAGTTTGGTATTCTCATCCCTCAGGAACTCTGTTAGTTGTGGTCTATCACATCTTGTTTTGTTGATAATGATGATGTCCAGGTCGCTCCGACTATTTCACCAAACGTTTGCTACCTCTCACCTAACACAAGTATCGAGTGACTCTGGCTACCGATGCTTAGCAGACGGGAATGGTTTACTGATCAATGGTTGCTAGTCCTTTACATAATCATCTATCAACCTTAGATGGGTCTGTGAGAAGTTGCAACAGGCATCGTTGGGTACAAGAGATCTATGCCGGAGATGGGGGAGAAAGATCCAAGCCTACACTTATAGGGTTTATCAGACGTTCAACAATTACGACCGTTTTGTAAGGATTGAGGCATGGTTGGGGGATAGAAAATCATGGGTGATAATACCAGAAGATGGGTACAACACAGGGTGGAGGGACATAGCGGGGAAGATTCTGAATTTTCTGGGTAGACGTCGCATCATTCTCCGTCGTACTGCTCCAGAAACGCCGTACATTGAAGCTGCAAGCAAACAAGAATGGTCGGAACAGGGAATGAAGTAATGAACGCAACGACAGTGGTGGACAACATGGTTAAAATCAAATCAGATGCAACAAATAGTGCCCTGGAGTATTTATCTAGCAGTTTGATTGGTACACTCAACGACCCATTTAGTCCATCGCCATCATCAGAGGTGCTGCGAAGCTGGTTTGTTAAGAGATGGCAAGTCACGGCGGGTATAAGTGTAACAGCCTTAGCACATAACCAATTCTTATTCCGACTTCCGTCGCAATAGGAGGCTATGAGAGTGAAAAGGGGAGTGGTTCTGGAACGGAAGAAAACTTTTACTATAGTGGTGGTCACCAGTGTCTAGTTCAAAAATGAAAAATTCAAATTCAGAGCATAAATGGATTAGAGCATTTGGCATCCCATTACATGCCTCATCAGAAAGTACCCTTCACTCAATTGGAGACGTATGTGGAGGCTGTTGCGGAAGCCAAATGTATATAGTGTGAATGAGTCACAATTACTATACCAAAAATTATGACAACCACTAAATAATAAACAAGACAATAAGACAACAATAAAAGAACACCAGAATTTACGAGGTTCGGCCAATTTTGCCTACTTCCTCGGACACAATCAATATTTTATTCCACTCCAAAATTACAAGTGAAATAATACTAAAGAGAGAAGATACAAATGCCTTAAGAAGATAAAAGGCAAATGAGAGGTGTCTTTAAATCCTAAACATTAGGCCTCCTTTTATAGGGTGAAATTCCCATTCAATATTGTCATCCACCGATGTGAGACTTTTGACAATTTCAACAAATCTCCACCTTGGCAAAATTCCACATCTTCAATTTTCTCTTAATAATAAATTTTGGTTGTGTCTTCATCTTCAATCTTTAGTGTTCAACAATGTTGATCAAATCCAAACAATGTTGAAACTTGATCGCAGTCACCACTTTTATCAGCATATCAGCAGGGTTCTCCGTAATATAAATTTTCTTCACCGTGACTCCACCTTCTTCTATGATTTCTTGTACGAAATGATACCGAACATCAATGTGCTTCGTCCTTGCATGATAAACTTGGTTCTTCGCTAATTGAATAGCACTTTGACTATTACAAAAAATTGTAATATTTTTTTGTTCAATACCAAGATCCTTTAGCAACCCCTGAAGCCAAATTGCCTCCTTCACAGCCTCTGTAATAGCCATGTACTCTGCCTCTGTTATAGACAAAGCAACTGTTGACTGCAAAGTAGACTTCCAACTAACTGGTGCCTTTGCAAAAGTAAACACATAACCAGTAGTTGACCTTCGTTTGTCAAGATCACCCGTAAAATCTGAGTAACAATATCCAACTACAGACCGATTGCCTTCCTACTCAAAAACTAACCCAACATCTACAGTACTATGAATATACCGTATAATCCATTTCACAGCTTGCCAATGCTCCTTTCCTGGATTATGCATATATCTGCTAATAACTCCAACGACTTGTGAAATGTCAGGTCTCGTACAAACCATTGCATACATCAAGCTACCAACAGCATTTGCGTATGGTACCCTTGACATATACTCCTGTTCAGTTTCATCCTTTGGCGACATAGTAGTACTTAGCTTAAAATGGGGAGCAAGTGGTGTACTAATTGGCTTAGTCTTCTTATCTATGCCAAAACGATGTAGTACTCTCTTCAAATATTCTTTCTGAGATAAACAAAGTTTCTTTGAATGCCTATCTCTTATTATCTCCATGCCAAGAATTTTCTTTGCCTTACCCAGATCCTTCATCTCGAACTCCTCCTTCAGTTGAATCTTCAACTTATCAATTTCTTCCGAATTCTTGAAAGTTATCAACATATCATCAACATATAGGAGAAGATATACAAAGTAACCATCATTAAGTTTGCGCAAATACACACAATGGTCGTATTTGCTTCTCTTGTACCCTTGCCGCAACATAAACTTGTCAAATCGCTTGTACCGTTGTCTAGAAGATTGTTTCAATCCGTACAATGATTTTTCAAGTTTGCATACTATATTTTCTTTTCCAGCAACTTTGAATCCTTCTGGCTGAGTCATGTAGATTTCCTCCTCCATGTTTCCGATCTAAAAACAGTTTTTACATCCATCTGAACAAGTTCCATATCCAACTGTGCTACCAAAGCCAACATAATTCTAATGGAGGAATGTTTTACAACTGGAGAAAATACTTCATTGTAATCAATTCCCTCCTTTTGAGCATATCCTTTAGCCACCAATCTTGCTTTGTAGCGAACATCTTCTTGGTTAGGAAATCCTTCTTTCTTTGCAAATACCCATTTGCACCCAATTGCTTTCTTTCCCTTCGGGAGATTGGCCAATTTCCATGTATGATTCTGATGAAGGGACTGCATTTCTTCATTCATGGCAATCCTCCACTTATCTTCTTCTGAACTTTGGATTGCGTCTTTATAAGTGGTAGGAACACCATCAGCTATAATTGAGGTTGCACAAGCAACCGTCTCTATGAGACGAACAGGTTTCGTTATTGTCCTTTTTGGCCTGTTGGTTGCTATTGATTCAAGTTGTTGTCGAGGTTCCTGAGTTGGAATCTCCCTCTCTACTGGCTCTTCTTCCAGAGGGTAATCTTCATTTGTTTCCTCCTCTACTTCTTGCATAGGAAAAATAAATTTTCCCTCAAACTCCACCTGCTTTGATGCACCACCAGTTTATTTGACATCTTCAATTGTCACCTTATCTATTATGGCAGATTCATCAAAGGTAACATCTCTGCTGAATATAATATTCCTTGTCTCTGGACACCATAAGCGGTATCCTTTGACTCTAGAAGTAATCCCCATAAATATAGCCTTCTTTGCTCTCGGATCCAATTTTGACTCTTTCACATGATAGTATGCAATTGAGCCAAACACGTGCAAAGAGTCATAATCTACAACAGGTTTTCCATACCATTTTTCAAATGGTGTCTTGCCATCAATAGCAGCAGATGGTAGACGATTAATGAGGTGGCATGCATATGTAATTGCCTCAGCCCAAAATTCTTTGCCCAAGCCAGCATTGGACAACATACACCGTACCTTCTCCAGTAAAGTCCGGTTCATACGTTCTGCCACTCCATTCTGTTGTGGTGTATGTCTGACAGTGAAGTGTCGGACGATGCCATCATTTTCACAGACCTTATTGAAATGATCATTTTTGTATTCACCTCCATTGTCTGTGCGAATACACTTGATCCTCCTGCCTGTTTGATTCTCCACCATCGTCTTCCATTTGAGAAAAATTCCCAACACTTCATCTTTCCTCTTCATTGTATACACCCACATTCTTTGAGAAAAATCATCAACAAAAGTTACAAAATAGTGCTTCCCACCCAATGAAGGTGTTTTGGAAGAACCCCAAACATCAGAGTGTACATAATCCAAAATGCCTTTAGTATTATGGATCGCTGTACCAAATTTAACCCTTGTCTGTTTCCCTTTGACACAATGCTTGCAAAACTCCAAGTTGCAAGTCTTTACGTCTTTTAACAATCCTTGATTAGATAGAGCTTTCAAGGATTTCCCTCCAGCATGTCCCAAGCGCATGTGCCATAGCCTGGTTGCTTCTGCCTCTTTGTCATCACTGGATGTCACTGTTGCTGTCCCAATAACTGTACTACCACGATAGCGGTACATGTTATTGTTCTTCCGATTGGCCTTCATTACCACTAGTGCACCGGAGCATATTCTCATCACTCCATTTTCTGCAATGATTTTGAACCCTTTTGATTCTAGGGCTCCCACAGAGATGAGATTCTTCTTCAAATCCGGTACATATCGAACATCTGTTAATGTTCTGATCATTCCATCATGGCTCCTTAATCTTATTGAACCAATGCCATATGAGGTAAGAGGGCTGTTATCCGCTGTGTGGATGACTCCATATTCTCCTTCTTGAAAATTCACGAACCAGTCCTTGTTGGGACATATATGATAGCTACAAGCTAAGTCCATCAACCATATGTCTGATGATGTTGATAACTCTGTTGTAACTAATGAGAAGTCTGAATCATCACAATCAGCTACATTTGAATCCATAATGGCCTTTCCATTGTTATGTCTGGCCTTATTCTTCAACTTCAGACAATCTTTCTTCCAGTGCCCCTTTTCTCGACAAAAGGCACATTCATCTTTGCTGGGTCTAGATCTCGACTTGGATCTTCCCTTCTTAGTCCTCGTTTGATTTTGAGGACGACCCCTCACAATTAGTGCTTCTCCTTCTCCGCCCTTCTGTTTTTCTCCCTTTCTTTGTTCATAGCTGTACAAAGCCGAACAGACTTCTCTGAGAGAAATTTCGTCATTTCCATGGAGTAGAGTAGTTTCAAGGTGCTCGTACTCATTAGGAAGTGACCCTAACAACATCAAGGCCAAGTCACCATCATCAAAAGTTGCATCCATATTTTGCAAATCTGTGACCAACTTATTGAAACTGGTGATATGTTCATTCATTGTAGTACCAGGAACATAGGTGAAGCGAAACAGTCTCTTCTTCATGTACAATTTATTTTGACTGTTTTTCTTCAAAATTTATCCTCCAGTGCTTTCCATAATTTACTTGCAGAAGTTTTCTTTGTGTATGGATATTTCTGCTCTCTAGCAAGGTAGGATCGAATGGTACCGCAAGCAACACGATTGATAATTTTTCAATCTTCTTCTCCAATAACATCTGGCTTCTTTTCTTCAATGGCAAGATCTAGCCATTGTTGAAAAAGAACATCTAGAACCTCGCCTTGCCACTCCCAAAATGTCCTGACCCGTCAAAAATTTCTACCGCAAATTTCGCATTTGACACAATTCTTGTCATAAGCGAAGATGCCAACGATGACGTATTATTGACACTTGATGTAGATTATTCTTATTTATTGTCTTCCATTTTGATACAAATATTATTTAGTAGCTGACGACACAAATCAAGATTATTTCCTTTCTGGTGTGGAAGATCAGACTAAGCTGGAACCACAGAGCATACTCAGACAGAACCTTGACTCAGTTACCAAGATAGATCTTTTCTGATGTGGAAGATCAGACTATGCTGCAACCACAGAGCATACTTAGACAGTACCTTGGCTCTGATACCAATTGTTGCGGAAGTCAAATGTATATAGTGTGAATGAGTCACAACTACTATACCAAAAATTATGACAACCACTAAATAATAAACAAGACAATAAGACAACAATAAAAGAACACCAGAATTTACGAGGTTCGGCCAATTTTGCCTACTTCCTCGGACACAATCAATATTTTATTTCACTCCAAAATTACAAGTGAAATAATACTAAAGAGAGAAGATACAAATGCCTTAAGAAGATAAAAGGCAAATGAGAGGTGTCTTTAAATCCTAAACATTAGGCCTCCTTTTATAGGGTGAAATTTCCATTCAAAATTGTCATCCACCGATGTGGGACTTTTGACAATTTCAACAGAGGCTATATCGAAATCGATATTGACACAAAGTCAAAGTTCAATTTATTGTGGGCTCGAATCTGCGTGAAGAAATCTCTGCCGGAGCTTCCACCCAAGGTGGTGGTGGAAGTGGGTGATTGGAGCTATAACATTGCTATTTTGCCTGATGAATATGTGCAGTTCGCCGGAAAAAAACTCGTCGGGCCTTTGAAAGAGAGAGACTGTTGCTACTGTTTCCTCGAGCCAACAAATGAAATCATCAGTCCCTTCCTGTAGTCAGCACGTGGCTGTTTTAAATTCAAATTCTAAGGGCATTTCACTGGGCAAAAATACTATGCAACACTCACATGATTTGGGCCAAGCCTCATAAAGTAATTTCTACAGTAAAGGCCCAAAGAAGGAGGCTAATAAAATGAGGCCTATCAGGAAGAAGCAACCCAAAACATACTGGAAAGCTATTGGGCTTTCTGCCATCCCATTAGCTAATAGTTTTAAGAGAAATTTTCAGAAACCACTATGTTTTAGTGATTATTAGCTTGCTATAGCTACCATTTACTAAATTACTTCCTATAGCTATATTTTCAGTTGTTATAGACTATATTCGATGTATTTTTGCTACTGTATTCATGAATACAATAGCAAAACTCGGCGAAAAACAGGGGAGTCCAGCTAAGCAAAGAATGTATTCGACTGTATTCGCGAGCTGTATTCGTGAATATAGTAATGAAATTTGAGAAAAAAAGGTCTTCAAGTGTTTAAAAACGGTAAGTGAATCAATTAACGCGATAGACTCCTAATATAACTCAACAAACTCAATTATAACACACAAAATTTGTATTTTAAGTTATAAAAAAGATTTTCATCAACCGAAAAACACCCCAAAAACAAAGCAATCTCCAGAGATTCAATCCATCCTTACTTTTTTTAGTGGTATCTTTACTAAAATATTTTTTAGTGGTATCTTTACAAATAGATTTACATATTAAAATTATATAATTACATTGAATACAGTTAAATATATAAAAATACATTGAATACATGAAGTATAGCAGGTCATCTATAGTGCAAAAACATATGAATACATACTGCAGATACATTTGAATACATATATACATCTGAATACATAAGTAATACATATATACATCTGAATATATAAATTATATTAATTAAAAAAATATATAAATACATTCATGGAATACAGCGAGACAGTGAATACAATAAAATACATGAAATACAATGATATACATTGAAATACAATAAAAACAAATATAGTGAATACAATGAAATACATGGAATACAGCGAGATACATTGAAATACAATAAAAAAAAAGGTAACAGACTCTTCAAGTTCCTCAGTCCCAAACTTCATCCCCAATCCACCGATATCCAGGCTGTCGCCATGTGGGGCGTCGCTGCCGGTTAAATGAAGACAATTGTTGAAGAAGCACCAATTTAAAGGATCAAACGGAAACTAGAGACAGAACTTCTTCAGATCTTGCAAGGCAAACATGAACAATCAATGCAAAATCTAAGAAAAATTTAGAATGTGTAACACAACTGTGTGAAAGAAATCGCCGCCCGGAGGAGGGGGTTAGGGGTGACACAACAAGGAAAGAGGGAAGTGGTCGCTGGCCGGATCTGTCGTTGGCAGAGCACAGCCCTTGCTAGGGTTTCTAAAAGCAGGGGAAGAAAAAACCGGGGGAAAAAGAAAAAAAAGAGGAAAGAGAAAAGAGGAGAGAGGGAAGAGAGAGGGAGAGAGAGAAAAATAATACACAGCGTATTTAATGGCTTAAAGGTAGGAAGTGGCCATAAATAGATATTTTGCTATAAAAATTAAAAGGTAGCTATAGGAGATAATTCTTTTAAAAAGGTATTTATTTATAATAAATAAGGTATCAACTTTTGATATATGAGGTAAATTTTTCTAGTTTTAATGCACTCTCTGACGCCCAGCCATCTACTTCTATCACCATAGAGACCGTTGTGCCGCCATCTTCGATACTCCAAGCCACAACTGAAACCAACAGTTAAGATTTCGATGCTGATGATAAAGTTGATCTCTCAATGGTCCACACAATCTTGCTTCAACAACCACAATTGTCATGGGGTCTTATGTATGAGAATGATTCTGATTTCTCATCTCCCTCTCTCAACAATTCTCTAATGCTTCCATGGTATGAGAAGGGGTCTGGTTCAGCGATATTTCCAGAACCTGCCGTCATTGACACCTCAAGGTCGACGAAAATAGTTATAGGCAAAGCTTGCAAAGCTTTTGGGATCAATGTTGCAGGCTTTGAGCATGAATTGTTCGACATCATCCTGCGAATGGAAGAAAGAAGACAACTCCAGTTAAAGCAGAAAGACATGTCAAATTCTGGAAAAAAGAGCAGTAAAAAAAAAGGAGAAACTGAAATAAAAAGGTTGAAATGTGGGTTAAACTATGATAAGGTGGTTAAGAAGGATAGGGGTAGGCATCTCAAAGCTTTTTCTGAATGAAGCTCAAAATCCTAAGTTGGAATGTGTGGGGGGTTAAATGACAATAATAAAAGAGATACTTTAAGTTATTTGTTACATAAGTGGAGGATTGATGTTCTTTGCCTTCAAGAAACAAAAATTAAAGACTGGACTGTCAAATTATGTAGACAAATATGGGGGAATAGGTGGGCAGGTTGGGCAGAGCTAAAGTCTTGTGGCAACAGTGGGATATGGTAATTATGTGGGATAAGTGATAATGGAATTGTCTTCAGATTCATCAGGGGTTTTACACCTTATCTTGCATTCTGGAGAGTCTGCAGGATGAGTTCAAATGGTGCTTCTTAGGGGTCTATGGCCCTCACACAAACCTAAAAATAAGTAAAATGTGGGATGAATTGGCAACAATCAGGGGAATGTGGGCTGAAAATTGGGTTATAAGGGGTGATTTTAACATATGCAGATTTAAGAGTGAGAGGCACAATTGTGTGAAGAGGTCTAGAGCAATGAGGGACTTCTCAGATCCAAGACTTGGATATCATTGATCTACCTCTGCAAGGGGCCTACTACACTTGTTCGAGGGGAGAAATTTCTATCAAGCATCCCAAATAGATAGATTCCTCATTTATCCCGAATGGAATGAGTGCTTCAAAGGTGTGAATCAGTTTCACTCCCTAGAGTTTTCTCGAATCATAAGCTTTTGCTCCTGGAAAATGGGGACTGAGAGGTGAATTCTTCCTACTTCAAATTCGAAAATATGTGGTTGCAAGTAGAAGGTTTTATGAAAAATATTGCATAATGGTGGCAAAGTTACAACATAAATGGAAGGCCAGGTTATGTACTCATTCAGAAGTTAAGAATACTGAAGAAAGATATAACGCGCTGGAATAAAGAAGTTTATGGCAAGAAAGAGGTTAGAATAAGCAAGATTATGGAGGAACTTATGGTTCTTGAACAAATCACTGAGGGCAGAGTTTAGTCTTTTAGTGGAAAGAAACAAGATGCTTGCTTTGAAGTTTGAACTTCAGCATATAGCAAAATCAGAGGAGGTGTCCTGGAGACAAAAGTCCAGATGCTTATGGTTGAAGGAAGGGGATAAAAATACCAAGTATTTCCAAAGAATTGCTAGTTCTCATAGAAGAAACAACTGCATAGATAGGCTGAAGGTGAATTATGAGATCATTGAAAATAAGGAGCTGATCAGGGGGGAAATTCTGGATTATTATCAAAAATTATATATTGAGTCTGAACAATGGATACCTACAGCTAGGTTTGATGATTTAGCAAGTATTTCTGAAGGAGACATAACCTGGTTGGAAAGCTTATTTGAAGAATAAGAGGTATTGGTGACGTCCAAATCCACTACAAAAAAGTAAATAGACACGGTCACATTCAATATAATTTATCCAACTATGAGTCGGAGTCGAATCCCACAGAGAACAATACGTAGGCGATTAGGCGTGTAAGAAAATTATCACGTATTATGCTAAGCCAAACACTTAGAAGGTGATTGTGAAAATATTTATAACTAATTGCAAAAATATAAACTAACCTAGAAAGCAACTAAAATGATCAATGGCTACAAGCATGGATGCATTGGGAATTACACTCAAGTAACGATCCAATGTATTTCACGATTTTATAAATATGAGCGAGTTTATGTTAATTAGCCTCGGGTAATAATTCTATAATAGATTCTTCCGAAGACTAACAAGACTTCCTAATTGAATTATCCCTAAAAAAATTAATAGATTAAGCACACCCAAATATGGCTATAAGTAGTTCAATCCTATCCCTAGGTAGAATCTATAAAGTGAGGGTTAACGCCTCAAGTTCTTGTTAATTAATCTTTCTCAACCCCAAATTATCTTTTCCAAAATCAATTCGAAGTAAATGGGCGAGTCCTAGGGTTAGATACTCCCTTTGGAAACATTAAAGAACAAGAATAATAAAAAAAATAATAACTCACTTCAATATAGATAAAACTCGTCAATACATAAGCACAACAAGATATTTAATCCACACTTTAAATATGAATATTTCCATAAATAAGATTCAAGTGTTGGAAAAAATACTACACACTTAGATATTCAATACAAAGCAAGCAAATGAAGAAATGAGCATAAATGGGTAAGAAATTCTCAACCAAAAGTTTCAAATCTTCAAGATCCAAGTGTGTGTGCAAGAACCCTAGCTCCAAAACTTGTGTTCTCTAGTCAAGAAATGTCAAAGATGTCCAGAGATTGGCCAAAGATGTGTTTTCAATAAGCTAGGTCGTGTATTTGTGGGGTTGTAATGGAGTAAATGTGAAATGCCAAGACTATCCATAGCTGAAGCCCGTTGACCGCAGAAGCGACCATTGGTGGAAAATACTACTCCGCAGAAGCGAAAATGTCACCGCAAAAGCGGCTTCGCAAATGCGGACCTCAACCACAGAAGCGGATTCGTCTTCGCAGGTGCGCTTCCAATGTAATTTCTCCTATTCCGCAGAAGCGGCCTTTTCTCGCAGGTGCGGGCCCGCAGAAGCCCGCACCTTTCCGCAAATGCCGTTTCACTGAAGAAATTTTGCACTTCTTTTCCTCTTTTTTTGCTCAATTCCACTTCAATTGACTTCAATTCTCTTCAAGACTCATTGTACCTGAAAATCTAGCAATGCACACCATAAATCACCTCATTTTATAATTTAAGGACATAAAAACTAAAAAAAAGAGACTAGAATAAATGGTAAAATCACCACTCATCAGGTATTCTCCACCATCAAAACATGTGCTCCTGATAAGGCTCCGGGGCCTAATGGTTTCACTATGGCCTTTTTTCAGAAGGCATGGCTGATTATCAAGAATGACATGATAGCTGCCTTGAATTTTATTCATCGAAATTGTCATATGGAGAGGTCATGCAATGCCTCTTTCATTGCTCTAGTTCCCAAATAAAAAGGTGCTATCGAACTCAAAGATTATAGGCCAATTAGTTTGATTGGTAGTTTATACAAGATAGTAGCTAAACTTCTTGCAGAAAGACTTAAAAAGATGATAGAAGGTCTGGTTTCAAAGCGTCAAAATGCTTTTATCAAAGGCAGACAGATCACTGATAAAATTTTCAGTTCTTGACAACAGAGGACCAGTGGGTTTTTTCTCTCAACAAAAGGGGCTAAGACAGGGTAATCCTCTCTCACCTTTTCTCTTTATTCTGGCGATGGAGTGTCTTAGTAAGATGGTAGACAAAGCCAAACAGATCTAGTGGTTAAGTGGTTTCCATGTTGGTCTTAATTTTGGTCTTTCTCTCTCAGTTTCCCATCTGCTATATGCTGATGATACCTTGATTTTCTATAGGGCAGAGAGATCCAAAGTCCTATATCTCAATCTCACTCTTCAGTTATTTGAAGCGCTCTCAGGCCTTCACATCAATATGTCAAAGAGCAATGTATATCCTGTTAATAATGTTCCTAATCTAGAGGAGTTGACTGAGATTCTGTGTTGTGGTACAACTTCTTTACCTACCACCTACCTTGGCCTCTCACTTGGTACAAAAAATAAATCTTTAGAGGTTTGGAATGGAGTGGTAGAGAAATTTAAAAATAAACTTGCTTCTTGGAAAAGGCAATATCTCTATATGGGGGGAAGACTGACACTCATTAATAGTGTATTGGATAGTATTCCTACTTATCTCAATGTCCCTTGTCCCAATTCTAAGCAAGGTGGCCAAGCAATTAGATAGAATTATAAGAACCTTTTTGTGGGAAGGAGGCCGCAACGAGCACAAATTTCGTCTTATTAAATGGACAAAGATTACCATGCCTAAGCAATTTGGGGGTTTGGGAACCAGGGACCTAACCATCCATAACGAGTGCATGCTCAGGAAGT
The DNA here is from genome assembly GCF_000715075.1 of Nicotiana tabacum. Taxonomy (NCBI): domain Eukaryota; kingdom Viridiplantae; phylum Streptophyta; class Magnoliopsida; order Solanales; family Solanaceae; genus Nicotiana; species Nicotiana tabacum. The sequence goes on along the minus strand of NC_134092.1, from coordinate 35,477,998 downwards.
GGTTGTGGAGATATAGCCAACCAGGAAGCTTTTTATGGAAGGAGGTTGTAATGGAAAAACATGGCTCTCAAAATCACTGGTGCACTTTGCTCTCAAGAAGCCCACATGGAGTTGGCCCATGGAAGCATATCAGAGAACTCCAGCAGCACCTCTTTCAAAGTGGAAACGACGCCAACATCAGATTTTGGAAGAATATGTGGATAGAGGGGACCATCCTAATGAATGAGTTTCCAAGCCTTTTCCATATTGCTAGTGACCAGAACACAACCATTTCTCATAATTGGCAAGATAATTGTTGGCACATTCAGTTCAGGAGAAACTTCCAAGATTGGGAGCTACCAAACTACTTCAACATTCTGGAAAAATTGGGGGGCTATTCACTTGTGCAAGAATCTGCTGATAGCCTGAAGTGGAAGGATGGTCTTTATTCAGTAAAACCATGATACTCTCATTTGTGCTCTTTTAATGAGATTATTGATAGATGGCCATGAAAATTTATTTGGAAAACAAAACTCCCTACAAAGGTCAAATGTTTTAGCTGGATAGCCTTACACGAGGCTACATTAACTCAAGATAATTTAAGCAGAAGAAGCATTCCGATTGTTAACGGATGCTTCATGTGTCTTCAATAATTAGAAACTAACAGCCATCTTCTACTTCACTGCTCAGTTGTTGCAGATATCTGGTACATGTTCCTTGCTATTTTTGGCATCAGTTGGGTTATGCCACAAAGCATCAAAGAAGCCTATGAATGCTGGTCTCTTTGGAAAGTTGATAAGTCCATCAGGAAAATCTGGCAGATGGTTCCTGCCTGCATCTTTTGGTGTGTCTGGTCAGAAAGGAATCGCAGATGTTTTGACGGGATATCAACTCCTTCTATGGTGCTTAAGGCTAGATGTTTTCTATAGTTGTATAGTTGGCATAATTTAGTTCCTAATGACTGTCATATGAAGTTTTTTGATTGTTAGCTCTTTAGCTCTTGCTTAGCTCCTTTTTGTTCATAGCTGACTGTTTTTTTTTTGTAAGTACTCTCTTTTGTACACCTTGCATCTACTGGATGCCATATGCTCCCTCCGTTGAACCCATTTGACTGAGCACAGAGTTTAAGAAAAGAGAGGACTTTTAAACTTGTGGTGTAAAATGAGTCACATATATTTTGTGTGGCTATAAATCATTGCATAAAGTTAAATTGTTTCCAAATATGGAAATAGGTCATTCTTTTTTGGCACGGACTAAAAAGGAAATAAGTTTACATAAATTGAAACGGAGGGAGTATAAAATTCCGCTTACTTTATCAAAAAAAAATCGTCTATCAAACTTCACTCTGAATGAGTGCTCCATATTGGAAGATCAATATTTTTAATTTGAGAGACATGTCCTGCTACTGAAAAAAGGACAGTACAACTATTATTGCTTTATTTGTGTGCATAAGGGTTCCTCCTAAATGTAGTTAAAGGGAGTCTAATTGAAGAATCAAGATCCCATATGATACATAAGATTATTCATGCATAGGTTAACCTCCACTATTAGACAAGCTTTATTTGCTTGAATTCATGTAACTCTTCGGGAAAATGCAGATAACCTATCAGGATTATGTGACATTTCATCATATCAATCAAGCAGTAAATTGTTCCCTTTATTGCTAGCTGGCTAAGCTAGAAGATGGAGAACATCCCAAGTGGAAAAATCATAATATATATGTACAACAATGTATGAATACTTGGTCACAACAAAGAGACCCGTCACTATGAGAGGACGCAGAGTACTACAATTTAACAAGCTACAGACTTACGCCGATCAGGCATCCATCTATTCAATCTGTACACTACTAAGCTGTACATAGGAACACCTCGAACAGATGGAGTAGTAGCCTCACAAATTACTAGATTCACATTGGACAAGTATCTTCCTCACCTTCTTGAGGCATAATGTAATTCCTGCAGAGAGGACAGGTGACATTCCAATTCTTGATCCATTTCTCGAGACAGAGCTTATGAAAAACATGGCCACATGAGAGGCGGTTTATTTCTACATCATGGTTGAAATCTGCCAGGCATACCGGGCATTCTTGTGCAGGGTGATTAGATGTACACATTGAATCATAACGAACTGCAGGGGTTCGCCTTCGGAAGTCCTCCATATATGAACCCGAGGGGCTCCCACGACATTCAAACGGGTCCAAGGGGACTTCAATAGAATATTCTTCCGAAGATGCAAAGTGGATGCCAATCACATGAAGAATAGACCAAACTATCTCCTTGACAACAGAGATAGATATGGCTGTGTTAACCAGAATCACACAGAACACTCCTGCATCTGCTGGAGTTGGATATTGTGAGAGTCCCATTTCGATTCGAATCGGAACCTGGATAACGAAAAAGAAATATTGACAATTATAAAGTATAGCAATTCAAGGAAGACATAATAAGTTCACCAAGCAAAAAGAGTCTGTTAGTCTAAAATCAAGTCCCATAGTTTTTTTTAACAAAACCAGCAGTTAAATCCATCTGCATATAGGTAAAAGAATCAATTTCATATTTAGCCCATAAACTACTTTTCGTAATAGTTTTTCTAACACTCTCAGATAGGGCATCAAATGATTTAGTTTCCTTTTGGAGCTCAAGTAGAAATAGATTAAGTAGTCTGCTCAGAGGAAGTAACAGCAGTAATTTCCCATCCATGTCCCTTTTTTTCCCCATACTTCTTTTGCTAGTATCGATGGCAAAATGATACAAATAGAATGTGATCACTGGCCATTATTATTATGAAGAGAAACGGTTGGAGCGATCAGTTTGAAAGCACCAAAGCAGCCATTTTAGCTATTTCTTGTATTGATTTTCATGCATATATCTGTAAAGCATGAAACATTTATCTACTACTACTATGCATTTAACATTTGACATAACTTAAGTACTCAAACAGAAAAGAAACATCAAGTCAATGACTGAATATCGTCTACTGAGAATCAGAAGCCAAGTAATGATGCAAAAATTTACCTAGTCCAGAAATGAAGAGTTTTTCTTCAAGCAAAACTTTTGGAAGAGCTTAATTCACTGGAGCTGCATAGAAAAATCAGCAATAAATATCAATCAGTCAATTAAGAAGAAATGTTGAAGAAGGCCGCAGCAGTGAGCCTAAAGATTAAGATATTCCTTCAACAGAAGCAGATTAGATAGAGTCCTCTTATCCAAGTATTTGTAGCATATGCATCAACATAACATCTATAAGCATAAGAACCGAGCAGGTGAGAAATTTTTGGGAAGCATAATCTAGTAAAGAAATGAAAATTGGAGCCACATCTAAGCAAAAGGAAGAAATCCCATTAACCAAAATCCCCATCTTATTTCCTATCAGTTAAGTTTTTTGCCATTAGCAAACAAATCCAATTTTGCTTTCTTGCAACCAAATAAGAGAAAGCGCATGAAAAGCAAAATTTCTATTTCCTGAAAATTTTCAACTTGACCTCTCTCTCCACTTTTCTGTTCGAGAAAGACCATGCAAAGATAAATTCTCAGATCACCAACTACAACTTTGCAGTAAAACCCAAAACGAGAACTTTTCTATCCTAAAACCTAAATTCCAATGCAAGGCTATATATAACTGTAAACCCAAAATTCTAAATTTTGTAATGTAAGTAATATAACCTAGCCCCTTAATCCTAACCCTAAACTTTCTACGAATGAATATGAAGATCCAAGATTAAATTTTTAGATCACCAACTACATATATGCAGTAAACCATTTAAAAACAGAACCTTTTGGATTATTGATTGAAATGTGAAGATTCAAGATAAAGTCTTCAACTACCAAAAAACACTAAAAAGGAATCAAAATGAATTAAAAGCATACTCTGAGTAAAGAAGCACTATATTTCTTGAAAATTGAGATCTAAGTACACATCAGAGTCACTTTTTATCTAAACCCCATCAAAAAGAACAACCAAAAGAGGAGGCTTTTGTTTTCTACAACAAGAAAAAAGAGTAACTAGTGGACCAAAAAGAGAAAAAGCAAAAGCACAGCTGGAAAAGAGAAAGAAAAAGAAAAAAAGGGTAGGTGGTACTCTTTATTTTTTGCTCAAGAAAGTAAAGGGTACTTACTTGTAAGTTTCTTTTAGCAAGAACTTTAAGATTGTAGAGAAGAAGTTGTTTTTTGATGATTGAGCTGGAAATTCATAGGACAGTTCTTGAAAATGGCTGTCGATGACTATGTCCTAAGAACCTCCAAAATATCCTTCTATTTATAACAACAAACAAAGTACTGATCAAACTCTCTTTGGTCCCACCCAAAAATTACAGCATGTATTTTGCTCACTTTTGTGCAAATCTTTTTCAATTATTGGAACTTCTTTTTTGGGGTTGAATTGGAAGTGTGTCCTTTTCATTGTAAAAGGTGGCATAGCTTGCTTCCAATAATGGACAGTAACTCTTTTTGTTTTTTCTGCTAATTAAAATATCTGTTGATTTTAGTACAGGTTTGTTAGGTAACTTTAACTAGTAATTTTTTGACCAGAGATTTTAAGGGCCTGTTTGGACAAAATTTGATGGAAGACTTTTTTAAAAACAATTCACTTTTTTCCGAAATCAGCGTTTGTTCATAAAATTTTCAATTTTCACTTGAAAATGCATTTTAAAAATTTTCGAAAATTTGAAAAACTATAAAAAGCAGTTTTTCAAAATTTTCACTCAAATCACTTACAAAACTTCAAAAACAACCCAAATTAAAATTTATGTCCAAACACAACTCTAAATTTCAAATATCATTTTCACTTGAATTTTTTTTTTACCATTTTTTCGAATTTTACAATTCTTATGTCCAAACGCCTATTATTTTTCGTTATCAGTCAAAGTAGTTTCCACCCAGTTGATCGAGACAAATTATTTAGTAATGCTTGGAGATGTCCTACTAGTTTAAAATTTTAATATTTCGCATAAATAACTCCCATAAATGATTTTTATGCGAAATATTAACTCGAATCAAATTTAAGATTCTTAGTTATTTTTCTTAACATGGAGAAAATTGTTACTACCACTTTTTATTTCTTATTTTTTTTCAAGAGACTGATCATCCAACTCAAAATTTTAATAGGAACATTATAAACTTCTTTGGAAGCCCTTACACAATTATAAAGAATAAGTGTATTAATCTAACATTCTTGAAAAGCAATAGTTCGAACTGACATGAATAAAATGATAAATCAAAATAAAAAACAAAAAAAGAGTTTCAAATTCCACATAAATAGCGATAATAACATTTTCGCACAATGGATCACCGTACATAATGAAATCAGTTGATTTCAAGCTAAAAGTCCTTGAATAGTGCAAAACTGGATTGATGAACGTTTTCCTTTAGTCATTCGGAATATAAAATCAGTGGATTCGTAATTTACTTTCATCTATATCTATAAAAACTGGATTGTTATTGTTATTGTATATCTATTGCTTCTCTTTTAGTTTGTCTTGGTGCAAAATTTTATTACGTATGTGATGTGTCTCACTCATCTTTATTCCATTTTTACCGAGAGGGGGGAGGGTGGAGAGAGAATCATACATGTCAAACTGGAAAATTATTCAGACTTTCACTCAATTATTGACAAACTAATTTCTATGGTATTCGACTAAGTTACTTTTAAAGATTAAAGTCAGTGGTTTGAAAGTAACAAGTTAAGTGGAACTTCCGTAACCTATTCTAATATCCTGTTTGGCCAACCCTTTTTAAAATAAAAAAAAATACTTTTGGCTAGAAGCATCAGTAGTTTTGAAAAAACAGAAAAAAATAGCTTCTCTCGAAAAACAAAAACAATTTTGACTTTTTTTCCTACCAAAAATACCCTTTGCAAAATATTATATATACCAAAATAACCTTACTTAGTTTAAACTATTAAGTAATATAAAATGACTTTTGGGATGAACTTTCATATTTATTGGATGATTTTTTGATATATTTAAATCATCTTGAAACAATAAAGTACTTTTCAATTTTATTTTTATATTTTACTTAAATAAAATAAAAAACTTAATTATTATCTTTAATAATAAATATTTATAATTATTTATCTACTTATATAATATTAACTATTAAGCAAATCTCTTCATGTCCTTATTTATAATTTGACACATAAAAGTACTTTTTGAAAAGTTTGGCCAAACACAAATTATTGTTCAAAAGTGCTTTTCAAATTGATTAGCCAAACACAAACTTTTTTTCTCTAAAAGTACTTTTTGAAAAGCACTTTTGAAAAAAATATTTCTCAAAATAAGCTGATTTTTTCAGCTTGGCCAAACATGCTATAAATCCAGTTTTGCATTCAACAAGAAGAACTGTGCACTTCTTGTTTCCCTACTAACAAACTCTCACAAGTTTTAAATGGATTTTTACTTAGAATAAGGGGAGAAATTATTAAAGTAAAAATTGTAAGCTAAAAAATAGAGCAATCGCACATTTTACATCTAGAATCCATTTATTAAATTTCTGAAAATGATAAGTTATGTGCCTTGATGTTTTGATAATTTAACAAACTTCATATGAGAACCAGATAGGGAATCTGATACAAAGTCTCTCCGTGCTCAGAACAACAAGACACATGTCTGGCACAAGTTCTAATGAAATCAATTAAGGGAACGGAAGAGGGAACATATGGCTATCAGTTCCTCCGGTCACAATACAAGTCAACTCTTTATAGCTGTTAAAGCTGCTGCACTGCAGACGCAACAGTGCAACAGTCACTGTTGAAGCATGTTGTGTACCAGACACTTGCTTGCATCATCCTAGTTACCTCACTTATATATTACCAACATGAGGCAATGGATTACACACACTTGCAAACCCTAAAATAGAATTTACTCTCAAGTGTGCAACCACCTTCATTTACTCCAAGGCATTGAAGAACAAAGTAGCAATAGAACGAGGACCAGATCCTATCATTGAGTACATCGTTTGTCCTTAGTATTATTGTATCTTTGTTAATGTTATTCACTTGTAACTCCAACTCAGCTTAGTTAGAAGCATCTTGTAGGACACCTTTGTAAACTATAAACCTTGTATTTGTGTTTGACTAGAGTTAGTCAAAATGGTGAGATTTGTAATGTAGTTATTACAAAGAGGCTTGCAATATAGTTATTGCAAGTAGGTGAGGGATTAAGAGTTTAATTCCTAGGTTACAATAGGTTGTAATCTAAAGTTGCTCGGTTAGTGAAGTTGAAATCCTACGAGTGTAGGTCGTGGTTTTTAATCCCGTGAGCAGAGAGTTTTTCACCTAAAATATTATTGTGTTATTTACTTACCATTGTGTGTGTGTGTGTGTGTGTTTTGTGGGAACTGATAGAGAACTAGGTTCTCTATACAATTTGGTGGACTCCTATTTTACATCAATTGGTATCAGAACATGTTCTTTTTGTAAGACTAAAACCTAGAAAGGATCTACATGGCTGCTCCACCAAATCTTGAAGAAGGTCAATCAACTTACAGACCACCAAAATTCAATGGACAATACTATGGATGGTGGAAGACAAGAATGCATGATTTTATCATGGCTGAAGATTTGGAGCTCTGAGATGTCATCTGTGACGGACCCTTTGTACCTATGAAAACAATTGGCGAGATAGCTATTCAAGTTCCAAAGACAAGGAAGGAGTACAATGATGCCGATCGCAAATCCATAGAGAAAATCTTTCGAGCAAAGAAGATCCTCATTTGTGGTATTGGACCAAATGAGTACAACCGAATCTCAGCCTGTCACAATCTGGGAGATTCTCCAAACCGCACGTGAAGGTACAACTCAAGTCAAGCAGTCAAAAATGGACATGCTCACTACTGAGTATGAACTCTTCAAGATGAAGGATGATGAGTCCATTCAGGACATGCATACTTGCTTCGCGTCCATCATCAACGAGCTTCATTCTCTAGGAGAAATTAACTCAAAGAAAAAACTGGCCAGAAAAATACTCAATGTGTTACCTGGTTCTTGGGAGAGCAAAGTTAATGCTATCACAGAGGCAAACGATCTGCAAAAGCTAATGATTGACGAACTCATTGGAAATCTAAAGGCCTACGAAATGAAGAAGAAAAAGGATTATGAAAGAAGATAACCCAAAAAGGAGAAGAACCCGGTTCTCAAAGTAAAAAATAGTGATTCAGGTGGTGATGATGCTGACATGGCCTATTTGACACGGAGGTTTCAGACAATGGTTCATAGAAATAGAGGTATTCTGAAAAAGGGCAGCTCTAGTAGAACAATAGGCTATGATTGTTATCACAAATACGGGAAGCCAGGACATTTCATCAAAGATTATCCTCTGCACAAGTATGACCATTACAAGCACAACACAGACAAGACGATCAAGAGGAACCCGGTCCCCAATAGAAAATTCAAGAGAAAAGATGCCGCTGATAATGTTGTGAAATAAGCTCTTGCTGCATGGGGAGATTCCTCTAGTGAATCTGAGGGAAATGATGAACAAGGCGACACCTCCATGATGGTCGTTGAAAGAGAAGCAACAGAATATGAATCCATATTTTCCATGATGGAAAAATCTGATAAGGATGAAGATGATGATGTCGATGAGGAAGCAGTGAAAGGAAGCAACCAAAGATGGTACATGGATAGTGGCTGTTCTAAACACATGATTGGAAGTACTGACGATTTCCTTTCACTCAAAGACCTGCAAGGTGATAGTGTGTCCTTTGGTAATGGCAAAAAGGGATACATTCTGAGAGTTGAAAAAATTAGGAAGACACTCACTCATTCAATTAAAAATGTGTATTATGTGAATGACTTGAAATATAGCCTGCTGAGTGTCTCTCAAATCTGCGACAAAGGAAACAAAGTGGATTTCTTATCAAAGTCTTGCACATTCACCAATCTTGTAACTAATGAAGTGATTCTGGTGGCAAAAAGATTCAAAAATATCTATGTTGCAAACTTTTAGTGTCTGAACAGTGGGGACCTTATATGTTTGAGTGTTGTTGATGATGATGCTAAACTGTGGCACAGAAGATTGGGACATGCAAGTTTCTATCTGTTGAACAAGCTAGTCAATAATGACCTAGTTCGTGGGCTGCCAAAGTTAAAGTTCAAGGATCACAAAGTGTGATGCATGTGTGAAAGGGAAGAAAACTAGGTCCTCATTCAAGCCAAAGAAGGAAGTAAGTACCTCAAGGCCACTCGGTCTTCTCCATATGGATCTGTGTGGACCTATGAGGATTCCTAGTAGAGGAGGAAAAAGTACATCTTTGTTATTGTTGATGATTACTCCAGATTCACATGGACTTATTCCTCAGAACCAAGGATGAAACCTTTCCAGTCGTTGCTGCCTTTGTGAAGCAGATTCAAGTAAAGATGAGCCATAATGTTGTAAGCATAAGATCTGATCATGGTACCGAGTTTGACAATGCAAAATTTGATGAATTCTTTGCTGAAAATGGTATAAGTCATAATTATTCAGCTCCTAGAACACCCCAAGCAAAATGGTGTTGTGGAGAGAAAAAATAGGGCTCTTGAAGATATGCCAAGGACGATGATAATTGATAGTGGCGTACCAAAGAGCTTTTGGGTTGAGGCAGTGAACATTGCCTGCTATCTGATAAATAGGTGCATGATCAGGTACCTCCTAAACAAGACCCCATATGAATTGCTAAATTGGAGAAAACCAAAGCTGAGTTACTTGAGAACATTTGGTTTCAAATGTTTCGTTCTCAATAATGGTAAGGAAGCGTTGGAAAAATTTGATGCCAAGAGTGATGAAGGGATTTTTCTTGGATATTCTTCACAAAGCAAAGCATACAAGGTCTACAACAAAAGAACTCAATGTGTAGAAGAAAGCGTACAAGTAATCTTTGATGAATCACACCACTCAAGTGGGACAAATTTATATGATAAGAATGATAAGACGGAGAGCATTCAAAGGTTCCTGGATAAGTCATTGATATGGCAAACGGGAAGGAAGATCTTATGAGCCAGGTCAAGGATTCTAGTGAAGATGATGCAACAGAACCTCTAGCTGATTTGGAGGAACCTGGTCCCTCCGTTATAGCAACTGAAAAAGAAAATATAATTGTTGTTATTGTGCAAGGCACCCTTGATGCTGAGCAGAGAAGTGGCACTCACACTTCCATGGATGCCAATGATGGATCTCACACGTCGTAACCTGGTTCTTCTCACCCTAAGACTCAGGTTTCTAACTAGATGCACAAAAGCTCACATCCTCTCCAGAATGTAATCACTCCTTTAGATTCAGGAATTCAGACTAGATCAAAGACAAGAAACATGTTTGCTTTCTCAGTCTTTCTGTCTCAAATTGAGCCCAAAAATATCAAGAAGGCATTTAAAGATGCTGACTGAATTGCTGTTATATAAGAAGAACTCCATCAATTTGAGAGGAATAGTGTGTGGCACATGGTTCCCCGACCTTGAGATAGAACAGTAATTGGAACCAGACAGGTATTCAGAAACAAGCTTGATGAGTTTGGAAATACAAAGAGAAATAAGGCCAGGTTGGTAGTTCAAGGCTATAATCAAGAGAAAGAGATTTATTGTGATGAAACTTTTGCTCCAGTTGCAAGAATGGAAGCCATCTGAATTCTCATTACTTTTGCATCTCATATGGAATTCATATTGTTCCAAATAATATTAAGTGTGCTTTTTTGAATGGATATTTGAAGGAAGAAGTCTTTGTCAAACAACCACCTAGTTTTGAAAGCGATGAGCATCCTAAACATGTATTCAAGCTTGACAAGACCTATATGGATTAAAGAAGTCCCCTCGTGCATGGTATGAAAGGTTGTCGAGGTTCCTTCTGTAAAATGGTTTCACTAGAGGAAAAATTGGCAATACTCTCTTTTTCTGAAGAAAAGAGGGAGGAACCTACTAATTGTGCAGGTCTATGTTGACGACATCATCATTGGTACAACAAATGATTCCTTGAGTGAGGAGTTTGCCAAGCTTATGGGAAGCGAGTTTGAGATGAGTATGATGGGGGAACTGAACTTCTTCCTAGGACTAAAGTTAAGCAAACCTCAAAAGGGACGATGATAAGTCAGCAAAAATACATTAAGGAGCTTCTGAAGAGGTTTGAGATGGAAAGTTCAAAGACCATTAATACTCATATTTCTACTTCCACCCGTCTAGACATGGACGAACCTGGTTCCCCGGTAAATAAATTAATATATCGGGGTATCATTAGTTCACTCTTGTACCTAACAACCAGTAGACCTGACATCATGTTCAGTGTAGGGTTATGTGCTAGATTCCAATCAAGTTCTAAAGAATCTCATTTGAAAGCTACTAAAAGAATCCTGAGATATCTCAAAGGAACGCAGGACATGGTCCTCTATTATCCCTCTGGAGATAATTTTGACATAATTAGGTATGCTGATGTTGATTATGCTGGCTATCTGGTGGATCGGAAGAGCACATCTGGTATGGCACATTTTTTGGGATCATGCTTAATTTCATGGTGTACAAAGAAATAATATTTTGTAGCTCTCTCCACTGCAGAAGCTAAATATATAGCAGTTACCTCATGTTGTGCTCAACTACCGTGGATCAAGCAACAATTAGAAGATTTTGGTGTATTTTCCGACTATGTGAAAACACAAGTTCCCTCAATATAGTAAAGAACCCGGTTCAGCATAAGAGGACAAAGCACATTGATGTGTGACATCATTTCCTCAGGGAAAATATTAAAAAGGGTCTCATCTGTATGAAGTTCTACAAAATAGAGGACCAGGTAGCTGATATCTTCACCAAAGCATTGAGCAGAGCATTTTGAAAAGAACCGGTTAGAGCTTGGATTGATCAAGTTGAACTGGGAACCTGGTCCCTCAATGATTGGCTATGATAGGATGGTAAAGTAAATTGCTAAAAAGTATTTTCTGGCAACTTCTAACTCGATTCTATACCATTACAGGTAAACACGCATGGTAATTACAGGATAAACAAGCAGCTAATGACATTGCAATTTGTTCGAAGGATGATGCACATATTTGCAAAATTAGTCTGGGAATCTGGTTCCCGTGACTCAGGTTAGTAGTTCCTCTTACACTCATACATATTTTGAACTGTTAGTGTGCCACGTCATTAAATGTGTCCTCCCTTTTCCCATATCCTTTAAACCGAAACGTCACACCCATTACAAACCGATCTGACTACCCAGTCCATCGCGTCCATCTGTAACTGATCCCTCATTCCCTCTAAATAACCCCAAAAGACATGTATCACTCATAACTGCCTACATCAAAGTCATCAAACTCTCTTTTTCTCTCGGAAAACCCTCTCTTTTGTGTCTTCACTCTCAAATATTCACCATGTCTTCTCATAAATCAAAGTCTCCTAAAGCCACCATTGAGATACCTACAGTGTCTTTATCTCACGAAGCACAACCATTAGAATTAGATCCTCAATATTCACCTATTGAAACCCCCATCTCCAACCAACTACCACCCACTATGTATTCCCATACTCCATCAAATTCTGGTTCCCATCGTAGCGGAAAAAATCAAACTCCTAAGAAGTTTGTCACTTCAACCTCTCCCTTTGCTACAACATGAAAAATGGAGGTAGAATGACTAGTGGAGGGAGAAGAAGATATATAGGTCTCGAGTCAGCGGGTTGAGGAAGAAACTGTGAACCAAGTGGTTGTCACTGGTCTTGGTGAAGAATTTTGTGCATCTGGTCTTGGTGACACCCCTTCTATTCAAAAGTTTGATCTAAATGTCCTATTACCATCAGGTAATTCCTCTCTAGATCCTACTGATTTTGCATTATTGGAAGATTTGGGTGAGAAAGAAGCTATAGAAAATATGTTACTTATTGTTGCTGAAGGGAGTCTGGTTGGGGAGTTTGTATCTAGTGATGTGACTACTGGGGCTTAGGGGGAAGAAAGAGAGAACGGGGATGAAAATGGGGACATGATGCCTCAAGGTGACTTGGTACAGGTCAATACTATAGGGGAGCCAACAGAGGGACTTGCTCCCTCTGCCCAAAAGGATCACTATGCTCCTACTTGGTATGAAACTCCATGCTCCACTAGAAATCCCCTGGACAGTATTGACCCTCCTCTTTACCCTCACCTTGATGCAGTCCCTTTAGATTTTGTGATTCCTGAGATAAAGTCTGTGTCTAAAGAAGAAAATGATAGAAGTGGGGAGGATTATGACAATATGACTGTGGCCCAGTTTATCACTGCTAGAAGCGGTGGGACATCTTCTAAAGAGCATATTCTTAAAAGACCCACTACTAGGAAGCAAAAGAAAGATGGCCTTGAAAATGCTCTGAAGAAGAACAAGGAGAAAAAGAAGAGAAGGAGATTGGTGAAGGCGGGTAAATTAGTGAATGAGGAGGATCTTCCTCCGGCCAATTTTGTGGAAGTTGAGGACGAAAAGGTGAATGAGGTACCTACTTCCTTTATTCGTAAATCCTCTAAGAAGTTTGTACTTGTAAAATCCAAGAAAGTGTCATCTGGGAAGGGTGTTGAAATTGGTGGAGAGAAGAGTGTTGAGAAGAAGGAGTCTGGTGAGAAGGCGAAGCCTACTAGGAAGGAGAAAGGTGTTGAGAAGAAGAAATCTCACAAGAGAAAGCCAAGTGATAGTGAGGGACCTCGTTCCTCAAAAAGAGCCAGAGTGAAAGTGTTTGAAAGGAAAGAAAAGCTGAAGAAGCAAAAAGTGATGTGGGGCAGAGTGTTTGATACTGACATTTTCGACAAGTCAGACATGGGGCACTTAGTTAAAATTTATGAATTTTAGAAATCGACTCATCTCTTTACTGTTCGGAGTCTGAAAGTCTATGAAGAGGACGTTCACAGTTTCTACGCTGATTTGTTCACTGTGGAGGATGACAACATCTGCTAGAAGGTCAATGAGGTGGATTTTGTTATGGATGAAGCTGTACTGGGGAGTATTCTGGATGTACCTACTGAGGGGCTCTCGACTATTGAGGGGACCTATACCCAAAATATTAGGAAGCTTATTCAAAAGCCTCAGGCTGTTCAGCAAGTAAAACGAGTGCACAAGAAGGCACTGCTTCCAGAATACCAGTTCATATTTGAGATGGTGAACAAAGTCGTGCTCCCTCTTACTGATAGACGTTCTATTGTATCAATAGCAAACCTGGTTCTCCTAGAGGCATTAGAAGGATACACTACTATCAACCTGCCCGAAATCCTGATTGAACACATGAAGAAGGTGACAGACTTCAAGGATGGGAACCATGGATTGCCATATGGGTTCTTGATCACCAAAATATTTGAATAATTCAAAGTCCCCTTGGGGAGAGCAGTTGTGGGAACTCATAAACAAATGTTCTCAATGACTACCTTGGAGGAATGCGAGTGTATTGATAAGAAAAGAGGAGTTGGTAGTAGTTCTACAATTTCTCAGCTGATTGATACTCAGAGTGTTGCTAATGAGAAGATAAAGAGGCTGAAGGTTAGGAATTCCATTCTTGAGGGAAAGCTCAGTCAAGCCAGAGAGGAACCTAGTTCTAGTAGTGCTCAGGGTGCAGAGGTTACTCGCTTGACGACTGAGAATGCAAAGCTGAGGAAACAGGTTGAGAACCTGAAAGAGAAGTTGATCAATGAGCAGCGGTCTGCAAATGCTCGAGTGGATGTTCTCCTCAAAGCCCTTGCCCCTTCGTCCTTCCCTCCCTCTTCCAGTGCCCCCTAAATTGTCCCCTTGTCAGTGTCCAGTTTATTAGTCATTGTTTTAGTCCTAGTGTCCTGTTTTGATATCTTGTCCCTATGACTGTGGTACTTTAGTGTGTTTATTTTGTGGATGTTTTGTAACAATGGTCCTACTACTTGTGTTCTCCTTTCTTTAAAATTAATGAGCAATTTCTATGCCTTTTTAAATGCATGTTATACTTTTGTGTTCTGTTTTTAGCTATGTTGTGTGCACACAAGTGGCATGAGTTAACTTTACTGGACTTCTTTTTGCTTTTACTTGATTTTTTTTTTTTTATGATGCCAAAAGGGGGAAGAAAAATTGAAGGGGAGAAATAAGTTCTCAGGGGAATATGACTAATATGCAGGGGGAAATGTGGAGATCTTGTTCTTAGGGGGAACTTCAATTCTAAATTTTAATCTTAATAAAAGGGAAAATTGATAAGTTTTGTGCCTTTGTGTTTTGATGGTTTAACAAATTTTATATAAGAACCAGATAGGGAACCTGATACAAAGCCTCTCCGTGCTCAAAATAACAAGTCACATGTCTGGCACAAGTACCAATGAAATCAGTTAAGGGAACGGCAGAGGGAATATATGGCTATCAATTCCTCCGGTCACAGTACAAGTCAACTCTTTATAACTGTTAAAGCTGTTGAACTGCAGACGCAACAGTGCAACAATCACTATTGAAGCATGTTGTGTACCAGACACTTGTTTGCATCATCCTAGTGACCTCACTTATATATTACCAACAGGAGGTAAGGTATTACACACACTTGCAAATTCTAAAACATAATTTATTCTCAAGTGTGCAACCGCCTTCATTTACTCCAAGGCATTGCAGAACAACATAGCAACAGAATGAAGGACCATATCCCAGCATTGAGGACATCGTGTATCCTTAGTATCGTTGTATCTTTGTTAATGTTATTCACTTGTAACTCCTACTCAACTTAGTTAGAAGCATCTCGTATCTCGTAGGATACCTTGTAAACCATAAACCTTGTGTTTGTGTTTGACTAGAGTTAGTCAAAGTGGTGAGTTTTGTAATAGAGTTATTACAAAGAGGCTTGCAATATAGTTATTGCAAGTAGGTCAGGGATTAAGAGTTTAAATTATTAGGTTACAATAGGTTGTAATCTAAAGTCGTTCGGTTAGTGAAGTTAAAATCCTACAAGTGTAGGTTGTGGTTTTTAATCCCGTGAGCTGGGAGTTTTTCACGTAAAATATTATTGTGTTATTTACTTACCGTTGTGTATGTGTGTTTTGTGGGAACTGGTAGAAAACCAGATTCTCTATACAGTTTGGTGGACTCCCAGTTTACAACTGAAAATTTGTTGGTTAAGGGTTCAAAAGCTCATAAATCTATTTAAATTGAACATTCCCTGCAGTAAGTTCCAAAGCAGAACTATGCATGTGTGATTGGAAATTTTAATCACTTTGAAGGGCATACTTCACTTATTGATTATGGCTTTGCTTTTACATTACTATAAAGCACATACTTCAGTATAATTTTAAAAATTCCATATGGCTTTGCTTACAAAGACATCTGTTGTCATTACTAGAAATCCGGTAAAAACCGACCAACGTTGGTCGGTAATGGCCAAAAACCGACCAAAACGCGACCATTTACGTGTGGACAGTATTTTTATAGTCGGAAAGGCATACCTACCAAAGTTAGCCGGAAATTACCGACCAACTTTGGCCGGTCAATTAAATTCAAAAAAAAAATATTGCAAAAAAAAAATCGACCAAAGTTGGTCGGTATTTTAATTATTTAATAAAAAGATTCACCATCTGGGAATCGAAACGGGGTCTGTACTGTGGCAGGATACTATTCTACCACTAGACTATTGGTACATTTTGTTTTAAGACTGTCTTTTATTTGATTTATACTCTTTAATTGTATTTTCGCACGAAAATAACCGGCCAAATTGGTCGGTTTTATTAAAAAATAAAATTACCGATCAAAGTTGGTCGGTTTTTTTTAAATGACCAGCCGAATTAACCGACCAATTTTGGTCATTTTTTTTAATATTAATTTTTATTTATTTTAATTGAAAAACCAACCAAAGTTGGTCGGTTTCTTGAAATATAAATTTCGCGGGACTCAAAAATAGTTTCCCGCATTTTTGCACCAAAGAAAACCGAAAAAAGTTGGTTGGTTTCGTAAAAAAAAATTAAAAAATATATATTTTGAAAAACCGACCAACTTTGGATGGTTTTTTGGTCGGTTTTTTGACCGACCAAAGTTGGTCGGTCGACCTTGATCGGTTTTTGCCGAATTTCTAGTAGTGCGCTCCATAATAAAACAGAAAAAGTAAGCATAATATGCTTGCTAAACGGCCTCCTTACCCTTTACTATGATCATTGTCGATTATGGATACACATACATGTACAAATGAAATTATTAAACACAACAAAGATGATGGGATTCAATACGATTTGTGAGCATGGAAGAAAATCTTGTGCCTATGGTAATAATGTTATTTGTCACAAGTAAGAACGTTTAATAGCCTGTTTGCAAAGCTTCTTTTTAGTTAAAAGTTTTTTGCCAAACTTCTTTCCGGCTAAAAGTATTTTTTTTTTTTTGCCAAAAGAGTTTTTTCCTTCCAAAGTTAAGGTATTTGGCCAAGTTTTTAGAGGAAAAAAAAAAATTAATTTTGAGTAGAAGCAGAACCAGTTTTTGAAAAGCCGAAAAAAATAGTTTCTTCCCAAAATTACTCTTTTTGAAAAGCACTTTAGAGAAAAATACACTTAAAAATATTTTTTAAAAGTTAGCCAAACACTAATTGCTGCCGAAAAGTACTTTTCAAATTAATTAGCCAAATACAAACTGCATTAAAAATACTTTTTGTTAAAAATAATTTTGTAAAAAAAATATTTTTTAAAATAAGTTGAGAAACTTAGCCAAAACATGTTATAAGTACTTAAGTAGAGTCAATAATCTGCAACTGAAAAGTAGACGCACATTATGGACCGTGCATGTGAGCGCGTACTTTTTAAATTTACACCAGTACTTACTAATTACTCAAATCTTGAACGCCTCCGGAGAAAGATATAATGTAGTTGCCTAGCTAGAAGTATGAAAATCAAAGTACTATATCTCATGAGATATAGTACTCCTCCGGAGAAAGAGGCGTACGTAGGATTTTTCGCAAGCGATATCAATATTTATAGAAGAGTGAAAAATAAATAATATTAATTATTAGATTACTCAACAAAAAATAATATTAGTCCATTGATTTTATAGAGTCTTAAGTTATAAGAGGTCGTGGTTTCAATTTTACCTCACCATAATTTTTAACAATAGAAGCTCTCTCAAATATTTTTAAAAAATATAATCTTGTGGTTTGAACCTATGATCTTTTAGGAAAGATATCAAGAACTTAACCAGCATGCCAAATGACAATATATGCCTAGTGGTGTCATTTTTTAATGTTATTATTTTTGTACAGTATTACTATATATATCTCGTAAAATTTTCCGATGAAGCGGTGTCGCGTGACACCCCTTAATTCCACATGCATCCACCCATGTCATCTTATCTCCGTACCAATATAGAGGTGGATATCTCTCTCCTTCTTTCTTTGTTTTGCTGAGGGAGGGTTGGGCGCAATACAATAGCGGAGCTAGGATTTTCGCTAAGGGAAGTTAAAATATAAAGAAGTAAACATATGAAGAAGTTAAGGAGATTCAGAATATAGGATATATACATAAAATAAAAAATTTGACCTGTTACATACTGTAATTTTCCGTAGGGTGTCAGTTGACTCCCCTTAACAAATGACTACTTTTGGTGCTATTTATATGTGACGACTTAACTGGTCGTATTGAGTTTAAGAATCTTATTTTCCTATTTGACACTTTTCATAGTTCATTTGGTGTTTTATGACTTGCGAGTGTGGATGATTTGGGCTTCGAGGGGTTCGAGAATGATTTGAAATACTAAGTTCTTAATTTGAAGCCTTAAGTTGAGAAGAGTTGACCAAAATTATCATTTTAGGTAAACGAGCTTGGATTTGTAATTTGATAGTTTTGATAAGTTTGTGTATTGTTAGACTTGTACGTATGTTCGATTTTGCACCCAAGAGGCTCGGATGTGACAAACATATTTTGTGAAAGTTGAAACTTGAAGAACATAAGAGAGTTTATAGTTCAGTTTGGACCTTGATTCATAACTGTGGTATTTTCATATGCGTTTTGAGCCCATAGACAAGTTTGTATAGGGTATATGGACTAGTCGGGATGACTTGGAGGACCCAGGGGGTCGGGTGAGTTTCGGAGTGTTCGCAAGTGGTTTGGAAGAGAAAAACCAACAAAATCAGCACCGGGTCACAAAGGCTCCCGACGCGAGGGGAGGAAACGAGCTCTGGGGATAGTGGGCTCGCGACACGAGGACCCATATAAGCGGCTTCAGTTGCACAAATTTCAGTTTCTTATATAATCTCATTTCGTACATGGACTCTATTTTATCATGTTGAGAGCTACTAAACACGAATTGAGATTTTTGAAGGAGATTTCATCTACAGTATTGTGGTAAAATATTCTAACCTAGATCTATGAATATTACTTATATCTATCATCATTTTTGCCTCTAAATCAAGGAATCTAAAGAGAAAAAGAAGGTTTTTGACTTGAAAGTTAAGAAAGTATATTTTGGGGTTTTGAACACCGATTTAGACTCGAATTTAGAAAGGAAAAATGCATAAGTGCCCCCGTGACCTATAGCCGGATTTCTAACTACACACTCTACATTTGCGTGAGTTTTATTACCTCCCCAAAACTATGTTAAAGTAGAATTATTTGTACCCTTAAAGCTTATGTGGCAGAGTGTGTATACTTCACTCTCTTTGGGAGAGTGAGAAGCAAGAAAAAATGATTTTTCAGATTTTTTTTTGCTTTTTACATTTTTAGTGAGATATATAATTTCTTACTTTTTTCCCCTTTTCCTTTTCTTTTCCTTTTCCTTTGTCTTTTCCTTCTTCTCCTCCACTTCGTCATTCCCGTCAATAACATACATCAATCGCTGGCGCACTCTGAATTGGAAATATCCATCACCGAAAAATCTTTTTTCTGTCGGAAAAAATGAAGTTTTTGAAATTTCAAACTGGAAGAAGCCTTTTCTTACCCAGCAGACACACATATACTCACATAATTCACTATTACTCTTCTCTTAATTATAAGAGCTACTATGTTTATGCCCCCACAATTACCGGTGATAGAAACCATCCAAAACGTCATCACCACAATAGCCATTTAAAGGCCTAAGAAGAACAGATCAGGGGCCAAAAATTAGAACAAAGGGTGAAACTTAGTTGTTTAGTTTGGTGGTGACGAGAGTAAATGAAAAAGAGAAAAGAGAAAGAAGAAAATAAGGGAAAGAAAATAAAAATAATTTTAAAATAAAATATACACTTGTCTAGGGCGCGTAGTTCACTTCCTAGCAGAAATCTGGTTGTAGTATTTCAAGGGTGGATTTATTCTATTTTAAAATAGTTTAGGGGTGAGGGTAATAAAACCCCCGCAAAGGTAGAGTGTGTAGTTGGGAATCCGGCTATAGGTCAGGGGGTATTTATGCATTTTTCTAATTTCGAAACTAATCAAATATTTGGAATCATTAGATTATGGGTCAATAGAATCTTACTTATTTCAGAATTTGATCATATGGGCCCGGGGGTTGATTTTTTGTTGACTTCTATGATTTGGTTAAACATTAAAACTTTATCATTTGGAATTGAATTCTATCGCTTTATTTAACATTTGTGAGTATTCTTTGGTAAGATTTTGGGCATTTGGAG
Source organism: Nicotiana tabacum (assembly GCF_000715075.1). Lineage (NCBI taxonomy): Eukaryota > Viridiplantae > Streptophyta > Magnoliopsida > Solanales > Solanaceae > Nicotiana > Nicotiana tabacum. The sequence goes on along the minus strand of NC_134092.1, from coordinate 35,457,544 downwards.
GCCGATGATAGATAAAAAGGTATTTTTGAAAGTTGAAGTCTGCTTTAGAGAAGGTACGTATCCTGACTAACCTTGTCTTGAGTAATTTTTTTTAAACATGGACTTATGTGCTACATGTTATGTATTTTTTTGGGGGAGGGGGGGTGGAGGTAACGAGTATGCGAGGTCACAAGCTTATATACAGATACCGAGGTTATTTCATGTTTGGGGTTGATTTTACTCTTTCTTATGCCTTTTTGATACATGTTCTGCCTATCACATGCTTTATTTGTTTGCATGACTACTTAAGCATTCTATTCATGATAAGAATCACGTCTAGACTTTTGATACCTTATTTGTATTACATCCGTACACCCTTGCATGTTTATCTTTCTTATCAATATACATCATATAGATACTCATATTGCTTGTATATATGCATATATTCCTGCATATAATTTATTTATATAGAGTGAGGTTATGGCATGTGAGTTGTCTGTGTGAGTTGAGATAGTTACGCTACGTGAAATATCTGTGAGGATTGAAATGCTTATTGAATAATTGATTATTCAGCTATCATGCTTAGATATAGCATGAAATGGATTTGTCCCTCATGCATCGTCCTCCTATGTTTCTACCTTGGTGTCATATACGCAGTTTGACACAGAGAGTGTCAGGGCATAAGAAGTGCCGGTTATTGTAAACTTTGAGTTTTATCATGCATATATATTGTAGACTCATGTAGAAGCATTCATACAAATCCTAACTGTTGCATATCATCTTTATATGCGGATTCAGTGTCTGATTTATGCTTTTGATCATTTAACAGTGTTTATCTCGTACATAGTTTTTTGGTTACTTCTCACCAGTATGTATGCTTATGAAGTGCATAGCTTAAGGAAAGTAAATTTCTTTTGTCAAAACCTCGTCACTACTTCGTTAGGGTTAAAGTTGATTCTTATTGAGTCCACATTATCTATTGTACTCATACTACAGTTCTACATAATTTTATATAGATTCTGATATTAAACCTAGAAGTGTTAAGGAGGGAGCTTGGGAGCGTAATTTGGAGACTTCCTAGTGAGTTGTTGTGCTTGGTATTCACAGCTTATGGAGTTCCTCTCTATCTTATTTACTGTTTCGTATTCCATACAGTATTTTTGTACTTAAGACTATGTTGTATTCTATTTAGTGGCTTATGACTTGTGCTACCAGTTCTTAGGTGTTTATATAGTATTTTTCACACTTTGATATTGACTTTAGATTTATTTTTGCACTTATCCATTGATGGAAAATTAGGGTCCGCCAAATTGTATAGAGGACCTGGTTCTCTATCAGTTCCCACAGAACACACACAATAAGAGACAAGTAAATGACACAACAAAGTTTTACGTGAAAAATTCTCAACTCACGGGATTAAAAACCACGACCTACACTCGTAGGATTTCAACTTCACTAACCAAGAAACTTTAGATTACAACCTATTATAACCTATGAATTAAAATCTTAATCCCTCGCTCACTTGTAATAACTCTATTACAAGCCTCTTTATAATAACTCTATTACAAAGCTCACAACTCGACTAACTCTAGCCAAGACACAAACACAAGGTTTATGGTTTTACAAATGGTTTCCTACACAATGCTTCTAGCTAAGCTAAGTAGGAATTACAAGTAGTTCATTCTAATACAAGTACAACACAACTAAGGATATATTGATAACATAGAGCTGGAAACTGGTCCTTCGTTCCGTTGTTCTTTGTTCTTGAAGTCTGGAAGGCACTTGCAAGATGAAAACACACTTGAGAGGAAACTTGATCGATTTTTCAGACGTGCAAGTGTATGTTTTTCCTTTGCTTCATGTTAACAATATCCAAGTGATGTAACTTGGATGATGCAAGCAAATATTCGGTACAAGGCATTCCTAATAAAGTGACTGTTGCACTATTTGCATTGTTTCATGTGTGCTGAGGAATAGTTGCAATGACTTTACAGCTGTGAGGAGTTGACTGGTATAGTCAGAAAGGGAACTGATGTTCATCTGTTCCCTCTGTCATTTCTTTGACTCTAGCTGTTGGAACTTGTGCCTTAGAACTAAATTTCAACCTTCGAATTTCTTTACAATACCTGATTCTAACATACCAACACCGTATCAATCACTACACACTGTACTAAAACATGATTGTGCACCTGTGCTGAATCACACCTCGCACCACATAAGTCGGTTGCCCATAGTAAAATCCCCCAACCATAATAGCTGAAATTTTACAACGTTGATGCCCGCAATATACCTCATAACAGGTTCCCGATTTGGTTCTTATCATAAAGTTTGTTAGATCAATAAAATATAAAAAGGCACATAACTTATCAATTTTCCTTTTTTTTTATGATGACAAACTTATAATTGAAGTTTCCCTTGAGGACCAGATTACCATACAATATTTCTTGTAATCCCCCTGAACCTGTTCCCTCTCTCAATTAATTTTCCCCATTTTGGCATCACAAAAAGATTAGTCACAAGTAATAAGCAAAAAGAAGTCCAATATGGTTAACTCATTCCATATGTGTGAACCCAATCATGGCTAAAAAAAGAGCATAAGAGTATAGCATGCATAGAAATTGCTCATTAATTTTAAAGAAAGGAGAACACAAGTAGTAGGACCATTGTTATATAACCATTCAGAAATCAAAACAACTTAACAGTACCAGCCACAAACAACAAAACAAAAAAAAGTACTAGGGTAGGATAGATAACATTTCACTGAACACTGGGAAGGGAACTGGTTTAAGGAGCACTAGAAGGGGGAGGCAGGGTTGAAGAGGCAAGGGTTCAGAGGAGAATATTCATTCGAGCATTTGCAGGTCCTCGACCTGTTTCCTGAGATATGTATTTTTCTTGGTCAGACGGTCAATCTCTGTGCCTTGTGCACTACTAGAACCAGGTGCGTCCTGGGCCTGACTAAACTGCCCTTCAAGAATGGCATTTTGCGCCTTCAACCTCTTTATCTCTTTATTTGCAGCATTCTGAGCATCAATCAATTGCGAGATAGTGAAATTGCTGCCAACCCCTCCCTTCTTATCAATACACTCACATTCCTCCAAGGTGGTCTTTGAGAAGGTCTTTTGCGAGTTCCCACTTTTGCTTTTCCCAAAAGGACTTTGAAGAAGTTAAACACCTTAGTGAGCAAGAACCCGTAGGGTAACCCATGATTACCATCCTTAAAGTTTGCCACTTTCTTCATATGCTTGATCATGAGATCTGGCAGATTGATAGTGGTGTAGGCATACAGTGCTTCCATGAGGAATATGTCTGCTTTTGATGTAATAAAATGCCTTTCTACACGTGGAAGCAAGACCGTGTTCACCATCTCGAACAACAGTTGATACACTTGCAGGAGGACCTACTTGTGCACCCGTTCCCCTTGCTGCACAACATCATCCTTCAGAATGGCACTTTTGAAATTGGGAGAACAAGTCCCCTCAATGGATGAGATCCCTTCAGTAGGCACTCCCAAAATGTTCCCCAATACAACCTCGTCCATCACAAAGTCTACTCCGTTTACCTTCAAGCATATGTTATCATCTTCCACTGTGAACATATCTGTGTAGAAGCTACGCACTTCTTTCTCATACACCTTGGGGATCTCACTGGTGAACAAGTGTGTCCACTTTTGAAACTCACAAATATCAGCCAGTTGACACATCCCTGTCATGTCTAGCATGTTAGAGGAAAATATTCTGCCCCACAGTACGCTCTGTTTTCTCAGGTTTGCTCTGCTTTCATCCTTGGTCACACTTACTTTGGCCTTCTTGGAGGAACCAGGTTCCTCGTTGTCACCAACCTTCCTTTTCACAGACTTTCTCACACTTTTCTCTTTCTTTGTAGACTTCTCAGACAATTTCTCACCAGACTTCTCAGACAAATTTTCACTAGACGTTTTAGACACCTTTTCACCAGACTTGTCTACCTCAACATTTTTCACTTCCACATCTTTCACAGATGGCTCTCTCCTGGGTTTTGGAATCACATGTTTCTTATAGGACTTACTAATTAAAGAAACAGGTTCCTCATTCACCTCTTCATCATCAACATCAACAACAAGTGTTGGAGGCACTTCTTCCTCATTCACCAGCTTTCCCCCTTTCACCAGCCTCCTCCTTTTCTTCTCTTCTTTGTTTTTCTTTACAACAATTTCAAGGGCTTCCTTCTTTTGCAGCCTGGTAGTGGGTCTTTTAAGAGTGGGCACTTTGGGAACTGCCCTTCCACTTATAGCAGCAATAAAGCTTGCTACAGGCACATAGTCATAGTGTTCCTCACTATTTTTATTTTCCTCTTCAGATAGAGATCTCATCTCAGGAATGACAAAGTTCAACGGCTCAGCATCGAAGTGAAGAGAAGGAGCACGATCAACACTAACCTGGGGCTCCTTTGAGGAGCAAGGGGTTTCATCCCAAGTAGGAGCATAATGCTCTTTTTCGGAAGAGGGATCAGGTCCCTCTGTTGTTTCCCCAGTAGTACTGACTAGTGCCAAGTTTTCAAGGGGCACCAGTTCCCCACCTTCAACCACCAGTTCCCCACCTTTAACTTTGTGACTTTCACCTTCCCCCTGAGACGCAATGGTCTTATTATCACCCTCATAACCATCAACCAAACCTCCCTCGACAGTAATTAGTAACATGTTCTTAATGGCTTCTTGCTCATTTACCCCCAAAATAGAATCAGAGGATACAAGAGGAACATTACCTGTAGGGTTGGAAATAATCAAATCAAAGCATGGAACGGCCACTGCTGAAACTTCGGCACTACGAACCACGTCATGTTGGGTCTTAGAGCTTTTCCCAACTTTTTGACTAGAAACTTCCTGACCTTCATCTCCGTCTACTGTTTTGCCTTCTACCATTTTATTCGGCGAGGCAGAAGGAGAGGTCATAACAACGAATCGTTTGGGGTTATGAGTCTTACGATTGCGGTGAGAACCAGAACTTGATTGGGTTGGAGAGGAAGTAGTATGTGGTTGTTGGTCTGGTATGGGGTTTGGACTGGGTGACAGAGGGGACTCTTACTCTCGTTCATATGCTTCATGAGACGAAGATACAATGGGGATTACATTAGAGAAGTTTGAAACTTTTGGATTTTCAGACATAGTGGAGATTTGTAGTGAGTACACGAGATGAAAAGTGTTTTCTTGGAGAGAGAAAAGGAAATTTTTGGCTTTGATATGGATAGTGAGGAAGGAGACAGCTTTTGGGATTATTTAAGGGAAGTGAGGGACCGGTTACAAACGGGTACGAATCACCGGGTAGATAAGTCATTTAGTAACGAGTGTGACGTTTGAGTTCTAAAGATATGAGAGAGAGACTAAAATTTTTAATGACGTGGCACTTTTATAGCCGTTTAAAAATGTGAAAGAGAATACAAGGTAACTACTAACCTGTATCAAGGGAACCGGGTTCCGTGACTTAGTTGTGTAAATGTGAGCCTCATCATTTTACCAAGATGCATTGTCATTAACTACTTGTTTGATCTGTAGTTGCCATGCGTGTCTACCTGTAACGGTATAAAGATGAGTTAGAACTAGCTAGAAAACACTTTTTAGTTGTTTTTACTTGTTCATTCTTTCATAGCCAATCATTGAGGGACCTGGTGCTCAGTTCAATTTTATCAACCCCAATGCCAATCGATTCTTTTCAAAGTGCTCTCTGTTCAGTGCTTTGGTGAAGATATCGGCTACTTGGTCTTCTATTTTGCAGAGCTTTATGCAGATAAGACCCTTTTCAACATTGTCTCTGAGAAAATGATGTCGCACATCAATGTTGCTTTGTTCTCTTATGCTGAAATGGGTTCTTTACCATGTTGAGAGGACTGGTATTATCACACAGTAATGGCACACAATCATAAAATACACCAATGTCCTCCAGTTACTATTTGATCCACAACACTTGCGCACAGCAAGAGGCAGCTTCCACATACTCAGTTTCTGCAGTTGAAAGAGCAACATAGTTTTGTTTCTTTGTACCCCATGAAATCAAACATAATCCCAGAAAATGTGCCATGCCAGATGTTATTTTTCTATCCACCATATAACCAGCATAATTAATATAAGCATACCTTAATTAAGTCAAAATTGTCCCCTGAAGGATAGTAGAGAACCAGGTCCTGCGTTCCTTTAAGATACCTTAGAATCCTCTTGGCAACTTTAAGATGAGATTCCTTTGGACTGGATTGAAATCTAGCACATAATCTCACATTGAATACAATATCAGGTCTACTAGCTGTGAGATACAAGAGTGAACCAATGATGCCTCTGTACCTGGTTTCATTCACAGTAGAACCAGGTTCATCCTAGTCCAGATGGGTGGCAGTGGCAATAGGAGTATCAATAGTTTTTGAACTTTCCATCTCAAATCTCTTCAGGAGCTCTTTAATGTACTTCTGTTGGCTTATCATCGTTCCCTTAGGGGTTCGCTTAACTTGAAACACTAAGAAATAATTCAATCCCCCCATCATGCTCATTTCAAACTCGCTTCCCATAAGCTTTGCAAAAAACTCACACAAGGAGTCATTTATTGCACCAAAAATGATATTGTCAACATAAACTTGCACAATGAGCAGGTTCCTTCCCCGTTTATTTAGAAATAGGATGTTGTCAATTTTTCCTCGTGCAAGACATTTTCATACCAAGCACGAGGGACATGCTTCAGTCCATATAATGCCTTGTCAAGTTTGAATACATGTTCAAGATGCTCGTGATACTCAAACCCAGGTGGTTGTTTGACGAAGACTTCTTCCTTTAAATAACCATTCAGAAATGCACTTTTGATATCCATTTGGAACAATTTGAATTCCATATGAGATGCAAAATCAATGAGAATTCTGATGGCTTCTGATGTTCCGTACAAATACAACACTTTTGACACTAATTACATAGACTTTAGCTCATCTTTTATAGCATTATAAGTCATTTCTTATGTAGTTTTGGTGCTTTGTAGGAAACCGAACTTGAAGAACCAAGATCATAAAAGAAGATGACAAAAACCTATGGAAGGCAAAAATGCAGTAGGTCTGAGGCCGCAAAAGTGATGTGCGGGTCGCAGACTCAATGTAGAATGAAGCAGAAAAACCCAGTTTCTGAGAGACAAGTCTGCGATCCATTATGCGGTCGCATAACTTTTGTGCGGACCGCATATTGATCGCATAATTGTTAAAGAAGTCCAGTGAAGATGACTATGTGGTGAGTTATGCGGCCGCAAAAGTGATATGCGGACCGCATATCCAAAATGCGATGGAAAAACTAGAAGTTTGTGTGATCAACTCTGCGGTGGAACTGAAGATATGCGAACCGCGAAAGCCTTCTGCGACCCATTCTGCGTTCGTAGACTTGATCTGCAGGGTCATTTTTATCAGTTTTTGACCACGACTTTTAGTCCATTATAAATAGAATGATTAGGTTTTTTGTGCAGGATTTGGTCTGACAGAAAGAGGCTACACTTAGAGCATTGAATGCACTATTATTCTGGAAGCTTTTGAGAGAGAATCCAAGATTTTGTCTATATTTGTAAGCTTCGTGACTTTATTTATTACATTGTTCTTGTATTTTAGTATGAGCAGATAATTTTAAATACTAAGGTTGTGAATCTTACGTGGGTGTAATGTTAATGGGTATTTATCATTTATAATATATATGATGGTTGATCGATTTCTATTCATTTCTCATACTTCATTTATGGTTGATGGTTGCAAACATTGACTAGTGTCAATTCACTCTATCGTTACTTGGAAAAGTAGGTTAGAATTCGGTAGAATTGAATAGCAAGAACTCAAGACTTTAAACTTTGTTTAATAGAATTTCTTAGGGATAAGTGGATTCTACTTGGCATAAATTGGTTGTTCTTAATTGTAACTCTTTTATATTTGGAAAAATCATAAAGAGGAAATACTATCTAATTATTGAAAAATATTGGGTAGTCATTTAGGAATCATTTGCATATCAAAGGATATTCCATTAGAAATATATAATATTAACACTGATAGCATTACATTTCATTGATGGAGACACAACCTTGGTTTCTAAATCAAATTAATCAAATTATCTCAATAAAATAGCTTTTCTCGACAATTCACAATTACACACTGATTAAACTAACGGAGTAGAATTACGGCTTAAGTCAAATTTTGCACTATTTAATTAACCTTTTCACACATATTCCCTATGGGATTCGACCCCAACCTAGTTGGGTTATTATGTTTGACATCGACCGCCTTACACCATTTATATATGTGTAATTTGAGCGTATCAAATTTTGATGCCGTTGCCGGGGAATACGGTTTTGAAATCACTAACTAGTGTGTGCTTTACTTGACATCTTATTCTATTCCACCACACTTTGCTTGTTTTGCTTGGTGTCATTAGGTAAACATGGGCGAGACGGAATAAAAGAATGTGTTTGCGGATATAGATGAGTATATTGAGGATACAAACGCCATTATCCCTCCAAGAGTTGATGCTGCTACCTTCAAAGTGGAAGACAATCTAATCCTAATGCTAAAAGCAGAGGGGTTCTTCCGAAATTCTACCGACGATGATCTGACACAACATCTCAGAAATATTTGGGTGTGTGTGCAATGCACAAGCAGAATCATGTCTCGGATGATGCCCTAAGGTTGAGGGTGTTCAAGTAATCTCTAACTGGAGAGGCAAGGCAGTGGATCTAAAATCTACCTTCTAATTCCATCCACACTTGGCCCGAACTTGTCTGAGTTTTCCTAGCAAAATGGTTTCCACAAAGCAAGAAGTCCAAGCTCCGGGATAAAACTTTCTTCTTCAAGCAATTACCCAGAGAGCATCTACATGAGGTATGGGATAGATTCAAGCTATATTTGGTGAGGTCGTCGAATCATAGCTTTCCAGATAATATTCGATTGGAGAAGTTTTACATGGGCTTAGATTCTATGAATCAATCCATAGCTAAAAATGCAACGAACGGGTCCTTTATGGACAAAACATTTGCAAGGTTCACATAAATCCTTGACAAGATGGCCGAACATAACCAAGCTTGACACTCGGAAGATACCACATGTGGAATTGCATATGGTACTCCCTCCTTGACCAAAATGATTAAGGAGAACCAAGAAAGAGATCAAATAATTATCGGGCTTGCCACCAACATCAACGTGTTTATAAAAATGTTCACGGAAAGCCAAACAAAAAAGATGAATGTTGTGGAAGATGTGCAACCCATGTCGAATGAGGAATATGAAGAAGCAAATTATGTCAACAATTATCAAGGAGGATGTCAAATAAAATCCTACCAAGGTTCAGGACAACAACACCAATGGAGGTCTAACCTGCAATGGCAAGGCAACTAACAGTGGCAAAACGACCAAGGTAGTTCAAATCAAGGAAATTGGAGTAACAAAAATAATAATTTTTCAAATCGGAGTTCAAACCCCTATGTTCTACCAAAGGGGCAATATTCTAACTCTCTACATTGGAAAGAAAGCTCTTCAAGTGAGTCCAAGTTGGAAAACATGCTTGAAAGAGTATTGCAAAATCAAGAGAGATCCGACACTTCAATGAAGAATATGACAAAACTTGTGGTTTCCCACACCGCATCTATTCAAAAGTTGGAGATGCAAATGAGCATTCTCTCAAGAGAACAAAACCCGAAACAAAAAGGCACACTCCCAAGTGATACAATTGCAAACCCAAAAGGTAATGGAAGTGGTCCAACCTCTCATTGTATGGCAATCACAACTCGAAGTGGGAAACTACTTCAAGGAGAGAATGAACAAGTAGTCGAAGTAGAAGATTTTGAACAAGAAGTCAAGGCACAAGTTGAGGTGCCAAATGTTGTTGAAGTTGAAAGACTCCCGAAGAAAGTGAGAACCCAAGAAGTGAACCGGGAAAAGGTAATAGAGGTACCAAAAACTCTAGCACAAATTCCTAGACCTCCTCCTCCTTTCCCTAAAATACTAACTAGAAAGGTTGATGATAGCAAACTCGAGAAGTTCTATGATATCTTAAAGCAATTATCGGTGAACATTCCATTTATGGAAGTATTTCAAGAGATGCCAGGTTTCGCTAAGTACCTGAAGGACTTGATAACTAAAAAGAAAACCACCAAGAATGAAGTGGTGAATGTGACTCACCGGGTTAGTTCCATCATTGCAACAACCACCGTCCAAAAGAAAGAGGACCCGGGAGCCTTCACCATTGCATGCATGATTGGATTGCGTGACTTTGCACAAGCGCTTTGTGATAATGGGGCTAGCATCAACTTAATGCCCCTTGAAATTTAAAATCAAGAGGGATTAGGAATGCCTAGGCCTACAAGTATGAGGTTGCAAATGACCAACCGTTCAATAAAGCGGCCGGTGGGAATAGTTGATGATGTGCTTGTGAAAGTGGGGAAGTTTATCCTCCCTATCGACTTTGTTATTCTCGACTGTGCCATTGATAAATATATCCCTATCATCTTAGGGAGACCATTCCTTGCTACTAAGAGGGCACTCATGGACTCAGAACAAAATGAGATCAAGTTTCGAGTTATTGACGAAGAAGTTACCTTTCAAGCAAGTAAGGGTATAAAATTGCCACAAGCATATGATAGTATTTCAGTCATTGATGTAGTTGATGAGGTAGAAGATGCAGTTGAGGTAAAGATGGAAGAGGGATGCCTTGGTGAGGCATTGACAGCTATTTTTCTAAATTTTGATGGTGAGGACATGGAAGTATACGTGGAATCGGTGAATGCGTTGGAAGGGCTTGGGTCCTACACTTATACACCAAAGAAGCTTTCTCTTGACTTAGAGAATAGAGTCACTCCTCCCGCCAAGCCTTCAATTATCGAGCCGCCACAACTTGAGCTAAAACCACTCCCGTCACACTTAAGGTATAAATTTCTTGGCTTTAATGAAACTCTACCCGTAATTGTTTCGTCTTTGTTGAATGATGTGCAGGTTGAACACTTATTGGATACCTTGAGGGAGCACATACATGCCATTGGTTGGATTATAGTAGATATCTGTGGGATTTTCACTGGAATTTATGAGCATAAGATACAATTGGAGCAAGAGAGCAAACCTAGTATGGAACATCAAAGAAGGTTAAATCCTTCCAAGCAAGAGGTGGTGAAGAAAGAAATCATAAAATGGTTGGATGTCGGGGTTGTCTACCTCATTGCCGATAGTCCTTGGGTGAGTCTGGTGAAATGTGTGCCAAAGAAAGGAGGCATAGCCGTGATACATAGTGACAAAAATGAACTCATCCCAACAAAGACGGTGACCGGGTGGAGAGTTTGCATGGACTACCGGAAGCTCAATAATACTACTTACAAAGACCATTTCCTTATGCCTTTTAGTGATCAAATGCTTGATCGGCCAGCGGGAAGGTCGTTTTATTGCTTTTTGGATGGTTATTCTGGCTACAACCAAATCAACATCACCTTAGAAGACCAAGAGAAGGCGATATTAACATGTCCGTATGGAACCTTTGCTTTTAGTCGGATTCTATTTGGGCTATGCAATGCCCCGACTATGTTTCAACGATGCATGATGTCAATTTTCTCAGACATGGTGGAGGATTTCTTAGAAGTATTAATGGATGGCTTCTCTGTAGTTGGTGATTACTTTGAGGTTGCCTTGAAAACCTTAGGCAAGTGCTCAAAAGATGCTAGGAAACAAACCTTGTGCTCAATTGGAAAAATGTCACTTCATGGTAAATGAGGGTATTGTTCTTGGCCACAAAATCTCCAAGCAAGGCATAGAGGTTGATCGGGAAAAGATCGAGATCATTTCCAAGCTTCCTCCTCCCACTCCAGTAAAAAGGTATTCAGGGCTTTTTGGGGCATGCCGGGTTTTACAGGGGATTTATCAAGGATTTCTCAAAAATTGCAAGTCCCATGTGCAAGCTCCTTGAAAAATATGCTAAGCTTGAGTTCGATGAGAAGTGCCTAAAAGATTTTGAGGAATTGAAAGCAAGGCTCACCACGACACCTATTATTGTCATACCTGATTGGTCTCTTATATTTCGAACTAATGTGTGATGCCAGTGGTGTGGCTATTGGAGCGGTGCTTGGTGAACGGCATAACAAGATTCTTCATACTGTCTACTACGCAAGCAAGACACTCAATGGTGAACAACTGATTTACACGGTAACTGAGCAAGAACTGCTTGGTATTGTCTATGCTTTTGAAAAATTCTGGGCCTATTTGTTGGGATCCAAAGTGATAGACTACACCGATCATGCTGCTCTCTGTTACGTTATGGTGAAGAAGAATGCTAAATCAAGATTGATTAAGTGGGTTCTTTTATTACAAGAATTTGACTTTGAAGTCAAAGATATGAAAGGAACAGAGAATCAAGTTGTGGATCACTTATCTAGGCTTGAAGAGGCAGGAAGACCAAAAGAAGATATTGAAATTAATGATGCCTTCCCAGATGAACACTTATTGGCAATATCTAGCACCTCCACTCCTTGGTATACCGACATTAATAACTTCTTGGCTAGTGACCTTATCCCCGACGGATTGGAAACATATCAAAAGAAAAAGTTCTTGAAGAAATGTAGGAAATACTATTGGGAGGAACCTTTTTTGTTCCGAATTTGCACCGACAACATCATTCGGCGTTGTGTTCCGAAAGATGAGATAATTCAAATTATCAAAGCATGTCATGACTCCCCAATTAGAGGTCACCACAATGGAAATCGTACTGCGGAAAAAGTGCTTGGATGTGACTATTATTGGCCATCGATCTACCAAGATCCAAACCAAATGGTCAAGGCATGTGACCAATGTCAAAGACAAGGGTCAATCTCTAGAAGGCATGAGATGCCTATGAACTTTGTAATGGAGGTCGAGATCTTTGATGTGTGGGGGATAGATTTCATGGGTCCCTTCATAAGCTCACGCGGCATGACATATATCTTGGTGGCAGTAGATTATGTCTCCAAATGGGTCGAGCCTATTGCCTTGCCGAACAATGAAGCAAATAGTGTAACCGCCTTCTAGAAGAAAAATAAATTTACTCCGTTTGGAACCCCAAGAGCCATCATTAGTGAGGTGGCTCTCACTTTTGCAATAAAGCTTTCGTCGGGCTACTAGAAAAATATGGAGTTAAGCACAAGGTAGCCATCCCTTATCATCCTCAGTCAAACGGCCAAGTTGAAGTCTCCAACCGGGAGATCAAAAATATTCTAGCAAAAACTGTTAATGCAAACAGGACCGACTGGTCAAAGAAGCTAGACGATGCATTGTGGGCCTATCGAATGACATTTAAGACACCCATTGGCACCTCACCTTACTGGTTAGTTTTTGGTAAGGCTTGTCTCTTGCTAGTGGAACTTGAACACAAAGCCATGTGGGTATTAAAAAAGTTAAATCTTAACTGGACCGAAGTTGCTGATCTTAGGATGACACAACTCAACGAGATGGAAGAGTTCTGTTTCCATGCCTACGAGAATGCAACCATGTATAAAAAAGAATGAAGTTTGTTCATGACAAGAAGATTTTGAAGCGGGAATTCAAATTCGGTGACTTGGTCTTACTCTTTAACTCAAGATTGAAGTTCTTTATGGGAAAACTCAAATCCAAATGGTCGGACCCATTCAAAATTGTGAGTGTGTCTTCCTATGGTGCTATTGAATTAGAATCCGAGGACAGGACTCGAACTTTCAAAGTAAATGGCCGAAGAGTCAATCACTAACTCGGAACCAGTGGAGAAAGGAAATTGGTAGAACAATTCGCACTCAAGGATAGTCCTGTACCAATCCCTACCACTGATTAGCCAAAATAGGGGCAACATCGTCGTGCCGTGACGTTAAATCAAGCGCTTCTTGAGAGGCAACCCAAAAGTTGGTAACATCATTTTTTTAGATTTTAATTTTGGTAGGTTTGTTTGTAAGTGTTGGACAGTTTGACATATGTATTAGAATGCAGGCTACCCAAAATACAAAGAGATAGGATGCAAAGGCAAAGGGAAAATGAAGGAAAGAAAACTGAGATTCAGATGTTGTTCTGCGGCAACATATGCGACCACATAACAGGTTTGCAGACCGCATAATGGTCGCAAAAACAAGTAGAACACCAATCAAATTGGACCTTAAAAATGCAGAAGAAATTCAACTTTTGCGGCCCACATAATTATTCTGCGACCGCATAATGGGTCGCACATGTGTTGCACTAATCCATCGCACAACACATATGCGGCCGCATATTATGTTATGCGATGGTCAAGTAGCCGCAAACCAACTGGTAATAAAACCTAACTCTTTATCTCTCTCCTTGCCATCTCTCTTCTCTAACCTCACGCATACAGACACAAAGCATAACACAAAAGAAATCACATTAAGAAAAATAACAAGAAATTGAATAGAAACGGCTCACCTTGCTCGCGAATTTACAGCAACTTTGCTTGCTCAATCGTATGACATATTGTATGTAAATTTCCAACGTTTCTCCTACTCAGTTTAAGTGAAGATTATTGTGTTCTTTCACTCACCTTATTCTCCCACATCATCTATGATACCCGTCTCTATTTTCCTAATTGTTTATCTTCTGTAATGGGAATCAACTTTGGAGGAAAGTATTTGTTGTGGGTAAATCAAAAAATTAGAGTTTAATGTTAGGATTACTGATTTGAGGGCTGGGGATTGGTAATTTGTGTTTGGCTAAGCATGAAATCGACCTCAGGTTGAGAGTATATTGGTCTATCACGAGTGATGATTTATCTATGTAGTGTTGCATATAATATTGCATGTGAGGGAAATTTCATGGAGAAGATAAAGTTTGCGCTGAAGAACTGGTTTGCGGTCCGCATAATGGTCGCAGAATTAGGCAGAATCAACTTAAGTTTAATGTAAAAATGCGACCGATCTGCGGTCGCACACTTGTTCTTCGGCCACTTATGCGGTCGCACACTTGTTCTGCGACCACTTCTGTGGCCCGCATAAGTTTTTTGCTACTGATAATTCATGTTCTACGTTATGGTTTGCGGTCCACAGAGTTAATATGCGATCACATACAGGCTCGCAGCACACACACACACACACACACACACACACACACACACACACACACACACATATATATATATATATATTTCCTTTCTTTTCTTTTCTCTCATGTCTTTACTATATGGTACACATGCCCTCCTTGAATGTTGAGAATGAGGCTAAAACACTAAGTTGGGGGTATTGGTATCCATTAGGAAATGGTGAAGATGTTCATTGTGTGTAGAAGCAAATACCTCAAAGTTGTGTTAAATGAAGATACTCAAGCTCCAATAGAAAAGCAAAAGAATATATATATATATATATATATATATATATATATATATATATATATATATATATATATATATGGAGTTTTGAGAAAATTAGAGAGGTACTTTAAGGTGGTTCTATGTTGGTACTAGAGGTCAATAAGGGCCATTTATTTAAAAAAAAAATCAAAATGCAAAAAGTTCATAAACAAATGTGTGTCGCGTTCAAGGAGTGTACAGTCACTATATTCCCAAATATTCATCCAATCTTTACCGAAGCCTATACTACAACCCTTAAAAAGTCCTTTTTGATCTACAACCAATTATTCCTGGGTAGCAATGAGTTAAAATAAGGGCAAGCATATGGACTGATACTTGTAGCACTTAGCCTTCTTTCTGAGTGCAAGAGTGTTTGATTGTATCCCCTGTACATATGTGTTGAGTTGGGGATTTTCGTTGATGTGAGCATGCATGAATTGCAAGATTTAGCAGAAGTTAGGCTTCTTGAAGTAGGATATAAGTGCATATCTAGCTATGGGTAGCACTCTATCATTGTTCTAGAGGCTCGAAACTCACAAACTGATTATTTGAACTGTTAAATGATCTTTGTCCTTAAAGAAGGATGAGTATAAAAAAAAAGGGAGGGGTTATATGCTTGTTAGCTAACAGTCAGCACCATCCATAGTCACTGCTGCTTTGTGATCAGTCGGGAGTAGATTAGCATTTGGTCAGTTGATTGTTTTAGTTACTTGAGGGCAAGCAAGAGTCTAAGTTGGGTGTGTTGATGTGTCGTACAAATGCAGCACTTTTGACACTAATTACATAGACTTTAGCTCATCTTTTATAGCATTATAAGTCATTTCTTATGTAGTTTTGGTGCTTTGTAGACAACCAGACTTGAAGAACCAAGATCATAAAAGAAGATGACAAAAACCTATGAAAGGCAGAAATGCAGCAGGTCTGCGGCCGCAAAAGTGATGTGCGGGTCGCAGACTCAACGTAGAATGAAGCAGAAAAACCCAGTTTCTGAGAGCCAAGTCTGCGATCCATTATGCGGTCGCATAACTTTTGTGCGGACCGTATATTGATCGCATAATTGTTAAAGAAGTCCAGTGAAGATGACTATGCGGTGTGTTATGCGGCCGCAAAAGTGATATGCGGACTGCATATCCAAAATGCGATGGAAAAACTAGAAGTTTGTGTGATCAACTCTGCGGTGGAACCGAAGATATGCGAACCGCGAAAGCCTTCTACGACCCATTCTGCGTTCGCAGACTTGATCTGCAGGGTCATTTTTATCAGTTTTTGACCATGACTTTTAGCCCATTATAAATAGAATGATTAGGGTTTTTGTGTAGGATCAGGTCTGACATAAAGAGGATACACTTAGAGCATTGAATGCATTATTTTGGAAGCTTTTGAGAGAGAATCCAAGATTTTTTCTATATTTGTAAGCTTCATGACTTTATTTATTACAATGTTCTTGTATTTTAGTATGAGTAGCTAATTTTAAATACTAAGGTTGTGAATCTTATGTGGGTGTAATGTTAATGGGTATTTATCATAATATATATATATATAATAGTTGATCGATTTCTATTCATTTATACTTCATTTATGGTTGATGGTTGCAAACATTGACTAGTGACAATTTACTCTATCTTTACTTGAAAATGTGGGTTAGAGTTTGGTAGAATTAAATAGCAAGAACCCAAGGCTTTAATCAATATAAGCATACCTTAATTAAGTCAAAATTGTCCTTTGAAGGATAGTAGAGAACCAGGTTCTGCGTTCCTTTAAGATACCTTAGAATCCTCTTGGCAACTTTAAGATGAGATTCCTTTGGACTGGATTGAAATCTAGCACATAATCTCACATTGAATACAATATCAGGTCTACTAGCTGTGAGATACAAGAGTGAACCAATGATGCCTCTGTACCTGGTTTCATTCACAGTAGAACCAGGTTCATCCTAGTCCAGATGGGTGGCAGTGGCAATAGGAGTATCAATAGTTTTTGAACTTTCCATCTCAAATCTCTTCAGGAGCTCTTTAATGTACTTCTGTTGGCTTATCATCATTCCCTTAGGGGTTTGCTTAACTTGAAACACTAAAAAATAATTCAATCCCTCCATCATGCTCATTTCAAACTCGCTTCCCATAAGCTTTGCAAAAAACTCACACAAGGAGTCATTTATTGCACCAAAAATGATATTGTCAACATAAACTTGCACAATGAGCAGGTTCCTTCCCCGTTTATTTAGAAATAGGATGTTGTCAATTTTTCCTCGTGCAAGACATTTTCATACCAAGCACGAGGGACATGCTTCAGTCCATATAATGCCTTGTCAAGTTTGAATACATGTTCAGGATGCTCGTGATACTCAAACCCAGGTGGTTATTTGACGAAGACTTCTTCCTTTAAATAACCATTCAGAAATGCACTTTTGATATCCATTTGGAACAATTTGAATTCCATATGAGATGCAAAATCAATGAGAATTCTGATGGCTTCTGATGTTCCATACAAATACAACACTTTTGACACTAATTACATAGACTTTAGCTCATCTTTTATAGCATTATAAGTCATTTCTTATGTAGTTTTGGTGCTTTGTAGGAAACCGAACTTGAAGAACCAAGATCATAAAAGAAGATGACAAAAACCTATGGAAGGCAAAAATGCAGTAGGTCTGAGGCCGCAAAAGTGATGTGCGGGTCGCAGACTCAACGTAGAATGAAGCAGAAAACCCAGTTTCTGAGAGACAAGTCTGTGATCCATTATGCGGTTGCATAACTTTTGTGCGGACCGCATATTGATCGCATAATTGTTAAAGAAGTCCAGTGAAGATGACTATGTGGTGAGTTATGCGGCCGCAAAAGTGATATGCGGACCGCATATCCAAAATGCGATGGAAAAACTAGAAGTTTGTGTGATCAACTCTGCGGTGGAACTGAAGATATGCGAACCGCGAAAGCCTTCTGCGACCCATTCTGCGTTCGTAGACTTGATCTGCAGGGTCATTTTTATCAGTTTTTGACCACGACTTTTAGTCCATTATAAATAGAATGATTAGATTTTTTGTGCAGGATCTGGTCTGACAGAAAGAGGCTACACTTAGAGCATTGAATGCACTATTATTCTGGAAGCTTTTGAGAGAGAATCCAAGATTTTGTCTATATTTGTAAGCTTCATGACTTTATTTATTACATTGTTCTTGTATTTTAGTATGAGCAGATAATTTTAAATACTAAGGTTGTGAATCTTACGTGGGTGTAATGTTAATGGGTATTTATCATTTATAATATATATAATGGTTGATCGATTTCTATTCATTTCTCATACTTCATTTATGGTTGATGGTTGCAAACATTGACTAGTGTCAATTCACTCTATCGTTACTTGGAAAAGTAGGTTAGAATTTGGTAGAATTGAATAGCAAGAACTCAAGACTTTAAACTTTGTTTAATAGAATCTCTTAGGGATAAGTGGATTCTACTTAGCATAAATTGGTTGTTCTTAATTGTAACTCTTTTATATTTGGGAAAATCATAAAGAGGAAATACTATCTAATTATTGAAAAATATTGGGTAGTCATTTAGGAATCATTTGCATATCAAAGGATATTCCATTAGAAATATATAATATTAACACTGATAGCATTACATTTCATTGATGGAGACACAACCTTGGTTTCTAAATCAAATTAATCAAATTATCTCAATAAAATAGCTTTTCTCGACAATTCACAACTCTCTTTTTAAACTAACGGAGTAGGATTACGACTTAAGTCCAGTTTCACACTACTCAAGTAACTTTTCACACCTATTCCCTGTGGGATTCGACCCCAACCTAGTTGGGTTATTATATTTGACATCGACCACCTTACACCATTTATATAGGTGTAATTTGTGCGTATCAGCTTCCATACGTGTAATTGGAGCAAAACTTTCATCATAGTCTATCCCTTCTTCTTGATTGTAGCCTTGAACCACTAACCTGGCCGTGTTCCTTGTTGTATTCCCAAATTCATCTCTCTTGTTTCTAAACACCCACCTGGTTCCTATGACTGTTCTATCTGAGGGTCGAGGGACCAGGTGCCATACACGGTTCCTCTCAAATTGATTAAGTTCATCTTGCATAGCAATAATCCAGTTAGCATATTTCAATGCTTCCTTGATATTTTTAGGCTTAATTTGAGAAAGGAAAGCTGAGAAGGCAAACGAGTTTCTTGTTTTTGATCTGGTTTGAATTCCTGAATCAAGAGGAGTGATCACATTTTGGAGAGGATGTGAACTTTTGTGCTTTCAGTTAGACACCTGAATCTCATTGTGGGAAGATCCAAGTTCCTCAAAATGGGATCCATTGTAAGCATCTATGGACGGGTGAGTACCACTTCTCTGCTCAGCATCAGGAGTTCCTTGCACGGCATCAACAACTTTATCCTCTACTTCAGTTGTTGTGATAGAGGAACCAAGCTCTTCTGCTTCAGCTGAGGATTTTGTTGTATTTTCTTCGTTGAATTCCTTGACTTGGCTCATCAATTCTGCCTTTCCATTTTCCATACCAATGACTTCTCCAGGAACCTTTGACTACTCTCTGTCTTGATCAATTTTTCATGTTAATTTTTCCCACATAGGTGGTGTGATTCATCAAAGATTGCATGTATGCTTTCTTCAACGCATTGAGTCCTTTTGTTGTATGCCTTGTATGATTTGCTTTGTGAGGAATATCCAAGAAAGATTCCTTCATCACTTTTGGTATCAAATTTTCCTAAAGCTTTCTTATCATTATTGAGAACGAAGCATTTACATCCAAACATTCTTAGGTGAGTTAGCTTGGGCTTCCTTCCATTCAGTAATTCATATGGAGTTTTGTTCAGGAGGGACCTGATCATGCACCTGTTCACCAAGTAGAAAATAGTGTTAACTGTCTCTGCCCAGAAGCCTTTTGCTACGCCACTGTCAATTAGCATAGTTCTTGTCATGTCTTCAAGAGTCCTATTTTTCCTCTCCACAACACCATTTTGTTGGGGTGTTCTGGAAGCTGAAAAATTATGATTTATGCCATATTCAGCACATAATTCGTCAAATTTTGCATTGTCGAACTTTGTGCCTTGATCAGACCTTATACTTACAATATTATGGCTCATCTTCACTTGAATCTTCTTCACAAATGCAACAAAAACTAGAAAGGTTTCATCCTTGGTTCTGAGAAATAAGGTCCATGTGAATCTGGAGTAGTCGTCAACTATGACAAGGATGTACTTATTTCATCCTCTACTAGGCACCCTCATAGGTCCACATAGATCCATATGGAGGAGATCAAGTGGCCTTGATATGCTTACTTCATTCTTGGGCTTAAAAGAGGACCTGGCTTGCTTTCCTCTTACACAAGCATCACACACTTTGTGACCTTTGAACCTTGACTCAGGCAGCCCACGGACCAGGTCCTTCTTTACCAACTTGTTCAACAATAAAAAGCTTGCATGTCCTAATCTTTTGTGCCACAGCTCAGCATCATCATCAACAACACTTATACATGTAAGATCCCCATTATACAAGGACTCAAAATCAGCAACATAGATGTTTTTGTATCTTTTTGCCAACAGCACCACTTCATCAGTCACGAGATTTGTGACTGTGTAGGTTTTTGATAAAGATTTCACTTTGTTTCCTTTGTTGTAGATATAAGAAACACTCAGTAGGCTATATTTCAAGCCATTCACATAGTACACATTCTTAATTGAGTGAGTGCGCATCTTCCCAATTCTTCCTACTCCCAGAATGTATCCCTTTTTTTCATTGCCAAAGGACACACTCCCTCCTTGCAGGGCTTTGAGTGAAAGGAAGTCATCGATGCTTCCAGTCATATGCTTAGAACAACCACTATTCATTTGGCTGCTTCCTTTCACTGCTCCCTGCACAAGAAAAGCAAGGATTAGACTTAGGAACCCAAATAAGTTTGTATCCCTTGTAATGAGGAAAAGGGCGAATTAAACTTCTTTTTGTCCAAGAAGGCAATACACGTTTCTTAATGGAGGAACCAGGTTCCTTAGCAGTAGTTATCTTTTCAACAAAAACTTGGTTTTTCTGTTGGGACCGAATTCTAGCCTTACGGTTTTCTTTAAAGTGTCCAGTGTTGCCACAGTGAGTGCAAAGCCAGTTATCAGGGACAGTAATATACGTGCTATGTGGATTGTAGGGAGTCATTTCCTTTTGAAACATGACTCCCTGCCTGTTCCCACCATTGCTTGTAAACTTGGCAATGATTGTATCAGAGGACCAGGTCCACTTTAGAGATTTTTCTAGGTCATTTTTAACTCTTCCTAGATCTTCCTGAAGTTGTTTGTTTCTTTCAAGTTCAGCACAAAGACTAGATTTCATAGATTTGAGTTCATTTTCAAGCTTAATGTGTGCCTCACATGTAACTTCCTTTCCCTTTTGGATATTCCCATAATTGTTTCCCTTTTTAGTTCCTCTATTATTTATTTTAGATCCACAACAACTACCAATAGGTTATCTCTCTCATGTTCTATGTTTTCAATTTTTCAATCAGAACATCTTTTTCTTTCTTTAGAACCTCGATGGTTTCTTTTAGATCCACCACTACGACTACCAGATCATCTCTCTCATGTTCTACCTCTCCTAGTTCCACAGTTAATGCATTTTTATCATTTATAATACTATGATAAGCATCAATTAAAATATTTTCCAAAGATATAAGCTTCATCTCAGAGTAAGACTTTAAATTTCTTTGAACGTCTAGAAAGTTTACCTCATCATCATCATCAGATTTTGCCATCAGGGCAAAGATAGAGTCATATTCAGCTGCTTCACTTTCAACTGCCATCATGGAGGTGTCACCTTGTTCATCATCTTCTCCAGATTTGCTGGAAGAATCTACCGATGCAGCAAGAGCTTGTTTCACAACATTGACAGAGATATCTTTTCTCTTGAATCCTTTGTCATGAACCGGGTTCCTCTTGATTGCTTTGTTTGTGTTGTGCTTGTACTGGTTTTGCTTGAGGAGAGGACAGTCTTTGATGAAGTGTCCTGGATTACCACATTTATGACACAAGTCATAACCTCTTGGCTTGTTGGAGCTGCCCCTTTTTGGAATGCCTCCATTCCTGCGAACCATTTTTTGAAATCACTTAGTCAGGTAGGCAATGTCAGCATCCTCACCACTTGAGTCATTATTGTCTGCCTTGAGGACCAAATTCTTCTCCATTTTGGACTCTCTTCTTTCATGGTCCTTCTTCTTCTTCATTTCATAAGTCTTCAGATTTCCAATGAGTTCATCAATGGTCAACTTTTGCAGATCCTTTGCCTCTGTGATAGCATTTACTTTGCTTTCCCAAGAACTACGTAATACACCGAGTATTTTCCTCAAATGTTTGTTCCTTGGAATTATCTCTCCTAGAGAGTGGAACTCGTTGATGATAGAGGTGAATCGAGTGTGCATGTCCTGAATGGACTCATCATTCTTTATCCTAAAGAGTTCATACTAAGTGGTGAGCATGTCGATCTTTGACTGCTTGACTTGAGTTGTTCCTTTATGTGCTGTTTGGAGAGCTTCCCAGATCTCTTTGGCAGATTGACAGGCAGAGATTCTGTTGTACTCGTCTGGTCCAATACCACAGACGAGAATCTTGTTTGCTCGGAAGTTCTTCTCTACGGATTTTCGGTCAGCATCGTTGTACTCCTTCCTTGTCTTTGGAACTGTCACTGCTGGCTCGCCAACAGATTTCATGGGGACGAATGGTCCATCACAGATAACATCCTAGAGTTCTGAATCTTCAGCCATGATAAAGTCATGCATCCTTGTCTTCCACCATCCGTAGTACTGTCCATTGAATCTTGGTGGTCTGTAGGTTAATTGACCTTCTTCAAAGTTTGGTGGAGCAGCCATTTGGATCCTTTCTAGGTGTTATCCTGATATAAAGAACCTTCTCTAATACCAATTGATGGATACTTAGGGTCCACCAAACTGTATAGAGAACATAGTTCTCTATCGGTTCCCACAGAACACACACAATAAGAGATAAGTAAATGACACAACAGAATTTTACGTGAAAAACTCTCAACTCACGGGATTAAAAACCACGACCTACACTCGTAGGATTTCAACTTCACTAACCGAGAAACTTTAGATTAAAACCTATTGTAACCTAGGAATTAAACTCTTAATCTCTCACTCACTTGTAATAACTCTATTACAAGCCTCTTTGTAATAACTCTATTACAAAGCTCACAACTCGACTAACTCTAGGCAAGACACAAACACAAGGTTTATGGTTTTACAAATGGTTTCATACACAATGCTTCTAGCTAAGCTAAGTAGGAATTACAAGTAGTCCATTCTAACACAAGTACAACTAAGAACATATTGATAACACAGAGCTGGAAACAGGTCCTTCGTTCCGTTGTTCTTTGTTCTTGAAGCCTGGAAGTTACTTGCAAGATGGAAACACACTTGAGAGGAAACTTGATCGATTTTTCGGATGGGCAAGTGTATGTTTTTCCTTTGCTTCATGTTAATAATATCCAACTGATGTCACTTGGATGATGCAAGCAAATATCCGGTACAAGACGTTCCCAATAAAGTGACCGTTGCACTGTTTGCGTTATTGCGTGTGTGCTGAGGAACAGTTGCAACGACTTTACAACTGTGAGAAGTTGAATGGTACAGTCAGTAAGGGAACTGATATTCATCTGTTCCCTCTGTCGTTTCTTTGACTCTAGCTGTTGGAACTTGTGCCCGACTTGAGATTTGTTGTACTTTGGCACCTTGAGGATGTGTAACAGGTTCCCAATCTGGTTCTTATCATAAAGTTTATTAGATTATCAAAATATAAAAAGGCAAATAACTTATCATCCATATTATGAGAGTTAAACACCCATTATATTGTTCGTTTGTGATTATTTTTGTGTGTGGTTTGTTTAACGGGTCGGGTTATATGTCATCACGATCTTGATGAAATATTAGATCGTGACATTATAATTGCTCCCACTTGAGTTCATAAACGTCCAATTAGTCACCAGCTATCCTTGGCATTTAAGCCATGGGGACACCTTCGCTTGTTCCACTCACATGCAAATCTATCCTTAGAGTTTGCTCTTGAAAGGATTATATACATAATGTTTTTTACTATGATATGTCTGTCGGGACCCTACACCATCCTCTTGCCAAAGTGCCAACAAGAAAATTGCTTCTTAATTGTCTCTATAACTGTAGATTATATATATGACTTAATTTTTGATACTGTATAGCCGCCGTAAAAATAATAATCGAAAAAATGTACAATATTTATATATTTTTTGTATATAAATATATTATGTATGTTATATACAAAAATTATACAAGTTTTATACACTTGTTCGGCTACCAGATGTAAATAATTTTTGGCGCGGACTAAAAGTGATAATACCCGATCAGTAATTTCCCTACACTTTCTAGGAATCAAATAGATAAAGCTTTTCCTTTTCTTAATCTTTCACTACTCTTTATTAGATTCTTTTCTCTTCCAATGGCAGATATGAATTAGTAGATGTGTTTTATGGCTTTGTTTCAAAGCATTTTTCTCTACATGTGAATCTTAGCTCATCCCACTAAGTAATAAAGAAACATATCCCTTTTAGTAGAATATTATTTTTTATCTCTTTGTTCCAAATATTGCAACGATATACTATGCTGGATAATGGCATCACAACTAATAACTAGGGTATGCTTCTGAACGGATAAATTATAGCCAAATAGTACCCTCCCCCTACGACCCCCCCCCCACACACACAAATATTTAAAAAAAAATAAGATTATGAAGTACTAGATTTCTAGAGATAATAAAATAGTAAGAGCCGTTCAAATGTAATGCTCAGATGACAACCAGAAATTATAATCCCAACGTATGAGAAGATTATAGCAGTATGATAGTTTGATCTCTCAAAGCACTGACTCACTATGTGTATACGGTCAAAACCGAGTTCGCCTCTTGTGCGACTAATCGAGACTGAAAAATGGTAGGTTAAAGTTCAACCTCGAATTATATCAAACCGAGGTGCGAAGCTATATCGTTAAACTCGAGACCATGTCATCGAACAAAATAGAGATCAGACAAGATCGAGGAAAATTTACCAAGCTGAATAACAGAAGGACGAAATATCCGCGATCGGTTGTAGATCACGGTGAAAATCTCAGCACGTATCAAGGATAGGCCGATTGATTAACAAATCATGAGATTTCTTACCTTGTATAGAATTGTATCAAGAATAGGACTCCCCTACTATATAAAGGGGGTCTGATCATTTGTAAAGACACATTACATAACATAAAGCAATATACGGTTATTTTCTAGCTTTTATCATCTTGTTATTCTGTTCATACATCAGTTGAGATATCTCTCGGATCAAGGGTGTTCGATTTGATAAACAGTTTGGCATAAGGTTGCTCAATTCATGTGGTTTGCATTAATTCTTTTATCGTCAATTTCAATTTTAATCCGTTTCCTTAATTTGTATCAAGTTATATCACGTATCCTTAAAACCGCGTATAAATTCAATTGTTATCCGATTTTTAGGGTAAACAATTTGGCCCCCACCATGAGGATAAGGATAATAGTGATTACCTGGTACAAACTTTCATAACACACACTATTTTACACTTGTTCTTTGGAGTATCTTTGATTCCAGGACCAAAATATCGAATTCTCAGTCAACACCCCTACACGTGGACAATGATTTCGGTCACCACGAAAAAAATGATAACATAGCACCAGGGAACGATGTACCTCCAGTTGGCCTCGATGGAGTTCCGGCTGTAGATCCAATTGACGTCAGCTCGCATGTAGCCATCAATGCAAATTCGGTCATCGATCTCGAGAGCAGCATCCGTAGATACATTCGATCAGCCGCTCAAAGCACATGTTGCGGCGAAGAGAGCGGGATTAGCCTGCGGATGATCTTCGAAATGTTGCAGACTCAACAAGTAGCAATAGCCCAGCTCCAAAACCAGAATCACCCACCGAGCAGGATCGAGCCCGAGCCATCCCAGGAAGTTATCTATAGGGTGGAATCTGTTTCAAGGAAATTGAGCGAGAAGTAATCGGGGGTTGATCCTGTAATCATGAAGATGCTCGAAGAACTGACAAAACGAGTTGAGTCGGGGGAAAACAAGATCGAGGAAAACGACAAGAAGGTGAAAACTTATAACTCCATGGTTGATCAAATCCTAGGGGAACCACCAATATTGAAGGGTCTAGATTCCAAAAAGTTCGTGCAAAAACCCTTCCCCCCGAGTGCGGCTCCCAAACCGATTCCCAAAAGGTTACGCATGCCCGAGATTCCTAAATACAATGGAATGACCGACCCAAACGAGCATGTCACCTCTTACACATGTGCTATCAAAGGGAAAGATCTAGAGGATGACGAGATCGAGTCTGTCTTGCTAAAGAAATTTGGGGAAACCCTGTCAAAGGGAGTTATGATATGGTACCACAATTTACTACCTAACTCTATTGATTCATTTGCTATGCTTAAAGATTCTTTTGTAAATGCACACGGTGGGGCCATCAAGGTCGAAACCAGGAAGTCTGACCTTTTCAAGGTAAGGCAGAAGGACAACGAAATGCTCAGATTTCAAATGGAACGAATGGATCTGCCACCGGTTGCCGATGATTGGGCTGTTCAAGCTTTCTCCCAAGGACTCAATGTTTGAAGTTTAGTGGCTTCGCAACAGTTGAAGCAGAATTTGATAGAATACCCAGTTTTTACTTGGGCCAATGTGCACAATCGATATCAATCAAAGATCAGGGTTGAAGACGACCAGCTTGGAACTTCTTTCGGGTCCGTTTACCCTATCAGGCTCGTTGATAGAATCAAGAGGGACATTGACCGAGAACTGAGGTTGAACAAGTCTCAGTATCAGCCGTATAATGGAGATCGTAGGAGCAGCGGATCTGGGCAAAATCCTGTACGAAATGAAAGGAGGAGTGATCGAGGCTAGAGATCTCGAGGGCTTATGAGTAAGAACGGCTTCGATAGGCCTATCGGGCCTAAAGAGGCACTACGATTAACAGAATATAACTTTAATGTTGACGCAACCGGCATCGTATCGGCTATCGGATGCATCAAAGATACCAAATGTCCTCGACCTTTACAAACCGAACCAGCCCAAACAAATCCCAACCAAATATGCAAATATCATGACACCCATGGCCACAGAACGGAAGATTGTCGACAGTTGAGAGAAGAAGTAGCCAGGTTATTCAATTACGGGCACCTTCGGGAGTTTCTGAGTGATCGAGCCAAGAATCATTTCAGAAACAGGGATTCCAATAAACAAAACAAGCAAGAAAAAGCTCAACACGTCATTCATATGATTATCGGAGGGGTCGATGTTCCCCAAAGTCCGATGTTAAAACGCACCAAGGTGTCAATCACGAGGGAGAAACGAACTCAGGACTACATACTAGAAGGAAACTTATCTTTCAACAACGAGGATGCAGAAGGAATCATACAGCCTCATAATGATGCACTGGTAATATCCGTACTGATGAATAAAACTCGAGTTAAGCGTGTGTTAATTGATCCAGGTAGTTCGGCCAACATCATTCGATTAAGGGTCGTAGAACAATTCGGCCTACAGGACGAAATCGTGCCCGTGGCTCGAGTGCTAAACGGATTCAACATGGCTTGTGAAACTACTAAGGGAGAAATAACATTACTAGTGAACGTAGCCAAGACCATCCAGGATACCAAGTTTTATGTGATCGAAGGGGACATGAGATATAATGCCCTGTTCGAGAGACCGTGGATCCACAACATGAGGGTTGTGCCCTCGACCCTTCACCAAGTGCTAAAATTCCCAACACCATAAGGGATTAAAACAATCTACGGGGAGCAACCCGCCGTGAAGGAAATGTTTGCCATCGATGAGGTAATTACATTATCGACACTCTTATCGACAAAGGAGTCATATTCGAAAGCAAAACAGGAAGCCAAATAGCAATCACAGATGTCGGCCTTGACCCAACTAGATAAGCAGGGGACTGATGAAGACGATGATTATGGGGTACCTCGATCCTTCATCGTCCCTGATGATTTCGACGCTACCAAATCAACAGTCAAAGAGCTGGAGCAGGTCATACTAATCGAACATCTGCCCAATCGAAAGGTATACCTGGGCACAAGGTTAACTCCCGAGCTCAGGAAAAAACTCATTTAATTTCTTATAGCTAACATGGATTGTTTTGCTTGGTCCCATCTCGACATGACAGAAATCCCACCAGATATCACCACTCATAAACTGAGCTTGGACCCGAAATTCCATCCGGTGAAGCAGAAAAGGAGACCCCAGTCCAAGATCAAGCATGCCTTCATCAAAGACGAGGTAACTAAACTCCTTAAAATAGGATCCATACGGGAAGTCAAATACTCCAAATGGCTAGCAAACATAGTAGTAGTCCCTAATAAAGGGAGCAAACTAAGAATGTGTGTGGATTACAAAGATTTAAATAAGGCATGCCCCAAGGACTCTTTTTCCTTTGCCTAACATCGATCGCATGATCGATGCCACGGCCGGCCACGAGATCCTCAGTTTTCTCGATGCCTATTCCGGGTACAACCAAATACGAATGAACCTGGATGATCCGGAAAAGACCCCCTTCATCACTAAGTATGGCACATACTTCTATAACATAACGCCATTCGGATTAAAAAATGATGGTGCCACTTACCAACGCCTAGTAAACCGGATGTTCGAAGAACAAATAGAGAAATCTATGAAAGTTTATATTGATGACATGTTAGTTAAGTCCCTACGAGCAGAGGACCATTTGAAGCATTTGCAGGAAACCTTCAGTATATTGAGGAAGTACAATATGAAATTAAATCCAGAAAAATGCGCGTAGGGAGTTGGGTCAGGTAAATTTCTCGGATTCATGGTATCCAACCGAGGAATCGAGATCAACCCCGATAAGATCAAAGCTATCGAGGATATCACGGTAGTGGACAATGTGAAGGTCGTGTAGAGGCTAACCGGGCGCATAGCCGCCCTGGAGCGATTCATCTCGAGGTCCTCCGATAAGAGTCATCGAGTTTTCTAATTGATGAGGAAGAAGAATAACTTCATATGGACTCCGGAATGCCAACGGGCCTTGGAAGAACTTAAGCAATACTTGTCGAGCCCGCCACTGCTTTACACGCCGAGGGCAGACGAACAACTGTACTTATATTTGGCAGTATCGGAGATAGTGGTAAACAGAGTCCTAGTTCGGGAAGAACAAGTTATGCAATTTCCGATTTATTATGTTAGCCGAACCTTGGGTGAGGCCGAAACAAGATATCTTCACCTAGAAAAATTGGCGCTCGCTTTGTTAAGCACCTCTAGGAAACTGAAATCGTACTTTCAATGCCACCCTATGTGTGTTGTGACAACTTACCCATTGCGAAATATAATGCATAAACCCAAACTATTAGGACGATTGGCCAAATGGGTCGTGGAAATCAGTGGGTACGATATTGAATATCGACCCCGAACAACCATTAAGTCTCAAATCTTGGCAGATTTCGTGGACGACTTCACGCCGGACCTAATACCTGAGGTCTAAAGAGAGTTGTTGGTAAACTCGGGAACGTCCTTGGGAATCTGGACCCTTTTTACGGATGGTGCATCGAACGCAAAGGGGGTCGGACTTGGCATCGTACTGAAGCCACCTACGGGCAATGTGGTTAGACAATCCATTAGAACTGTGAAGCTGACTAATAACGAGGCCGGATATGAGGCCATGATTACAGGTCTCGAGCTAGCCAAAAGCTTTGGGGCGGAGGTGATCGAAGCTAAGTGCGACTCCCTCCTTGTGGTGAATCAGGTTAACGGAACGTTCGAAGTCAGAGAAGAACGAATGCAAATGTACATAGATAAGTTACAAGTGACATTACATCGGTTTAAATAATGGACTTTGCAGCACGTGCCTCGAGATCAAAATAGCGAGGTTGATGCCCTCGCAAACTTAGGGTCGTCGGTCAAGGACGACGAGCTCAACTCAGGTACCGTTGTGCAACTCACGAGGTCGGTAGTCAAAGAAGGTCACGCCGAGATAAATTCCACAAGTTTAACCTGGGATTGGAGAAATAAATACTTAGAATATTTGAAGACCGGGAAACTTCCCTCATATCCAAAAGAATCGAGGGCCCTGCGCACAAAGGCAGCCCGATTCACCTTGTCCGAAGACGAAACCTTGTTCAGAAGAATGTTTGATGGCCCACTAGAAATATGTCTGGGACTAGGAGATGCCAAGTATGTTCTGAGGGAAGTTCACAAGGGCACTTGCGGAAATCATTCAGGCGCTGAATCATTGGTTCAAAAGGTAATCAGAGCTGGATATTACTGGATCGACATGGAAAAGGATGTGAAGGAGTTTGTTCGAAAATGTGACAAATGCCAAAGATATGCTCCAATGATTCACCAGCCCGGGGAACTGTTGCATTCGGTCTTATCACCGTGTCCATTCATGAAGTGGGGAGTGGACATCGTTGGCCCTCTTCCATGGGCACCATGTAAGGCTCAATTTGTCTTATTTATGACTGACTATTTTTCTAGATGGGTTAAAGCACATGCATATGAGAAGGTTAGGGGGAAGGAAGTCATCGACTTTATTTGGGACCACATAATATGTCAGTTCGGGATGCCATCCGAAATTGTGTGTGACAACAGGAAACAGTTTATCGGCAACAAAGTGACCAAGTTTCTCGAAGATCATAAGATCAAAAGAATCTTATCGACACCGTATCACCCTAGTGGGAACGGGCAAGCCGAATCGACCAACAACACCATAATCCAAAACCTTAAGAAGAGGTTAACCGATGCCAAAAGTAAATGGAAGGAGATCCTACCCGAAGTCCTTTGGGCATACCGCACGACTCCGAAATCCAGTACCGGGGCTACTCCATTTTCATTGGTTTATGGCGCCGAAGCCTTAATACCGGTCGAAGTTGGGGAAACAAGTATCAGATACTGATATGCAACAAAGGAGTCAAATCACGAGGCCATGAATACGAGCTTGAAACTATTGGATGAAAGGTGTGAGGCCGCCCTTGTTCGATTGGCTGCCCAAAAACAACGGATCGAGAGCTATTACAATCAAAGGGCCAACCTTCGATACTTTAATGTCGGGGACTTAGTACTAAGGAAAGTCACCCTAAACACCCGGAACCCGAACGAAGAGAAATTGGGTCCGAACTGGGAAGGACCATACCAGATTCTCGAGGTCACCCGGAAAGGATCCTATAAGCTTGGAATGATGAACGGAGAACAACTACCGAGTAATTGGAATATATCCCACCTAAAATGATGTTACTGCTAAGGTACGACCCCATTTCATTTCCTTTTTATTTCGGACTAACACTTGCAGGTGATCAACAAGAAGCGGCACAAAGTTTTTAGGTATGAAAGCATGCATTGCACTCTTTTTTCTTAGACCGATTTTATCCCAAATGGGTTTTTCGGCAAGGTTTTTAACGAGGTAACAATGGATCGTGCTAACTAAGAATCGGTATCGAAGGTCAATTCAATAATATTCGAGGTCCCTCTATAATCAACCTCGAATATTATGGGGTATTACCCTCGGATATGCATTACCTTCGGATATCAACTTTAGCGAGGAAATTACTTAGTAAAGGAAGGGTCTCGACAGGAAAGATTTATTGTAAGGGCCAAACGGTCAAACAAACCGTGCCCACATTGATTACTTGAACCCTAACATAAAACATGTACGCATCTATGACTGTTTTGCACAAGAATAAAGAGAAGTACTTTCCTTGTAATCATCTTATGTTTTAAAAAATTTCCTCTTTACATCCCTTAAAGAATTTCGTACTTCCTATCTCCTGAAAATAACGAGCCCATGGGCAGTCTATAATCGGAATACAAATGACCACTCCCTCACTCGGGGACCGCCGTTCGAAAAACTCGAACAGGCCCAAGTCACTAGGCCTTGGGGGCATAAGACCTACTAGGCAACTCTCCGGTTTTTAAAGGTCACGGCCACCCCACTCATGGACTGTTATCTTGGGCAAGCCCGGATAGTTTGGAAAAATAAGTCCAATGGGCTGCTCCCGAACTAAAAGTCTACGACCAAATTAACACGGCTCGGAGACGACCGAAGCCCGTAACAAAAACTAGGCCTTCGAAAAAGAAAATATTTTATAACCGGTTCTAAAGGCTACCCTCGGTAAACTACAATCTTGGCTACCTACTTAGGGAAAAGGTTCTGGTAACACCGAACCCCCAAGATGCCTTAAAACAAAGTAGGGCAAAGGCGAGGTTTGTTTGAACTTTCAAACACATCCTAAATTACTTTATGTTAAGGCGTTTCGGCCCTTATGAATACAAGTAATAAAGTAAAGGAAAAAATTTGAAAGCCAAACGGGAAAGAAAAGCCTTGTATATATAATCTTTCTTACAAAGGCCAGAATGACCCGATATAGAAATGTACAATGGCCAAAGCGACCTCAAAAAGATGCAAAAAATAAAAACATCTAAAGGCCTAAGTGGCCTAAGCGGACTGGTCCTCATCGAGGGTAACATCTTCATCTTCGGGGTCTTCCCTACCTTCAGATTCAGTTAAGCTCTCAAAGTCTTCCTCGGGAAAAGCCAGCTTCCGAGCCCTGGCTTCTTCTACCTTGGCATTCTCGATTTCCGCCAGTATGTCAAAGCCCTAAGCATGGAATCCCTCGAGGGCTTCCCTTCGAGCTTCCCATCTTACATGATCCACCATGCTCTTGGCCTGTGACCGAATAGCTTTGACGTCAACCTTGAATTGGGCCACTTTAGCATCGGCCTTGCTAATAGCCACGGCCACCTCTGATTTGGCCGCCTCGAGCTCCGTGTCCAGGCTCTCTTGGCCAGAAACAGCCGAGTTAAGCTCAGATTGGAGCTCCTCGATCCTCTTGGCCTGCATCGAGGTCCTCTCTTTTGCAGCCCGAAGCTGAGCCTCGGCTGACGCTAGTTGTGCTTGGACAGCTTCCTTTTGCGAGGTTATGAGGTCCATATTTTCCTTAAACTCCTCGACCTCAGTTTGTATCGTGTCTATCTGCGCCTGGAGCTGCCCGATTTGTTCAAGCCTTTGTCGAGTTCCTGCAGGGTATGGTTTCGCCGCAGCCCCGTCGCCGGCGGGCCGTGATAAAGAGGCGGTCTCCTTTTGCGGGGCAGTCTTAGAAGTTTTCGCCATTGTAGAACAGAAGAAAAAGAAACTAGGAAGGTATGTTTGCTAAAAACTCAAGAAATCTAGGTGCGAGAGTTGGAGAGTAAAGGGATTTTTGAAGAATAAGAATAGGAGGAGCTTTGAATGTAAAGTTTGAATAAATGAAAGTTAGGGTATTTATAGCTTGCTGATGACGGTTCAGAATCCGTAGTGGCCAACCAGCAACTGACAGGCGTTTAATGCCTTGGTAACTGGGCCGACGGGATGTTTCGATATCCGTTTGTCGCTTACGTCATGGTCCATCGAGAGGGGATTTGGAAGTTCATATCGTTTCTCGTCATCTTCTCTCCGAGAAATGAGGGGACTGTCTATATACGGTCAAAACCTGGTTCGCCTCTTGTGCGACTAATCGAGACTGAAAAATGGTAGGTTAAAGTTCAACCACGAATTATATCAAACCGATGTGCGAAGCTATATCATTAAACTCGAGACCATGTCATCGAACAAAATCGAGATCAGACGAAATCGAGGGAAATTTATCAAGCCGAATAATAGAAGGACGAAATATCCGCAATCGGTTGTAGATCACGGCGAAAATTACGGCACGTATCAAGGATAGGCCGATTGAATAGCAAATCATGAGATTTCATACCTTGTATAGAATTGTATCAAGAGTACGACTCCCCTGCTATATAAAGGGGGTATGATCATTTTGTAAAGACACATTACACAACATAAAGCAATATACTATCATTTTCTAGCTTTTATCATCTTGTTATCTAGGGTGTTCGATTTGATAATCATTTTGGCATAAGGTTGCTCGATTCGTGTGGTTTGCATTAATTCTTTTATCGTCAATTTCAATTTTAATCTGTTTCCTTAATTTGTATCAAGTTATATCACGTATCCTTAAAACCGCATATAAATTCAATTGTTATCCGATTTTTAGGGTAAACAGTTTGGCACCCATAATTGTGATTTTTTTTTAGGAAAAAAATTAACAAAAGCAAGTTTCATATGTCATCTTGCCATTCATTCTAGCCCTTCTACACATATTATACATGACAGCAAAACATAATAGCCAAGGACCTCTCAGTCCTTCAGATATGAAAGGAGATGGTTGAATTATTGTGGGACTCAGAATGTGTAAAGTTCATCTAGTTAGAGTGGTAAGAATATAAGCAAGCTAGAGGAAACGTGGTGTAGTCGATGAACAAAATAATTACAGTCGAGACAGCAACAATCTTGACCCCTTTCTGGAATGAAGCTGATCGTGTGCTCTAGAAATGGTCCTCTGCAGCGCACTTAGTTAACAAAAGGTTAGCACGTTCATCTTTCTCTGGCTGATAAATTGGTGAAGCAGCAGAGTATTCTGCTTTCCAACGCCAGCTTCCTTGATAGGAAACGTTGAAATCCTCTCCCCAGACAACCATACAATGTCACCGAAACAAGGAAATAAGGCTCCTTTCATCCCTTCGCACAATAACTCAACCGGTTTTGCCCAATTTAATATGGATCCTTTAGTTTCCTTATGAGTTGGGTAATAAGTAGTGCAATCAAAAGCTTCTGGTCTCGTTAAGTGGGTCATAATCATAAGCATCACCAGCCTTGACAAACCGTCCCTTCACACGCCTTCTGACATCAGCCCTTGCCTTGCGGGAAGCATATCTCACATGCTTGTCAAATCTGCACATTAGAAACGACAGTTGAAAGAGTTGTACTAAGAAAATAACCAAAAAGCCAAAAATTAGAGAAAATAAATGTGGACAAAATTTCTTGACTTATGAGTGTATGTGGGAGAATATGATTTCTGAATAAAGCAAACTAGATGACAAATAAGATGCCAAAATTAAGAGAAGTATTGGTGCCGGCCGTGAAAACAGAGCTTGCACAATCCATGCAATAACCTTGCATGATAAATTCTAAGGAATCCAAACACTCTTATTCAGAACAGCACCATTTTTTCTGCATGGAACTAAAAATATTAACCACTGGTGAAGTTTCGGTGGTTAGTACAAAAGAACTTACTTGCGTATCTTCTTCTTTTCCTTGTAGCGCAATACAGCATTGCTTCTGCTAGTTGATGGCAATGAAGTTTCAGGAAATGGATGGTACCATGGTGGTTCTCCCATAAGAAGCATTGTGGAGGCTCCACATTCTTGGTAATCCCCGGCATTGCTCTCTCCCCCAAGGTTTGAAAATGAGAGGATGGATGCTTGCCTCGCAAAGCAAATGGAAGGTTCTGTTTTGCAGCTCACCAGGGAGTCTGCGGACTCGGCATTGCTACATGCTGGTTGCATTGTCATTACCCTTCGAATCGACGACCCCTGGTAAATTATTCGTTGAGATCATGAAAAATATCAAGAATAATCACAGACGAAGAGGTTGACACATCAGATCACATGAAATGGAATGTAAAAACATAATACACTCACAAAACAGGAAGAGATAAATGATACGGGCAGAACTAAAACAATCTTGCCTTGGCCCAAAGTTTTCATCGGTATCAACTCCTGATACTTGGGAACTTGTAAAAGAAAAAGAATTTCGGAGAAAATATCTTAAGAATCACTTTCATCCCTAGAAAAGAATATGAATTAGGGAGAGCTAAATTCAATACAGGGTGTATAATACTCTCAAATCAACTATCCAAATTGAATGTTCTATCAGCTCTTGTCCATGACAAATTTTCAACTAGGAGAGCGGATCCAGAGGTCTAATGGTAATTCTAACAATAAACACATTGCATTTCCTTTGTTAATAGCCAAGACACTAACCTATAAACAGTATAAATTCACAAAATGCATCCGCACACAAAATTTGACATTTTGGTCAAAGTTTTAGCAAGAAAAGCAGAGACATGATCCAAGACCTAAAAGAACAAACTGCAGAAGACTAAAAAATTTCCCAAGTAGTGATCCAAGTTAAATGCAAAGGTTTAACAAACTAGTACTATGTGAAAGTGACCTGTCCAGAATATTACACTAAATGCCTGAAATCAGCAACTGGATTTATCAATCAAAAAAGGATTTATGAGGAAAAGAAAATCCTTCACAATGCAAAATAATCTAGTTTCTAGAATGGATCATTATTTTATTCTGTATCAGTCCCAGGTCACAAATAAATCATGAATTTCCTTTTCTATTTTTATTTTAATGTTTGGCCTGCAATGAATTTAAATGGAGAAACATGGTCATTCTCATAGCCGATCCAACTTGTTTGAGATTGAGTCATTGTTATTGTTGTTGTAGAAAGCTTCCATAATGCAAAGCATTATTTTCTCTTGTAGCATTCTTGCTATTTCTTGCTGCTCTCTAATATCAAAAAAGAATAAAATTTCCGAGATAGAAGTCCTCTTCATATAGATAAGAACACTCCAATAAAGGTTGCAACCTTGAAAGAATCCTTCTTGCCATATATCCTTCGTCAGAAGAGTGGGTCAAAAGGGGATTGATTTGTTTAAGTGGAAATTACCATCTAATCAGAGACTGTTCAAATAGCCAAAATAATCAAAGAGAATCTATCCATATCTGATCTCTGTTTTCTTGCTTATAGCTCATACTTTTGCCAGCTAAGATTTAGTGACTCAGCTAGCACAAGCACATTTTCTGTTTCACTTAGATGTGTTACGGTTGTCTTCTGCCTTTCTCCCTTCAAATTGTTAGAAATCAAAACTGACTCTTAAAAGTTCTATCTATATTAGAAACCTTATGTGAAGTATCAGCTGGAAATCACTATCCATAAGAATCAAATATATCCTCCAATAGAAGGTAACAAGACCTTAATCAACATATCAGAGAAGCTAAAAAAACATTCTGAAGTGCTCCATATACGGAGTCGATCATCTAGAGCAAAAGTTCTGATGTCCTGACTGTTGCCCCATTTATGAGCATATAAGAATGTTTGAGACATCAAGGAAGGGAACACCTAAATGAAGCAACTTGAAAAAAAGTGATGACAATTCATAAATTAGGACCAAAGGGGACGAAGGGGGGCATGCATCACACAAATATCAGAAAAGAACTGTAGGTAAAATGATACACTCACTACTCTATAACTCAAACTATAGTAGACACATTTTTTTTTGGGTAAATATAGTAGACATAATTTATAGTTCTTGATCCACCTAGTAATGATAGCAAACCTTGTGCATCAAATCCTAAAATTGTTAAAAGTATATATCAATATTGAAGTTTATGCAGGATAGACAATGTATACACAATGCAAGTTAATAGTACGAACCACCTCGATAGCATCGGCATCCTGGCAGCTGGAACCAGAAACTGACATATCTTTCGTCCCAAATAAGCCATTGATGTCTTCATTCTCAAAAAACTGATTTGGATTATCGAGAGAGCCACTGAATAGCTCTTCATAATTTTCAAAGCTCAGGTCCACTTCATCCATATTGAAATCTTGAGCGAAAGGATCATCCTCATATATCGTTGAGCCTTTCATTCCAGAATAGCAACCCTGTGTTTCAACAACAATAACAGCATAAGCAACTTCCTAGAAGTGTTGGGTCAAACGATTTGGAAGCACTAAGGTCAACAAATATTGTGGATAACCATTGTCAACTTTAACATACTAAAATGATGCAGTGCAACCAAATGCTTGATGGAGAACATGAAACTTGCCAAAGGAAGAAGAAAACATCATGAATTAGAGCTCATCTTCCTCTACGGATTCGACCTCTTAGAAGTTCACTAGTCTCAGGTAGTGTTAAAGAAAGAACTCGGCATTGGCAAATCAAACTCAAACTTGTTGCAACATTCCTGAGGAACAACAAGGTGCAAGAAACCTCAGCTTCATGAGCCAAGCACGTGGTTGACTAACTTATCAGTTGTCATTGCTATCTAATACAAGTCCGGGATACTAAAAATGGCAGATTCGGGAATTCTAACAAGGGAATTCCAGCAAAAAAAGATACTACTTACAACCTAAAGCAATTTTTCAGATGCCTTTGAGACTACACTAGAAGATTCCCTTATGTTAAATAGAATTCAACAATTTAAATATATACACAAGAAGTTATTTATACCCTATTTATACGGTTTAATTTTCGTCGGGATTCAATTGAATCCCATTCTGACCATGTAGCTCTGTCCCAGGATGCTAAAATTGACTTATCATTTTCGCAACATATCAGCAAGATTTCTTCACTTCTAACCATGAGATATATTTGAAAACCTAGATTACCTTTGATGAAGAGTAATTCTTGGACCCAGCATATAGCTCCGCCTTGTTTTGCTTGTTGTCAAGAGCAGGCAAAGAGGATTCAATGAGAGTGGTTGATTTCTCTGATGAAGTATGCAACTCACTCATTTCAACTGCAGCAGACATATCTTGAGAGTTGTACTTTCCTTGAGGATCTTCGTTATCCCGAGGTTGGTTGTCGGTGATACTCATTGCGCCCATTCCTTTCTGACAAGTCGAATCACCATCTAAGAGAAATGACCAGATAGTAGAAAGTTCTGCAGCGGAAGGACATCCCGTATAACAACTAAGTGCTTGCCTCTTATGCATGGAACCCGCAGCATGACCAATCGAATCACAGTTCTTGCAAAGAGATATCTTCTCCTCGACACGTCTAACAACAGCTGGTTGTGAATTACATCTTTCGCATAAGAGTGTCCTAGAATGTCGCTGTGAAAGGGCATTGGCAGAATGCACATTGCGATCACACGACAAACATAAGCAAGCTGCATCAGACCGGCAATATACAATTGACCGCTGCTCCCCACAGAATTCACATATATGACCCATCACTCTTCCTCAATAATCTTAGATAAAAACCAGTCTATAAATCTTTATGCCTCCAACAAAACTTTAAGCAATACAAGTTGCTTCCTAGTTGAGCACATACAGATTGCTCAAGTGATCTGGTCCTTCTGCCGTATAAGGGAATAGAATCTGCATTTTTTAAAGCCAAACGAATAAGAGATGATTTAAGATAGAAAACAAGCCTAACTTTCATATCTGAGATGTTTGAAAATTCACCTTCTCAAGAAACATCAAGTATTGAAACTGAGATATCGGTAAAACAAAATTCATGAAATAGAACAACTGGCTGTTAAAGAAATCAGAGAACGCAAGGTATGAATGATGCTACTTCAATCATAAAAGGTGAAAGGTGCTAAAGCCAAATTAGAACCAAGAATCCAAACCAAAAGTGGGGAATTTTCACATAGATGTAGGTGATTTATTTCTAAGCATCATTATCTACATCAAGAAGCAACATCTTTTTCCTTTCCAGACAAATCACAAATCTATCACTCAATCTCTCTCAATTCCAAACTACTTGAGGTCAACTTTATGAATCTTTTTCCTACTTTCTCTATTCAGGTTGAGTATCCAAAGGACTCATCATAGCTAAATGTTAATTACCTTTTGCCTGGCCTTAACTACCGCAACCGTCCTCCTTTATCTAGATGTGAGCTTGGACCACTTATATTATATGAGCTAGGGGTAAACGCACCATTAGCTAAGACAACCACAAATTCTTTCAAAATTTTCAACCAAAAAAAAAAAGCAGAAAATTCAGTAAGAAAAGGGAGGAGAAATTGAACCAACAAGGAAAAAATTCCAATCATTTAGGAATACCATCAAACAAAGGAACATAAGTCAAGCTGTAGAAGAACCAGAAAACTACTTAAAGAGCACTCATATCCAAACTACTGTATGACTTGCAACTGCTATACAGCAAAATTCTAAATGAATCTTGAAATTATGAAAAAATATTCAACTTCTAAGCGACCAACAAACAGATCAAACAACACAATCCAAGATGAAGAACAAGCAACCCTTTTACCTGATATAACTGTGAAGCTGACCAAAAAAGATTTAAGTTTGTACACGAGAAGCAACCCTTTATTGTTGCAGCTTTTAGACAGTACAAGAAAAACCTCTGAACAAGAAAGATCTACCTTTTCCCGGAATATCTGACTCTCTGTGTGTTAAGACTTAAGGGTAAGGATTGGTTCTTTTGGGAAGTCTTTCAGGATTGTATGCTGTTGAATAGTTGAGTTTCTGATAACAATAAAAATATCAAAAAGCTGATAAAAAGTGCAGACGGAAAAGGACAGTGGGGTAGGAGGTGTAAAATGTGGGACCCTGTCATCCTGTCCCCACTATAAATAGCACATACTATGTCTATACTTTTATTCTGGCTTTTCCTCCTACTCTTTTTAGTTCAACTTCGTAGCTGTGCAAACAATATTTATGATAAGTATTACTAACTGATTAACTTGATAAGGATGATAAGTAATTTACTATAGCATGTTAAATTATAGGCAATTTTTTTTATATCATCTGTGTATATAATTTAGATGTACTTTTTTATCAAAGTGTATATTGTGCATTTATAAGAGTACACATTTCTTATACCATTTTAACCTTTTAGTATCACGTCTAATAATTTTATCTCGGATTCGAACTTTGGATATACAAAAATCTTTGGTAGGGAGCGCTTCCTTTTGAATGGACCCTATGCGGCGCGAATGCGGATATAGTCGGGCTCCAATGCAGGTATCGGACACCGGGTGGAAAACCAAAAAATAATTGATTCCAAATTGTGACCTCTGCAAGTATTGTGCTACTAAACCATATAGTAATCTCTTCGATCTTAATGACCAATCCTTTTTTTTTTTCCTCTCAAATATTGTTTCAATGAAGTAAAAACTTAAGTTATTCCTCGCCTTTTCTAGGATTTTCTTTTTCAAATCTAACCAATATTAGCTTCTTCAATTTTCTTTTATTTATTTTCACCTACAACTAAATAAATTCACACTTAATAACTCTATTGCAAAACGTGTAGGATTTTTACGTGAAAGTCATGTAGCTAGAATTTGATAAAAAGATAGGTAGGTAGGTGAAATGTAGGGCTAAGTGGTTCCCAATATTTCAATAGGCAAGCGTTGATAACCGAGGGTCTTTCGGAAACAGTCTCTCTAGTCCTCGGGGTAGGGGTAAAGTCTGCGTACACACTACCCTCTCCAGACCCCACTAGTGAAATTTCACTGGGTCGTTATTGTTGTTGTTGTTGTATTAGTTAATTACCCTAACAGGAAAGAGTACCTCTAAAA
Source organism: Nicotiana tabacum (assembly GCF_000715075.1). Classification (NCBI taxonomy): domain Eukaryota; kingdom Viridiplantae; phylum Streptophyta; class Magnoliopsida; order Solanales; family Solanaceae; genus Nicotiana; species Nicotiana tabacum. The sequence continues at coordinate 35,416,017 of NC_134092.1, read as the reverse complement.
ATAGTATTCTTAAGAAGATAATTTGATTTCCCTATTAGCATATGTATATTTTCTCTGTGTATAACTTCTCTTGGAATTTTGATGATCCTTATAGTACGCATATCCTTATAGTAGTGAATAAACTAAAAAAATTGTATTCGCGAGCGGTCGAACACATCACCAATTGAGCTATAATCACATGAAATATAACGCTATTCAATCACCAAATATTGAGTTGTTTGTGGTTGAGACTACAATGAAAATATGCCTATTACTACTCTTTTTTTATGATTATAAAATCTCATAGCTTTTCTCAATCTTAATCAAAGCTTACTATGGAAGAAAAACTAAGTGGTAATTATAATTGCCAAATCTGAGTCCGTAATTCTTAATACAATTTGAATGTTACGAGCTTGAATCTCAATTGTTTGGTGATGTCGCACCTACTTCTCCATTAAGCGTAAAAAAAATGAAAGAAAGAACAATTATATTACCTTTTCAGTATGATTTTTTTTTTCTTTATAAGCATTTAAATTCTTCTGGTTAGTGCTGACATATACTCAAACGCAAGGTTTTAAGTCTATAACTTTGCGTTTAGATGTGAGCCAATTTGAAAACTTGAAGTTTCAAAAATAGTTTGCTTTATTGCTTACTTAAACAGTAAGTTTATTTTTAAGAACTAACACAATTTTTCAGTTTTCTGAGGACATTTCTCAAAACTTTTATTTGTTCTTGATATTAGGCTTAAAGTATGTATATTTATATGCATATTGCCTCGTATTTTACTCATGTTTCGTAAATTTCGAATGTGTAATGTTATAAATTGTGTTAATTCGTGATATTTTAATCTATAGGAATCATCCGGATGCAATATGGGATGAAAGGTACGAGATTAGAGCTAAAAAGGAGAAAAATTACAAAATGATCATTTGTAGCGCCACATCAGTTTCCAGAACCTCAAAAATTCCAGCGCCAGGGATAGCGCCCCATACTACCCCGAGCGCTGGTATCGGGAAATCTCTCCTACTTCACCAGGGACAAGGTTATTTCAGCCCTAGACCTACCAAACTTGTATAAAAGCAATTCTAAACCTATTTTGGAGGGGAAGACGCCACTTTGAGAGGAAAATACACGCACATAACACTTAGGAGCAAGGATTCTTAGTTTTTCTTCATTTTCTCTTCCTTTAATCTCATAGTTTTTTCTAAATTTTTGGGTGTCACATGAACGTTGTAGTTTGAAACTTGAATTGTTCTTATTATTTTATCATATTGGTTTATTTATTCAATCTTGCGCTTAATTATTTGATTGCTTAATCACCAATTGAATACTATCTACGAATCTAGGATTGAACTCGGGAGAGGGAATTTTAGATTGCATATAAGATTGAGTAGAGCAAGATCTTGAACCTGAGCATCGTGAATGGATTTGCGGTTAGGATAGGAATATACCTAATCTCCTTGCTTGGTTATTATACGGAAATTATTAATTCGTTCTTGTTAATCCTAATTCCATAGGAATATAGGCGTTATGTTAGCTTGAATAGACGAGTAGTACTTCGGGAGAAGGCTACGAGTAATATTAATCCCGTCAATCAATAAACTAGATAAATTAATTAGACAATTTAGGTAGAAAACTTAACGGATTCTTTAGCTAACCCATAGCTCTAGAATATTATCTCTCATTGAATTCGTGTCTAATATTCGCCAACTTGTTTCCTTTAATTTCATACTTTACTACTCTAGATTAGTTTTAATTAAATATCCATACTTTAAAAAATTGCTTGAATAGATTAATTATCTTAGTTTAATTTAGTAAATAGTTAATCACAAGTCCTTGTGGGTACGATATCTAGACTTACAATCCTATATTACTTGTACGACTACGTATACTTGCGTGTGCGTTTGGGAGCAACTAGTTTATTGTGCCATTGCATGGGACTTTGAAATTGACTGTTTTGCTAGATTAGACTTTTACTTTTTATTTATTCAAGTTTTTAATTTTAGTTTAGTGTAGTTAGAATTATTTTTTTATTTTTTTACATGGCATCTTGGAATGAGAATTGGTCGAATATTGGTTAATCTTATTTTGATGATCCATGTCCATATTGTGAAGGACTACACTTGTGGTAAAATTGTGAATCTCAATCTTGTGAGTGGAATTTTTGTAATGTGTGTGGTTGTCAAGGTGGTCATTGGGATGGTTGTCCTCATTTTTACCCTTTTCTGAGCCCGTATTATGATATTTCTAATAATATTTATGAGTATGATAGGAGCAATGAAGTGGAGGATGTGGAGTGTATTGCCCGTATTATGGACATGGTGAGGTAAGTAGCCGAGCAATAAGATAAAAATTAAAAGGCTATACAAAGAATTAGTGCAGCAATCATGGGAATGAAGGTCGAGGCGTGGATAAAGAGAGCGAGTTTCCACAATAAGATAATTTTGAAGAAGCAGATATAGTGAGCCAATCTTGGCTAGAGGAACAAGCTCAACTTTCAAATATGGCAGAACAACTGATAGAAGGAAGAACTGATCTTAGACAAGAAATTGACCAATTTGGCAGCTCTATTCGCGACTTGGATGCAGATTTGTGTGCAAAGGTTGATGCATGTAATGCCCAACAATTTAGTGATGAGTTGTGCGGAGATGAAAAAGATCTTGTAGGCCAAATTGAGGAGTTAAACGAGAATACCAATTATTAGACCATGTTCTTGTTGATAATGTCGAGGTTGAAGGAGTATATAGTATTGAGGATGTTAAAAATAATGCAGTTTTGGAGTTGGGGCGTGTTGATCCTCATTCTAAATATTTTTTTTACATTATATTTAGATGAAGATATGGAGATCGAGCCTTTGGAGAGATGTAGAGATGAAGAACAAGATCATTACATTCTAAAATTTGCCACACCAAAAAGACAAAATGAGATCCCTTACTTAAAAGCCAAGAAATGCAAGATGCGACATTGTTTACTTGATTTCGTTGTATTCGCACCATTGCCCCAAGAACTTGACAGAAAAATTGATGCAAAATTGGAGACGCAATTCATATCCTCAAGGTGGAGGGAAAAGTGGTGAAAGTGATGCCGTCATGCCGCGACGTCAAATCAAGCACTTGTTGGGAGGCAACTCGATTTTATTTTTTCTTTTTATTTTTATTTAAGTTTTTTAATTATTGTGTTATCTTTGTAGTGTTGTGTTTTGTGTTTTGTAGGAGTAGGAGCATGGAGTCAAGGTTAACAGGAAGTATGCAAAAGCGAGTAGGTGGATGGAACTTAGTGTGGGGTGCCCACACAAAGGACCATGCAAAAGCGAGTAGGTGAATTGACCCAAGTGTGTAATTCTATAAATTGTGTTAATTCGTGGTATTTTAATATGTAGGAATCATCTGAATACAATATGGGGCGAAAGGTACGAGATTAGAGCCAAAAGAGAGAAAATTTGGAAAAATGCCATTTGTAGCGCCACAGGTAGCGTGGGGGCGCTACTTGAGGCCCAATTTCTAGAACCTCAAAAATCCCAGCGCCAAGGATAGCGCCCCACGCTACCCTGGGCGCTGGTGACGGAAAATATCTCCTACTTCGCCCGGGACAAGGTTATTTCGGTCCAAGACCTGCAAAACTTGTATAAAAGCAAGTCTAAACCTATTTTGGAGGGGAGACGCCACTTTGAGAGGAAAATACACGCACGAAATACTCGGGAGCACAGATTCTCCCTTTTTCTTCATATTTTCTTCCTTTAATCTCATAATTTATTAGTTCTAGAGTTTTGGGTGCTACATGAACGTTGTAGTTTGAAACTTGAATTGTTCTTATTATTTTATCATATTGGTTTATTTATTCAATCTTGCGCTTAATTATTTGATTGTTTGATCACCAATTGAATACTATCTACGAATCTAGGATTGAACTCGAGAGAGTAAATTTTAGATTGCATATAAGATTGAGTAGAGCAAGATCTTGAACCTGGGCATCATGAACAGATTTGCGGTTAGGATAGAAATATACCTAGTCGCCTTGTTTGGTTATTATACGGGAATTATTAATGCGTTCTTGTTAATCCTAATTCCATAGGAATATAGGCGTTAGGTTAGCTTGAATAGGCGAGTAGTACTTTGAGAGAAGATTACGAGTAATATTAACCCTGTCGATCAATAAACTAGATAAATTAATTAGATAATTTAGGTAGAAAACTCAACGAGATTGTTAGCTAACCCGTAACTCTAGCCTCTAGAATATTGTCTCTCATTGAATTCGTCTATAATATTCTCCAACTTGTTTCCTTTAATTTCATAGTTTGCTACTCTAGATTAGTTTTAATTAAATATTCATACTTTAAAAAATTGCTTGAATAGATTAATTATTTTAGTTTAATTTAGTAAATAGTTAATCACAAGTTCCTGTGAGTACGATATCTGGTCTTACAATCCTATATTACTTGTACGATCACGTATACTTGCGTTTGCGTTTGGGAGTAACAATTATTATTGGTTCTAGACGTTTCTCAAGAAATACATTCAAAACATAACTTATTAAATATGTTTTGTTAGATGTCATGGTATAATAGTTTTATTAAAACCCAACCGATTTGATTGTGGAAAAGATCATAAAATACTGTTATTCTCAACTAAAATCAAACCACAAAACAAATATACAAACACTTGCATATGTTTTCCAAATATGTTTTTTCTGAAAGGAATCCTTCGACGAACCAAACAAAAACAAGACGTAATTAGTTACTTGTTCCAAAATTATTGATATCTTTTATATATTTGAAGATATTTTTATTTTAATATTCTTATTATCTATAATAACATTTTCTTATATGAGTAACGTGGTATATTACAGAATATAAAATCATAAGAATGTTTTTTATTTTTAATACACATTTAGCTATATGTCGAACATCTTCCATATTTTCTTTCGCATAAGACCAGATTTCCTTAAATAAAATAAAACAGAGGAACTATAATATTCAACAGGTATTGGAGAAAGTGTGTCTTTAATTAGATTCTCTGTGCAATGAGTTGAGAGAGAAAAGATTGCAGCGCCGACAAATAATATAAAAATGGTAAAATACAAAATAGTTTATTAAAATTATGTTCTTTTTAGATAAGGCATACCAATCAGCCACTTGGCGATATTTATTTATTTTTGTTTTATGGGATGTTCCGAAGGGTCGTGAAATGACCAATGAGATTTGAATCCACGAAAAGGTCACTTTTTATTTACTGTTTTGCCCCACTTTCGTGGGCTCCACCCCTCACGCTGACATCACAGACTACCCTGTGAGATATTTTTAGATTTAGTGGGAGTTTGGACATAAGAATGGTAAACTTCCGAGAAAAGGTTTTTCAAGTGAAAAATAGTAGTTGAAAATTAAAATTGTGTTTGGATATGAATATATTTTAGGTTGTTTCTGAATTTTTGTGAGTGATTTTTAGTGAAAATTTTGAAAAATAGCTTTTTGGAGTTTTTTAAATTTTTGAAAAATTTCGAAATTTATTTTCAAATGAAAATTGAAAATTTCACGAGGAAACATTGATTTCGAAAAAAGGGAAAAAAATTCAAAAAAAAAAAAAAGAGAATCTTTTATATGGCCAAACGACCCTTAATTTTTTTACGAAAATACAGTCCCCTCCCCCTAATTAAAATGACAAGGGGTCCTCTGACCATATAACTAGGGTTGGGCGTTCGGGTAGTTCATATTGGATATAAAAATTTTGGTTTGAATTTTCGGTTTTCGTATTGAAGGAATGACAATCCAAATTCAATCCAAATAAGCTCGGATTGGACCGGATTTTTTAAATTCGATTTCGGATTAATCGATTTTGATATTTTAGAGTAGCAAAAGTAAAACCATTATCCAATTCGACCAGTAACTTAGTAATTAATATTGAATAGTAGTAGCAAAAGTAAAACCATGTCCAAATAGAAAATATTGTACCAGTAACTTAGTAATTAATATTGAATATATGAGATAATATCTAATAGGAAGGGTATTGAACTTATTATTATTAGCATATGGATAATGAACTAAATATAAAACATAAAAATTTCGGATTTTCATATATCCAAAAATCTGAAGTACCAAATCCATTATCCAATTCGAAATCCAAAAAATTTAAAAATTAAATCCAAAATCCAATCTGTAATCCGAAAATCCAAACTAAAAATCCAAAAACTTCGAATTTCGATTTGGATTTCGGATTTGCCCAAACTATGCTCACCCCTACATGTAACTATAGCAGGTCGGATCATTAGAGTATAGTAAAACGACTATAGTGAGTTGTTTTTAAATTTTTAAGCGTTTGACTTAAAAAATTACCACCTAAAGAGATAAGAAATATTACCTGAATAATATGGAGTGACTTTCTGAAATGGCAAAACTAAAGTAATTTTTCTGCTAAAAAAAGTGATTTTCTTGTATAATATTTACGGACAAGGGACAATAATATCCCTTTACTATTCAAAAAAGATCATTTATAACCTCCGTTATAGTATTCATCCATCGTTACCCCAATGTTATAGAACTGGATAAAATATATCCCTCCTCCGCTAGTACCTTCCATCATGGCCCATACCATTCCACATGGCCTGATATTTCGCTGAGGTGGACGCTATGTAGCATGCCACCTCATCACCCCCGCTATGTGCTACCTCTAGTTAACGATAAGCCCATAGGTATTTAGTAAACTAAACATATGGTCATATAACGCTGAACGGTGAACAGCGGCCGTTGATGCTGTTGCAAATGAAGGGGATCTTACATGGGTTTCTTCTTATTTATGGAATCACAATTAAGAGAGGCGTGAGTTGGTGCACAAGGTTATGAACTTTGATTCTCAATATGACAGAAGCTTCCCTATATCCCCGTTGCCCCATCTTCTTCACTGCTATCTATACAAAAAAAGATTTACGTGATTCCAACTGATTTCTACGAGAACTGTGTGATTGTTCATCATCTGGATGTACAAGCTTTCTCTCTTAGGACAGTGAATTTTTAATCTATGTAGGTATTTATTTTCTCCTATTCTTGTATTGGTATCTATTTAAAGGAGATAATTAAGTAATTTGAGCCATTCATGAACGAATTTTACTTTGGAAGGGATTATGATATGATTATTACATTATTCTATAAATGGGTGTGTTAGAATGAGGTTGTTGATGTAGTCATGAGTTAGACAGTACACATTGGTGATAGATTGGTGTTTAATTCAAAAATGATTTCTCGTTCAAAGTTAATATCAAGAAGAAATCGGGTTACTGATAACCAAGATTTATTTCACTTTCTCAATAATTTGGAGAATAAGACAAATAATAGAAATAATTGACAAGGAAAGAAAATTCGAAATAGATTGACAATCTCTTCCAGAATTGCGGTGAGAATCTTATGAATAAAGTAAAGAACAATTGCATATATTTCAATAATAATCGGATGCCATTACAAATGAGAACTAGGCCTTTATATAGGAATAAACAATTATAACGGTTTTATTACTTAATTCGGGCTTGTTAATGGTATTAATTGCCTTGATTACCCATTACCATATATAATTGTAACAGAAGCATTTATGACTGAAGATTTCCCGTAACCACGAGTAATGTCGATTTCCTTTCCTTATTTATAACAGATTCGTGCATCTTCCTTCTTTAATGGTCTTTATACATTCCGCTCCTATTTCTTCTTTTCCAGCTGTCAGAGCCGGTTCCTTTCCCAGAGAAATCTCGGGGTGTTCCTCCGGTGCCTTCTTGAATTCTTTAACTCGTCTAATTAGAAATGCTACTTATTTCCTTGTTGATGGTCCACATGTCATGCCCTGTCACCTCGATGATAGTCCACGTATCATGCCTTTTTCCAACAATACAGATAGGCCCTCCCACTTTCTGAATATTCTTAACTGAATATTCGAGAAGTGGTAAGTGTTTATGGCGGGAATTATTTGCCGCTGTTTCTCGAGTATCATAATGCCTATTTCAGAACCGATACGACATACATCACGTCTATTTAATGCTCACGACACGTGCCTCACCATGATTGGTTCTGCGGTTTTCAACGCTTTTTTGGGTTTTTCTGCGGCTGTATCAGTCACGAAGTTCATAATGATCAACCCTGATGACGATTGCTTCTCTTTATAAATACTTTGTCATGATTGATTTTCGAAAATCTCTTCCTTCTTCTTTGCATTCATCTCCCTAACTTTTTCTCGTATTCTTCATCTTTCTTCAGTATTTTTCTTTGAATAAGATGTCATCTTCAATACCAGACCCTCGTAAAGTGGTGATTATTGATGAACTTACTCCTTCTACTGCACCTACTAGGAGTAGAAAATGTGGCAGACTCCGTAGTCTAGGTTCATTATCTACTCGCAGTTCTACTCCCCAAAGTGGTATTGTCAATCTTCTTCTAGGGCTAAAGCTCCTCTAACCCCTAGATTTTCTTTTAAGGGAAGGGATCAAAACGAACCCATGCGTGAGCCTACAGTTTCTGAGATTGTCCCTCAATAATTTTCTTTCGTATTAGACCGTGAAGCTATGAAAAAGCAAGTTTCTTCTATAGCATCTCTTAACCCTGCAGAACATTACCCAAGTCTGATCACTCCAGGACTTCTTTCTTTAGTTCGACGTGAATGTCATTGAAAATCAAATTTTCCAATTTTGATTCCTGGTGCCAATCAAAGAATCAATGCTTACCATACTTATTTTTTTTGTTTACACTTATCCTTTCACTTTAGGGCTTAAGCCTCCCATTGACCCAATGATTATTGAGTTTTAGCACTATTTTAATGTTTGCCTCGGTCAAATCGGTCCCATCGTGTGGAGGGCAGTTTCTTGCCTTCGCTACTTGTTAGATTTGGTTTCCGCCCCTTTTATCTTCCGTCACTTGCTTCACCTTTATTCTCCAAAACTGTTTTGTAAAGGTGTCTTTTCTCTCGTGGCTAGAAATAAAAAGGGTTTTAGTCAGCCCCAAGGATGACCGTGACCGTGGCTGGTATGGCCGATTTGTTGCTGCCCCCACTCGTAGATTAGTGGGTGATGAAAACATGCCTTTTCCTGAAAAATGAAACTTTGCACGTAAGTATTTCTCTCTTTTTCTTTAACCTTCATTGATGTCTTGAATTTCTTTACATGAACGTATATTCAATTTTTTCAGCAACCATGGAAGTTTTCAAAGAAATTCCTGATTTTCGTGCTTGGGTAGAAAAATGTTAACTGCTGCTCCCATAAAAGATCTTGGAAATTTCTTTCACATAAATTCAGATAGAAAGTGAAGACCCACGATACCTTTTTATTCCCGTGGTTTCCTTCCTCTTTGCTTGTTACTTTATTTTAATGTACATAACTCCCCCCCCCCCCCAATTTTTTATTAGGGTTTCTCATTCATGGTATCAGCCCCGCATCTGTTCCCTCAGTGAGGCTTTCTGTAAGCTTTGCACAAGAGCAAATTTTGAGCGTATCTTCTTCCAAGAGAAAAACTGCTGAAGCCCGTGGGTTTGAAGATGAAGAGGATACCGAAGAAGGTTCCTTGGTGAGGAAACCACGTGTCAGAAGGCGCGTGGTTTCGGATAATGAAACCCATATCTCTCAAGATCCCCCTTCAAGTTCAATTCCATTTAGCCTCGTTGATGAGCCAGAGAATGTCCCTTTGGATATCTATGATGAAGATGTTGGTAACTTTGACAACCCTCCCTCAAGTCCTATTGAAAGGTTATTTACCCATGGCTTTAAGGGTGAATAAGGATCCGGGCTTGTTTTCGAAGAGCCGCTACTTGCCTTTCTTCCAATGTTGTCAGTTACACATACTGTTAATCCCCCTGTTTCTTTGCCTACAGTTACCCCAGTGGTTGCCCTCGCTGCTGCCCCTCGTGAAGATTCTGAACCTTCTAGCGGCAGGCAGGGTATGAAAAAAGTTTTGATTGAAGTCCCCCAAGGTGGGAATTTATTGAAAAAATCTGATCAAGCTGATGTGTGGGTAAAACCGTTGCTAGGACCTGTGGAAAGAAAAAAGTTAGAGGGTCATAGTTCTTTGACCTTGATGAATGATATTATCCACTCTTCCCTTAAGGCATATCTTTACTTACTTATTTTCCTTTCCTTCTTTTCTCATTCATAACTCTTCTTCTTTTGTCTTTTTGTAGATCAATTTGTTAGGTACAGAGCTTATGAAAAGGATTTCTTAGCTATATCAGCAGGTGATTGAGTTACGCACCGAGGCTGACAATTGGAAAGAATAATTTGAAGGCCTTCAACTGGAGAAAGACGTTCTTGCTGGGGAGAAAGGAGCTTTGGAACAACGACTGAGGATGATTTTCGCTGAACTAGCAGGTTTAAAAGCTTCTTCCAATCACGTTGATAAAGATAAGGACATATTGGAATCCTCTTTTGCTGAACAACATTCCAAGGCTACTGAAGAAATAAGGTGTTTGAAAGAGCTCCTTAATCAAAAAGAGGTATACGCGGGTGATCTGGTACAAATGCTTACCTAAGCTCAAGAAGATCGCTGTGCCTCTATAAATAAGATTCAGTTCCTTGAGAGTTCTCTTACTCCTTTGAAGGCAGCTTATGAAGCCTTAGATATAGAAAAAGAAGAGTTGAAAGCTGAGATCGAGCAGTGGGAGAAGGATTACGAAGCCCTTGAAGACAAGTCAACACTTGATATTAGCTGAAATTTTTTGAACACTCGTTTTGAGACTTTAACTGAAGCTAGCCAGGAGGGTTTTAACCTTAATGCTGAGATTACAAAGGCCAAAGAGAAGATTGAACAGACTCAGCAGCGTCAAAGCTTCTCTACACCCAAGGGCGAAGGTTCCATGGGTGATGGTGATGGACCTACTCCTGGTGAAGCTGATGTTCAACCCTCATCTTCTCAAGTTAATCCTTCTTCTCCCGTGAATGATGCTTCCTAGTTCTTCCCCTCTTGACTTTTTGCTGAAATTGTTGGTTTTTGGTTTTAGTTGGAATTCCCTTGTGTTTTGGATAATTTATTGGAAGATTTTCCGGCCCTGTTTTTGGGGTGATGATATAAATATCTTTTTTGCATTTGTTGTATATTATGCTTTCCGCTCTTTGATATTTTGAGCTTATTCTTGCATTTAAAATGCTTTAGTAAATCGTGACTCTAATATGCATGGATTTTATAAAAGAGGGCCCTTTTTATAGTAACAACACTGATGAAGATGATATCTCATCATCATATTGGTGCAAAAATATGAAACATGAAGTAGATATGAAGTAATTTGAGGAAGTTTTATTTTTTGAACTTTCAAATAAATAAGTTTGTACAATATTTTCGTAACTGCTTTCTTTGTAGCAGGTTTATAAATTCGGGTATATCTTCCCGTGACTAAATTTATGGCCTTAACCTAGAAGCTCGTGGGAATATCTTGCATCCTTTTTGCAAGTTTGAACACCTTTGAAAAAACAAAGTTCCTTCAAGGCTTTAATTCTGGTTGAACTATGCTCTTGGTATACATCTTCTTTCCTTGTGTATCCTTCTATATGCATAAACCCCCAGTGTTAGAGAATTGAAGCATGAGATCTCGAGCATTGGATCAACTCCTTTATTTTTGTCCTTTCCCTCAAAAGGAAAATACATACGGGACTCGGAGATAATCTTTTTAGATGATGACTGCATAACCATTTTTTTATCAGAAAAGTTGTAACCTAGACCGGGAATAATTTAGTATCCCGCGTATCTTTTGGGTCTAATATCATCATTTTGTACGGGCCAACTTTTTGCCTATCATCTAAAATAGTTAGTAAAATTCAAATGAACAAAATAAAATCGAACGCACGTGATACCTGACCGTGGGTATTAACCTCTTTTAGAAGTAATAATTTTTCAAATGGACTGCATTCCATTGTGATGGTAATACCTTGTCATCCATGGTTTCCAACTCGTATGCTCATTTTCCAGCAATGCCTCTAACCCTATATGGGCCTTCCCAATTTGGACTCAACTTTCCAGTGTTTGCCATTTTTGTTCACCGGAACACCTTTTTGAGGACGAAGTCCCCAATCTTGAAGTACATCAAGTTAGCTTTCCTGTTATAGTATCGTTCAATCATATGCTTTTGAGCTTCCATCCGAATTAGTGTTGCTTCCCTCCTTTCTTCTATCAAATCCAAATTTACTCGTAACTCTTTCTCATTTGTTTCTTCACTGGTATGTGTGTACCTCGTGCTTGGTTCACCTATCTCCATCGGAATTAAAGCTTCAGTTCCGTACACAAGTGAAAATGGGGTCTCGCCCGTGCTAGTTTTTGCCGTTGTTCGGTAAGCCCATAGCATACCTGGTAGCACTTCTGGCCATTTGCCTTTTGATTCTTCCAGTCGCTTTTTTAAGTTGTTGATGACAACCTTATATGTCGGCTCAGCTTTCCCGTTAGCTTCTGGGTAGTAAGGTACATAAGTGATTCGTTTAATCTGCCAGCTTTGGAAGAAATTAGTGACTTTTGCGCCTATGAATTGTGGACCATTGTCACAGACGATCTCCTTTGGAACTCCAAATCGACATATAATATTTCTCCAAATGAAATTCATAACTTCCTTTTTTCGCACCTGTTTAAAGGCACATGCTTCTACCCATTTTCAGAAATAATCCGTTAGAATTAACAAGAATCGTACCTTTCCCTTAGCTTGAGAAAAAGGACCTACGATGTCCATCCCCCATTTCATGAAGAGCCATGGTGATATGACAGAATGCAAAAGATCTACCGGTCGATGCATATTATTAGCATATCGTTGGCATTTATCGCACCTGACTACGAAGTTTTCTGCTTCTTCTTCCATTTTTGGCCAATAATATACTGCCCTTATTAATGTCTTCAACAACGATCTTCCCCCAGCATGATTGACACAATGCCTCTCGTGTACTTCTCTCATTATATATTCCATTTGTGATGGTCTAAGGCATTGTGCTAAAGGTCCATCAAATATTTTGCGATATAAATTTTCGCGAATTAAGCAATACTAAGGAGCTTTCAACCATAACAATTGGGATTTCTTCTTATCCTCAGGCAAAATACCATACTGCAAAAAGTTCACAAATTCGTTTCTCCAATCCCAAGTTAAATTATTGAAATTTACCTCACTCTTGGTTTGGTCAACTAATAAATGAAACAAATGTACCACAAAAGTATTTTTTGCTTTTGTTGCATCAACGACAGACGCGAGATTTGCTAACGCGTCCGCTTCTGCATTTTCTTCCCTGGGTATTTGCAAAGCTTTTCATGTCTGAAATTGTCTAAGCAATTCTCGTACTTTTTCTGGGTATTGCTACATTCGTGTCTCTCTTGTCACATAAGTCCCCTGCATTTGATTGACTACTAGTTGCGAATCACTTTTGATTACAATTTTCTCAATACCAAGCTCTCGTGTGAGTTCCAAGCCTGCAATCACAGCTTCATACTATGCCTCATTGTTAGTGATTGGGTAACATTTTATTGCATGTCTTATGACTTCTCCCGTGGGTGGAATTAGAACAATACCCAAATCTGCTCCTTTAATATTTGAAGAGCCGTCAGTAAATAGGGTCCATGTCCCTAGATTAGCTCCGGTAAATACTTGTAGCTCTTTTTCTGCTTCAGGAACTAAGTTCGGGCTAAAATCTGCCACAAAATCTATTAACACCTGAGATTTTATAGCGGTTCTGGGCTAATATATAATATCATGTTCACTGAGTTCTATTGCCCATTTAGCTAACCTATATGATAGTTCCTATTTATGCAATATGTTCCTTAATGGAAAAACAATTATAACAGAAATAGGATAACAATAAAAGTAAGGTCGTAACTTTCTTGATGCCATAATTAAAGCTAAAGCAAGTTTTTTTAGGTGAGCATACCGTGTCTCAGCATCTAATAAAGACTTACTAACATAGAAAATTGGAGATTATTTACCTTTATCTTCATGTATCAATACCGCGCTTACCGCTACTTCTGACACATCGAGATAAATGAGAAACCTCTCTCCGTCTTTTGGTTTTGCTAACAGAGCTAGATTTGATAGATACGTCTTTAAATCCTTCAGTGCTTGTTGACACTCATCAGTCCACTCAAACTGATTTTGCTTTTTCAATACTGAGAATAATTTAAAGTATTTTTTCGATGACTTTGATATAAATCTTCCTAGAGCTGCTATTCTGCTTGTTAATCTTTGCACTTCTTTCTTTCTAGTGAGTATATTTGGTATTTCCTCAATAGCTTTGATCTTAAGGGATTTACTTCAATACCCTTGTTAGAAACAAGAAAATCTAAAAACTTACCTGAAGCCACGCCAAAATTGCACTTTTCCGGATTTAACTTCATGTTGTACTTGCGGAGAATTTCAAAGATCTCGGACAAATATTGAAAATGATCCCCCGCCTGTGTTGACTTGACCAACATATCGTCTATGTAGACTTGCATAGTTTTTCCCAGGTGTTCTTGAAACATTTTTGTCACCAATCTCTGATATGTGGCTCCAGCAATTTTCAAACCAAATGGCATGACTTTGTAGCACTAAGTCCCCCTATCTGTGATAAACGAAGTTTTCTCCTCATCTAGAGGGTCCATTTTTATCTGGTTAATAACCAAAATATGCATCTAAAAAACTTAAAAGCTCATGACCTGTGGTAGAATCAATTAATTAATCTATATGCGATAAAGGAAATGAATCTTTACGACAAGCCTTATTTAAATCAGTATATTCTACACAGACTCGCCATTTTTCATTCTTTTTTGGAACCACAACAGTATTAGCTAACCAGTCAGGGTACTTTACCTCTCGTATTAAACCAATTTTCAAAAGTTTTTGTACCTCATCCTGGAGCATTTGATTTTTGAAGGCCCCTTGCTTCCTTTTCTTTTGCTTGATAGGTGAGTGTAATGGATCCTTATTCAGCTTATGAGTTGTCACCTTTGGTGGTATACCTGTAATATCTGAATGCGCCCAATCAAAGTAATCTGCGTTAGCACGTAAAAACTCAATTAACTTACCTTTCATTTCTGGGCTCAAATTTGCTCCGATGTAAACTTTTCTATCTGGCCAGTGGATTAATATTACAACTTCGAGCTCCTCTGTGGTTGTTTTAATGTTCTCATTTTCCTCTAGCTCTTGAATCACATCAGGTCTTGAATCGACATCAGGCTGCCCTTGTGTGTTTTCAGTTGAGGTATGAGTAATAGTGTCCTCAACTGGATTCTTTAATTACTATTTTATATCCGCATCGTTGGCTATTGTATTTGTAATCACCACCAAATTAATACTTCGTGAAGCCTGTTGATCTCCGTGGATTTGTCGGATTCCCCAGTGTGATGGAAATTTGATAACTTGATGCAACGTGGACGGGATAACATCCATATCATGAATCCACAGTCTTCCCAAGATTATATTATAGGCCATGTCCGCGTCTATTGGTTGGAACTTTGTATCTTTGATGACTCCTTTTGCAAACGTGGACAGTACAACTTCCCATTTTGTAACAATGCTTGAATTATCAAATCCAGACAAAGACCGTGCCTTTGGTATGACCTTGTCATTAGCTTGCATTTCATTTACCACTCTCAGTAAAATGATATTTACTGAGCTATCTGGGTCAATCAAAACTCGTTTTACATTAGTATCATATACAAGTAAAGATATTACCAGTGCATCGCTATGAGGAATCATCAAACCGTAAGCGTCTTCATCATCAAATATTATACTGTCACCATCCAAGACTTGTCAAACTCGCTTTCCGTGAGTGACAATAACTTTTCATGTCTTTTTCGCAGCTGTGTATGTTACTCCATTGACTTCATCTCCTCCGGTTATGACATTGGCTCCTTCTCTTTGGTGATGGAGGCTTTGGGGGTTCTTGTCTGTTCTTCATGTATGATTATCTCCCTTTCTCACTGAACAGATCAGTAAGATAACCTTGCTTCAGTAAATGTTCGACCTCTCCTTGCAAAAGCCTGCAATATGCTATTCTATGGCCATGATCATTGTGAAACTCACACCACAAATCTAGGTTCCTATTGTTTGAATCTGATCTCATTTCTTTCGGCCATCACACCTTATCTACCATCCCTCTTAGAACAACCACAAATTCAGAGGTGCTAATGTTAGAGCTATAATCGCTTATTCTTGCTTGAGTACTGGAATCATTGCTTCAGTCATCTCGCTCCTTTTTGAACCCGGATGAATAACTTACCTCTTTTTGCCTTGATCTTGAATCAAATCATGTATTCTCTTGTTTAGATCGAGAATCTCACCCCATGGGTCCCATGTAAGGCTCGTACCTATTTTTATCGAACCTTCTCTCTGACTCTGAACGTCTTGAACCTGGTCTTTCATCAACCCTTGGCTGTGCAACCGTATCTTCTTCTATCCATAGCTTAATACTGTATCGATTGTATACATCATTCCAAGTTGTTGCAGGAAATTCTCGCAAACTTTCTTTCAACATCTTCGTGGCTTCTAAACTTTTCTCGTTCAAGTTGCTCGCAGAAGCCATAGCCGCCCAGTTATCAGGTACTCACGACAACATCATCCTTTCTCGTTGGAATCTATCTACGAATTCTCTAAGCAATTCTGTAATCCCTTGTTTAACTTTAAAGATATCTTCCATCACCTTTTTCAGCTTTTTGAACCCTCGAATGTGCTTTTATAAATGAATTTACAAGCTCAGCAAAAGAATCAATGGAAT